>NC_064644.1:45380717-45686967 GCF_023864345.2 Schistocerca serialis cubense
TATTTTTCAATGTACATTTCTCCTATTGCGCTCCTCCTCTTTTCTCTTCTGCCAATATGTCTTCATCCTCTCTCTGTGCTGCTCCCTTCGGTCTTCTGTCCACACTGTTCCTCCAGTTCTTCTCTTCTTCACTTAAAATCCTTCAAAATGTTGAATTTTGTCTCTCATTAAGTCTCTGTTGGTTATATCATCTTCTCCTATACCCATCTCCTCTAAGTCTGCTTTGACTTCTTTGAACCAGGTAATTTGGGTTCTGGGGTTCTTGTCAAAAAACATGAATATTTTCTTTGTCAGCCTTTCATCATTCATTCTTTTAAAATGGGCGTAAAAGCTTACTCTTCTCTTCCTCATAGTATCTCCCACTTTCTCAATTTTGTCATACACTTCTCTATTACTTCTAAGCTTCCAAGTCCCATTCTCAAACCTCGGCCCAAGTACTCTTCTAATGATTTTTCGCTCCTTTTTTGCTATAGCTTCCATTTCCTTGTTAGCGTTCATTGCTAAACATTCAGATGCATACAAACACTCTGGCTTAATCACAGTGTTGTAGTGCCTTATTTTTGCGTTAATTGATACTGACTTCTTGTTGTACACATTCTTTGTTAGCTGGAATGCCATTTCCATTTTTCTTGTTCTTGTTTCATTTCCTTCTTTATCTGAAGCATTGGGCTGGATGATTTCCCCTAAAAATTATTTTATTTATATGACATTTGAGAGGTAATATAATGAAAAAAGCACATGCATTTTCATTAAGTAGTAGTGAATTTCGTACGTTATTTGATTGCTTACCATTTGTAATTAAATTCTCAAGGACGAGGGACAGGCTTGGAAAGCCGAAGTCAAAGCCCGATAAATAATGATGGACTCGAACCGACGCATCAGCCATGATCCTCTTGCCACGCGCAAACGCTAACCACGTGACCCCGATCAATGCTTACGGCCAACCCCTTTGCACGTATACATAATGTGCACAATAGACGCGTAAAACTTCTCTCGCGATTTTCTCGGAGTTGCCAGAGTAGTGCACCTTACTTCTTTCACATTATATTGTTTTAATGGCCTACTAAAAGTGTACAAAGTTCGAAGTAAATCTGCGATCCCAGCGTCGTGACCTCGCCTGATCAGAACCATGTGTTGAATATTATTTCATGTTCTCCTTCTTCCCAAAATCAATACTTCTGACTTTCCTTTTGTTCTGCTCAGTCATGTTCTGTAACGTAATCGTTCTGTAAATGAACATGCTGAGATTACTCTGTAAAATTCTTCGTACAGAACAACAAGACATCGCCATTTCCCTCTCTGCTCGCCGGGATGACTTGTTTGAACGTCGTTGAATGGCGACCCGTAGAGTTACGATGTTTTCCGTAGAACGAACAGTCGGTGCTGGAGTTCGATTCCCTTCCAACAAACTGCCTTCTTCAAATTTTGTCTTTAATCGGAGAATTGTGTTCCTTGATGGAGCTAAACGCGTGTGAAATATTGCCCTAAATCTTCTTTGCGTTGCTATGACACTTTTCAGTGCATTATAAAGCAGAACTGCCTTAACACCTTGCTGAACAGATAAATGTGGTGTCACCGCCAGACACCACACTTGCTAGGTGGTAGCTTTAAATCGGCCGCGGTCCATTAGTACATGTCGGACCCGCGTGTCGCCACTGTCAGTGATCGCAGACCGAGCGCCACCACACGGCAGGTCTCGAGAGACTTACTAGCACTCGCCCCAGTTGTACGGACGACTTAGCTAGCGATGCAACACTGACGAAGCCTCGCTTATTTGCAGAGAAGATAGTTAGAATAGCCTTCAGCTAAGTCAATGGCTACTACCTAGCAAGGCGCCATAGCAATTGATAGTTATCGTATGAAGCATGTCTCATCAAGAACGATGTATACAAATGATGGATTAAAGTTAAGTATTCCAGAAGCTACGTACTTTTCTTTATAGCATTCATTACGTATCCCGTTTCAGACCTCACGCCATCCTGCGTGAGCTTATAGCGTGCATTTCGGCCTTCTCTAGCAATATAACAATAAACGTTAGTGTTCGGCCATGGCGAAACGCTAACTAGAAAATGTTCAAATGTGTGTGAAATCTTATGGGACTTAAATGCTAAGGTGATCAGTCCCTAAGCTTACACACTACTTAACCTAAATTATCCTAAGGACAAACACACACACCCATGCCCGAGGGAGGACTCGAACCTCTGCCGGGACCAGCCGCACAGTCCATGACTGTAGCGCCTTAGACCGCTCGGTGTCCGGACAGTTGCCACGGTTTTACCTGCTCCGAGGGGTTGGGTCCCTTGTCTCCCCCCCCCCCCCCACCCCCCACCCTCCTCCTCCTCCTCCTCCTCACCCGCCCGCCCAGTTTCCTTTCGGAGTTCCTAACGTGTCCATTAGTATGGAAGTTATTACAACGAACAAGGGTAGGAGTCCTGCTCATTACAGAAGTTACGCGTATCTTAAACATAGAGAATCGAAAGAAGGTGTTGTTACGTGAATGTGTTTACGCCGAAAAGCGGATCATTGCAAGGGAAAGCTGCTTTCGAGGAACGGAGAAGTGTTGAACGTATTAGAACATCTCTGTGGACCACCTGACGATGCGGCTCTGAAAGTGAGAAAGCAAGTGGAAAGGGCGGAGAGAAGGTCTCCAGAAGAAACTACACAGTTATCGGAGATATACGCGGATGAATGGGAAATCTACATAATACAGTTTGTGACTTTGTTACAGTGATGCCTAATTCAGAATCTATGAAGAGAACCATGCGTCTTCGATGGAGCCAAGAGCGGGGGAACCATCAAGAGCCTAAGAACTCTTTGATCTTCA
This sequence comes from Schistocerca serialis cubense, assembly GCF_023864345.2. Lineage (NCBI taxonomy): Eukaryota > Metazoa > Arthropoda > Insecta > Orthoptera > Acrididae > Schistocerca > Schistocerca serialis. The sequence continues at coordinate 45,383,542 of NC_064644.1, forward strand.
TGAAGATCTATTAAAAATGGGAGATGGCAGTAGTTTTCTTCTGGAAGACGATAGATCAGAGGTGAGAATAATGATTTTTAGTGGAAGCAAAGGAAAAGAAAGTTTAAAAACATGTTCCCATTTTTTTATGGATGGAACATTTAAGAGATGCAGCAAGCAGTTTGCACAGATCTACACCATACACGTAGACCGATTAAAGAAACAAACATTCGTCCTACTGTATTTGCACTGCTCCCTAATAAGAAGAAAGACACGTATGTTCGTCTGTTTCGTCTGATAACAGGCAGTCTCTGCGTGGCGTCCTAAACAAGTAAAGGTGGACTTTGAGGCAACTGCGATATCGGCCATTCGTCAAGTTTTTCTCACAACTGAAATAAATGGATTCTATTTCCATATGAAGAAGAGTGATGGAGAAGAATTCGAGTTCTCGGTCTAACTGAGGAGTACCGCTAGAACGAGGATTTAAGACTTCACGTCAGCATGTGTGCAGCGCTGGCGTTTGTAAAACCGGAAGACGTAAGCAATGGATAGATTGAGATTCGTGCAGAAGCTCCTGATAACGGAAGGCTCTCTCAATTTTTTGACTACTTTGTGGACAACTGGCTAGAGAATAAGGATATCCCAACAGAAATGTGGGACTGTTACGGAAAAAGGCACCGAACGACGAATGCTGTTGAAGGGTGGCACAACAAAATAAATAGTATTATTGGAAACCCTCACCCTAGAATCAACTATTTGGTGGAGTGCTTGGAAAAGGAATCAGAGCTCACAAACTGCATGTACATGAAATTGGAAATTAATCTTGAAGGTAAGAAGAGGAAGAAGAAGTACTTGAAGCTGGACGACAGGATAGAGAGAATCGTAAAGAATTATGAAGAGACTGGCAGCATTAGGCCTTACTTGAAAGCCATTGTCCATATTCAGAAACTGGACTAAAATACGTTAAAAGTAATGTATTAAAAACTATGAAGACCACAGAGTCCTCGCAGATTACTAAGATAAAATTATTAAAACACTGAAGCAGCATTATCGAAGCTAATATTAAATTGTAATTGTAAATAGAGTGTACATTAGTTCAGCGTGTTTAGGCTGATTTTACACACGCCAGAATGGTAGATGGTCATTTATCATTTTCACGGTCCAAAGCCTGTGCAAAGTGTGATGCGAATCAGCCTTTAATGTAAAAATTAAAAAGTGTTTCAAGCCCCACAAAGTATCCCTATTGTTGTCACGTTAAGATAACTTTTTTCTCCCTTCCAGTATTATGGCCATACTATTAAATAATTGTGAGTTCTAAAATAATTTTCTGAAGCTTCAGAGTCGCAACTATCACCTAAAATATCATGGTTTGTTAAACTGATAGTATACATTTTTGTAAAAGAAAATGGGAACTGAAACTTTGAATTGCACCTAAAATTGACATCCCAAAACTGATCTGATCCTAAGGTTGACAATTTTGGCACCTCAAATATTTTTTATTTAAGTTTAGCTGCAAACATTTATAGTAGATGTAAATCTACTTAAGTACATTTAGATATAGTCCTTTAAAAATTAAAATTTCTTACTAAATTCTTGATTATCTTTAAACAGGTCAGTAAAAGCAAGGAACTTACAACTGAAAATTAATTGTTACTAAAGAAAATCAGAAACAAATGTATTAGACCTACTTTTCTTTTGCATTAGAGACTTTTTGAAAAGATATTTGATCATTTCCTCTGTCACTGACAGTGTAATTTCAGTTACTTTGGAACACCAGGGATATCTACTTCTAAATTATGTTTTCAGCTGTTCTCATTTCGAACTCTGGAATATTTACTTCGTCTTCTTTGGTGAAGGAATTTCGGAAAATGCATTTACTAACTCGACTTCAGTGGCACTGTCATCAGTAACATTACCGTCGCTGTCGCCCAGTAAGCCTTTCCGCTGGTTTACTTAACATGGGACCAGTATCTCTTTGGATTTTCCGCCACATTTCTAGAGCGAGTTTCGTTGTGGAAACTATTAAATGTATCTCACATTGAAATCCGCACCAAATTTCGAGCCTCAGTAAAACTTCACCAATCTTGGAGATTTTGCGTTCGTCTAAATTATACATACCTTTTGCGGTGCTCTTGCAACAGCTTTCTGTCGTGTTTTGTGTACCATGCGGGTTAAGTTCCGTCTCTTATTAATTTATTTGGTATATCTCGAGTGCTGTTGATACTATTTCTTTGAACTTAAGCCACGTATGGTCTTCATTTACATAGTTTGGAAGGATTGGAGACTATCTCTTAGAAAGACGTAACCCGAATTTTTAGCTGCTTTTATAAATAGATATATTTCGCGTTTAGTTTTGGTGAATTTATTTGTTACGGAATTGAGACTCGCTACGACTGCGTGTTCACTAATCCCTGTATCCGTCGTGATGCTCTGGATTATTTGTGGCTCCAAAGAGGTCAAGTGTGTTTTCGTAACCATTTAAAATTTGAATGGCCTCGTCAAATAATTGTTAAAATAATTTTAAAAAAGCATTTAGAACAATTACGGAAGTTGTTTTCCATTTACAATAGGGTATGAAAATGTATTTTTGTCAATATACGGAAGGTAGATTGAAGTCACTGCCAACTATAATTGTATGAGTAGGGTATCTATTTGTGATGAGACTCAAGTTTTCTTTGAACTGTTCAGCAACTGTTTCATCTGAGACAGGGGGTCGGTAAAAGGAGCCAGTTATTAATTTATTCCGGTTGTCGAATATAGCCGCTGCCCATACCAAGTCACTGGAAATATCTGCTTCAAAGTCGATTGTGAGCTTACATTATTTTTCCTTAAGTTGTCCTTCTTGTTTCTGTTGTAGTGCAGATAATTACAATTACGGCTTTTCCCTCCAGAACCTAAGATACTTTCTCTGTGACCCTGTAAATACCAGAGGTAAACAATGTAGAACAACAACGTACGTTACAAGCGTAGCATTCTGTATTACTTCAATTCCTTATTTCTAACATTTTAAAATTGTAAGTCGACTTTAGATGACATGTCAATCATAGATGTTCTTATCTCTATTTAGTGAACGTGTTTTCAGTTATGTTTTGAACATTGTCCCGCTACACTTTATTAACTGATGTTTTTAGAGAGTAAATTAATATGGAGTATGTCGTTCTTCTTTTCAAACATTCACATACTCATTTATTCTTTCCCTGTTGTCTTTTGGGTATGCAGTTGTAGTAAATAAAGTAGGCACAAATGCAGTGATCAAAAAGAAATGATTAGCGTACATTCGCATTCTCGTTACATCGTTCCTTTCTTGTTGCTCCCATGCCGATGGACTGTTTCTATCGCAATGAGTAAGCGTGAATGGAAGCTACAGTACAGACAGAGAAATCTATTTTTATACTTGGCAGAACTAATTACATACTGACATAATTGTCGGTATTGCTTTCGTTTCCCATTAGTTATAAATATTTCGATTTCGGAAAAGAAGCTCTGTATTTGGCCAAGATGTCGAAGAAGAAGGTCCGTTACGTACTGGTTGTATCGAGTAAGACGTGGACACGTCGGTTTGAAAGCGGACAGTAGAAGTACGAGGAAGGGCGTCCCTTACCTGAGGGATCGCTACCTGGCGAAGGGGCAAGTGTGGCAAATGTCCGGCGTGGCAAATGTCCGGCATTCAGATCGCTCGGCGCTAACTAGAAAACAAGGGACTGGCATTACTGCAGCAACACAACCTCTACCACATTTTCATTAAATAAAACGCACTGAAGCGCAATTTGAATGAAACATAACTAGGGGTACAATTTCTGTTCAGTGTTAAAATGGTCAAGTATTCGTGCGCCACCCTGTATATCCGAGTTTATGGGGTAGAAATATTTGAGTGACGTATTGAGAGAGCATAAAAGAGTACTTTCTGTGTGCATCCTCCATGTCGTCTGACCATAACTGTGTTTAGCCTCTCGGGAGACTGGCCTTACCCTGTGGCGGATGTGTTCCGTAACTGAAGGACACAGCACAGTGAAATTGAAAACCAGTTACTTCGTTCTTACTTTCAATCTTTTTTACTTGCACTGTCCACATGGAACTTCTTCGGTAAACTTTTTCATTCACCTGGATGTTTCACAGTATGCATTTCTCTCTCACTAATAACTCAATAAAAGAACCTTGTCTGGTTGTACTCCATCACATAATTGTAAGATAAGTATGTATTCTGAACCATTTGTACAGAACCACCTGCACAACATGGAAGATCTTCATTTGGTAAAGATATTATGGCAACTATAGGATTAATGTCGGTACACGTTAATGAGAACTGCGACTGTATGGAGAAAGTGAATGATACTCTGAGGGGAATTTTGGAATGTGCAACTAGCCAGTTTATGGAACTGATAAAATAAGAAACATTTTACGATAATTCTATTATAAAGAGGAAGTTATTAAGATATTTGTCAAGTTTCGAAATTTAGTAATTTGTTCATAACAGCTATTAAGTTGTGACTGGTCAAATGTCAAAGACACGGGATGGCGCGATTTAATACTAATGTCGGATTGGCTATGATGTGTATCACCCAGTCAGAGGACAGTACGTTCGCTCGTATTTTGTGGGATAAAGAATCGTTTTGTGAAGTCTGAGGAGCTCATTTCAGAGCTCAGCCATTATCATGTTCGAATGTGGGTATAAGGAGCTCTGAATAGTTGTGATAACTTTGCAGAATATGGAGTGGCGCAAAGTGGATGCGAACGTGTGAGAAACACGAAGACGTGAACTTCCGATTTTAATAGGTAAACTATGACTTCTGAGTAACCAAAATCAGCGTGGCAAGTTAGACAAGCCGTGACGGCAAACCGAACATTTGTAGTGGCAAGTTGTGTAAAATTTGAGCGAGCATTCTGTCACAGATATTCCGTTTGGTAATCCTTTTAGTAAAAAGTTCGGTTGGTTACCATAAGCTCGCTAATGCGAGTGAGTATGACTGCGCGTGAGCTTTGAAATCAGAACTTAAGATTAGCACGGGCTTGGCAGTGTTTTCGAACAGATAGGGGCTAATAAACCGAAGTTTTCACTCATAAATTACCTTTCAATTAATGGCTCAGTTAATCTAATATTGGAAAACATTTGTTGCACCCGTTGGATTCGTATAATGCTACTGTTTCTGCTACAGCTTTTCCAGTAGACGAACATCATTCATTTCTAACAGGGAAGGCACGTGGACCGGACTGCAGAAGAAGAAATCACCGCAGGGTGAGGGAACATTATATCTGAAGGACGAGCACACAGAAACCATCATGTTGCAACGACTAGCATGGGACACTGAACATACATAGAGAAGGTCAGATTTGTTTCACCCGCGGCATAGTGTCACAGAGATACTGAGGGTACTCATCTGGTAATCTCTTGAAGACGGGAACTATCCCGAAAAAGTTACTAACGAAGTTTCAAGTCTAAATGATGATTCGAGGAATATATTATAACCTCTTACATATCGCTTCCATAGGGATCATGAGGACGAGAATAGATTAGTTACAGCACCCATGGAGGCATTTAAACAATTATTCTTCCCGTGCTCAAAACGTGAATGGAACGGTAAAAAGCCCTAACAACTGGTACAGTGAGATGTACCCTCTGCGATGCTCTTCACAGTGGTTTGCAGATTATAGATGCAAATGTAGAAACAGATGTAGGTTATAGACATGACTACACTGACAGAAATGAAAAGTGTTACATCAAACGCTGTGGAGATGTTCTTCACATAACGGATATTAAACGATTAAACTTTAGTTTCATGTCCATAATCAAAATCAAGATAACGCCAGGGGCACAAATAATACACTCTCGTATTCGTTATGGCAACTAAGAAAAACAGCCTCCGAAAATCATCTAGAGGAATTTCGTAGCATGCCTGAAACTCTCGCTACGTTATTTCATGAATACTTCTACCTGGAGAGACGTACTCTATAGGTGATAAGGCAGGCTACCAACAAGGCCAGTCAAGAATCCATACGTTCCTTAAGGCGTTTCTAGTGTAAACATCGGTGCCAGCCTGCGTTATCCTCCTGGCACATCCCACTCGGGATGCAAGTCAAAAGAGTATTCGGGATTTGCCATTCTTTCCTCCCTTCAACAAAAAATACCAAATCAGTTCTGATGGTATATCCAGTAGTTCGTGCAGTATGATTCAGGAAATGGTCTGGTCTACATAAACAAAAGCGAAACTCATAGTCGAGCACCAAGAATGCCACTCAATGTTCCATTTGAACTGGCTCAACATCATGAAAGTCTTTGTTGACTGTACTGTGGTGTCAGCGGTAAACGCCGCATGGCAAGCCGACATCTTGTTTCAGCTTTTAGTAATCTATTTCCGGCGGTTCATGGTGACACTCTGACTGTAACTTCTGCCAGAGTTACAGCTGTTGTCATCAGTGTCCGTCAGAGTCAATGGTACAACTGTCTTACACTGAAGAGCCAAAGATACTGGTACACCTGCCTAATATCGTACACGGACCCCGCGAGCACGCAGAAGTGTCGCAAAACGACTAATGTCTGAAGTAGTGCTGGAGGGAATTGAATTGACACCATGAATCTTGCAGGGCTGTCCATATGATGGGGTGGAGATCTCTTCTGAACAGCAAGTTGCAAGGCATCCCAAATATGCTCAATAATGTTCATGTCTGGGGAGTTTGGTGGCCGATGGAAGTGTTTAAACTCAGGAGAGTGTTCCTGGAGCCACCCTGTAGCAATTATGGACGTGTGCGGTCCTGTGGCGATTGCCCAAGTCCGTCGGAATGCACTACGGACGTGAATGGATGCAGGTGATCAGACAGGATGCTTACGTGCGTGTCACCTGCCAGAGTCGTATCTAGACGCGTCAGGGGTCCCATATCACTCCAACTGCACACTCCCCATACAATCACAGTGCCTGCAGAAGCCTGAATGGTTCTCTGCTGACATGCAAGGTCCATGGATTCATGAGGTTGTCTTCATACCAGTAGTAGTCCATCTGCTCGATACAATTGGATACGAGACTCGTCCGACCAGGCAACATGTTTCCAGTCATCAACAGTCTAATGTCAGTGTTGACGCACTCAGGCGAGGGTAAAGTTTTCTGTGCAGCAGTCATCGACGGTACATGAATGGGCCTTCGCCTGCGAAAGCTCATATCGATGATGTTTCGTGAATGGTTCGCACGTTGACACTTGTTTATGGCACAGCATTGAAATCTGCAGCAATTTGCGGAATGGTTGCACTTCTGTCACGTTGAACGATTCTCTTCATTGGTCGTAGGTCCCGTTCTTGCAGGGTCTTTTTCCGGCCGCAGCGATGTCGGAGATCTGATGTTTTAGCGGATTCCTGATATTCACGATCCACTCGTGAAGTGGTCGTACGGAAAAGTCCCCATCTCATCGCTACCTCGGAGATGCTGTGTGCAATCGCTCGTGCGCCGACCATAACACCACGTTCAAACGCACTTAAACCTTGATAACCTGCCATTGTAGCAGTATTAACCGATCTAACACATCCACCAGACGCTTATTGTGTTATAGAGGTGTTGCCGTCCGCCCCCGGTAGCTGAGTGATCAGCGCGACAGAATGTCATCGTAAGGCCGGGGTTCGATTCCCGGTTGGGTCGGAGATTTTCTCCGCTCTGCTCAGGGACTGGATGTTGTGTTGTCCTAATAATCATCATTTCATCCGCATCGACGCGCAAGTCGCAGAAGTGGCACCAAATCGAAAGACTTACACCCGGCGAACGGTCTACCTGGCTGGAGGTCCTAGTCACACGACATTTTTATAGGCGTTGCCGACGGCAGCAGCGTATTCTGCTTGTTTACATATCTGTGTATTTGAATACCCACGCCTATACCAGTGTATATTCTTGGGATGTCGTCCTTCGCGAAGGACCCATATCAACTGTGCTTACAAATCTGTTGTCCTGAGTCCGCATCTTCACCATTCCTTCTACAGTCATTGCATTACAGACGCTACATGAGAGGTATTGTGCATCTCGTACAGATTTGCTGTTGAAATTCCGAGAGAACACGTTTCGGGAAGACCAGGACAAAAACGAAAACGACTATAAAAATCGATAAATTAGAGTTCATACAGAGGTTTCTTTCGGCACGTCATTCGCGAATCGAATAGGGAAAGGGGAAAATGACTAGGGTATCAGAAATACCCTAGGCCACACTCCGTAAAGTGGCTGAGTACAGATATAAATGTAGATGAATGATGTTTTTTCACCTAGCTTAGTTCGCATAATTTCATCAAAAACGGTATTTTGCTGTAAGCAGTATTGCAGAATGTACGCATCTCTTACCCGTAACGCGCAAACTATTAAACAAACATTTGCTGTACTGCCGGTTCCGCAGTGTCGCTGCCGTTTTTTACGCTCCACACCCTGCTCGCCATTGTTCGCTCCGCTCAGCAGAGACTCTCCCCTTCTCCTGCTTAATCCGGCGAGGTCGCCGTGTTAACAGCTCCCGCACCGCCGCCCCCGGCCGGCGCCGTGCTACACGCGACATCCCGGCCAGGGCCAGATGAGGGTCGGGCCGGCCGCACGCCGCTACGCCCCCCCCCCTTCCCCCCCCCCCCCCTTCCCGGCCCTCGATGTCACCCCGGGTGCTGATCAAGAGCTAATCGCCCTCGCAGAGTTTTCACGCGCTGCGCTGTGCTTAAGCGGCAAGGCCTCCACACACACACGAACCAACTCGGCGACAAGACCCAGGGGAGCACTACGATACGATACGATACTACAGAGTTAAATCGCCCACAACTGATATACGAAGGTCACTCCAAAAGAAATGCACACTTTTTTTTTTAAATCCATCTTTTATTCTACATGATTGAAAGTTTTTCAGTGTGTAGATACATTCTTTAGGAACAATATTTTCATTTCTCCACATAATTTTCATCCCTCTCAACTGCCTTACGCCATCTTGGAACCAGCGCCTGTATACCCGCACCGTATAATTCTGGACCAACCTGTTGGAGCCACTGTCTGGCAGCGTGCAAAAGGAAGTCATCATCTTCAAACCTTGTTCCAAGAAGAGTCTTTCAGTTTCCGAAAGAGATTATACTCACATGGAGCCAGGTCGGGACTGTGAGGTGGGTGTTTCGGTGTTGTCCATCCGAGTTTTGTGATCGCTTCCATGGTTTCTTGCTGACATGTGCAACAGCAAAACATCCTGCTATTGCCGATGTGGTCGAACACGACTCAGTCGAGCTTGAAGTTTCTTCAGTGTCGTCACATATGCATCAGAATTTATGGTGGTTCCACTTGGCGTGATGTCAACAAGCAAGAGTCCTTCAGAATCGAAAAATACCATAGCCATAACTTTTCCAGCAGAAAGTGAAACGTCCCCTTAGAAAAACTTGTGAATGACTGTGCTGATAAACCTCTTACATTATTTCCTTTTCAAACAGCTGAGCAAAACTGAACGTACTCAGACATTACACTCTTTACCTATTCTGATCAACACTAAATTGACACAATATTTTTAGCGCAACGCAATCTGACTTTCAAAAATCCTTACAAAAGAATGGCTCTGACTATCAATAAACTATGCCTTTCATGAATCACTTACCTCACAAAAATCTTCGTTACTCGAACTACTGCAATACATCGAGCGCCAATACTGCCAGCTAAATAAAAGATTCTAACTACTGAAGTCACTAACTACTGATAGGCATAGTTAGCAAATGAAAGATTTTGATAAAGAACAAACAATGTATTTACCTTAATAGTGTTCAAAAGTCATAATATATATATATATATATATATATATATATATATATATATATATATATATATATATATATATATATCAGTTCTTGATATCCAGTCTTACAAATTTACTGTCTGATGGACACACGTCCAGATCATCCGCTCTCAAAACTCCGCCATCTCTCTCCCCACATCCACCACTGCTGGCGGCTCACCTCCAACTGCGCAACGCTACGCGCTGTTAACATCCAACTGCTCGACACTACAATAGCGAATATTACAACAATGCTAACCAGCCACAGACTGCAAACAGCACAGCCAGTGATTTTCATACAGAGCGCTACGTGGCGTTACCAATATAAAAACCTAAATAGCCTACTTACAAAGGTGTGGTTTTGGATTTTTTTTCTTGGGTGAATTTGCATGATGCCACTCCATTGATTGCCTCTTCGTCTCTGGTGAAAAATGATGGAGCCATGTTTCATCACCTGTCGCAATTCTACCAAGAAATTGTTCTCGATCATCCTCGTACTGTTCCAAAAGTTCGCTGCAAACCGTTTTTCTTGTTTCTTTGTGAGCCACTGTCAACATCCTGAGAACCCACCTGGCACAAACCTTTTTTAACGCCAACACTTTCAGTATTCTGCAAACACTTCCTTCCTCTATCCCAACGTAGCGTGACAATTCGTTCACTGTGATGCGTCTGTCAGCAGTCACCAATTCGTTAACTCTCTGCACATTGTCTGGAGTGTGTGCAGTACGAGGCCCGCCGCTGCGAGGACAATCCCAAATATTGCCCTGCCCGCTTTCATCACGTAACTTGCTTGCCCACCGGCTAACTGTACTGCGATCGACAGCAGCATCTCCATACACCTGTTTCAACCTCTTGTGGATGTTTCCCACTGTCTCGTTTTCACAGCACAGGAATTCTATGACAGCAGGTTGCTTCTGACGAACCATAAGTGTATCAGCCATCTTGAAGACATGATGCGACGGGAACAGCTTGAACTAACAAGGGGAGGCCGCCAATTGTGAAATTCAGATCCGATTCATACTGCGCATAATAAAAGCTCATGGCTAGAGGTGTAATGTGGCAAAGCACCAAGATGCATTTCTCAGCCGTTGTCGAGAAAATCGACAGTTAAAAGAAACCGTTGCTGTGAAATACTCTCTCGTGGCGCAGCGGTAAGCGCTCGGGTTCGTAATCCGAAGGTCGCCGGGTCGAATCTCGCGCCCTGCATTTTTTTTATTATTAGTTTTTTGTAATTCAAATATATATATATGTATATATATATATATATATATATATATATATATAAACTATTAATGAATTGCTTACGCATGCTGGTGAAGGCGGATCGCTCTCCAATTGTACCGCCTCCATTTTTCCGTTTGTTTAACAAGGTGTACCAAAGCTCTCACGTACGCACTGATTTTCGACGATGTTATAAGTTGCGCTAGGGACCGCATCTACCTTCTTTCGAAGTTAGCATGCAACTACGCTGTTATGCGGCGGCTCGTTTCGGTCCATTCAACATCTGTCCTTCAAGCGTAACGAGCGAGTAACGGAGTTTATATTTCATACCTGCCACAGCGAATTTGTGTTCGTGGGGTCTCTATTCTAATTCGAACGTTTGACTTACGCTATACGTATTCGTTTCGGAATATCGTTTCTACGTCTTCCGTTAACTATACGTGATTAACATTATGAAGACAATAACATTTGTGAAATACAACTTTGTTTGCGGAAACATAATGATGTTCGAAGTCGCCAGTTTTTCCGCGACAAACGACTTTCAACAACTTATTATATGCATAATTGTTGCAACTGATTGCCGGGAATTTTATATATATATATATATATATATATATATATATATATATATATATATAAATTTTAATTACAAAAAACAAATACTAAAAAAAAATTGTATGGTGCGAGATTCGATCCCGGCGACCTTCGGATTACGAACCCGAGCGCTTACCGCTGCGCCACGACGCTGTAGGGAACTACACATCGTAGAGAGTATTTCACCGCAACGGTTTCTTTTAACTGTCGATTTTCTCGACAACGGCTGAGAAGTGCATCTTGGTGCTTTGCCACATTACACCTCTGGCCATGAGCTTTTATTATGCACAGTATGAATCGAATCTGAATTTCACAATTGGCGGCCTCCCCTTGTATGTTAGAAAACAAGCGGGAAGGATGTATCTACACACTGTAAAACTTTCACACATGCAGAATGAAAAATGTATTTTTACAAAAGTAGTGGGCATTTCTTTTGGAGTGACCCTCGTATCTTCACAACAGCTATGTCCTTTACACCAAAAGTATACAGTCTCATCGTCATCTACTTTCCTGTGGCCACGAGTACGTATAAAGAAAGCTTGTGTGGGAACTAAATAAGAACTACTACCGCCTACAACTTCACTAAAATGAAAAGTGTGATAACAAATGATATCTCTACGAGCAAAACTCTCAAGGCCATCGTACTCGCCTTCACATCTAGCAAACATTAAACTTAACTACCATTACGGTTACCAGGCGGAGTATCACCAGCCTGAGTTACAGCAAGCCGGCCGGGGTGACCGAGCGGTTCTAGGCGCTACAGTCTGGAACCACATGACCGCTACGGTCGCAGTTTCGAATCCTGCCTCGTGCATAGATGTGTGTGATGTCCTTAGGTTAGTTAGGTTTAAGTAGTTCTAAGTTCTAGAGGACTGATGACCTCAGATGTTAAGTCCCATAGTGCTCAGAGCCATTTGAAGTTACAGCAAAATCAAATCTACAAACTAAAAACATACACGGTCCATCAACAACAGCAAGCGAAGCAATGCCTTTAACTTTGTTCTTCACTGTGATAACTGCAGTTTTCAACTCAACGTTGTCTATAGCCTATAGTCTATAGAACCAGAATCAGAACAGGTCAGTTCCAAGTACCTTAACAGCTTCTTTAAGCGGGTGGGTGACTGAACGCAACACATCTTTAACTCTGCGTACCTAGGGTAACGAGCTACGGCTCATAGAGAGACAAACATTCGCAGAGACCCCGAGAAATACAGGGACGTCGGAGAGAACGCAGAGAGCATCCCAGAAGGCACCAGGGAGCTACAACATCCCCAGAAGAGTCGCTTCTCGGCTTTTGACGAATCTATGTATAGTCTTTTCCAAGGTCAACACTTTATTTACGACAATACAGAGTTAAGTTACCAACACCTCGCGCTCGACTGTGTATAAGGCTATAAACAACGTTGAGTTGAAGACTGCTGTTATCACAGTTAAGAATAAAGTTAAAGGCATTGTTTCGCGTGCTGTTATTAATAGGGCGTGTGTATTTTTAGTTTTTAGATTTGATTTTCCTGTAACTCAGGCTGGTACTACTCCTCCCGGTAATCGTAATAGTTGGTTAACTGTTGTGTTTGCTAGATGTGGAGGCATAAGTGAGTACGGTGCCCTTGAGAGTTTTGCTCACAGAGCTGTAATTTGTTATCATACTTTTCATTTCAGTGAAGTTGTTGGCGGTAGTAGATCTTATTAAGTTCCTGCGCAAGCTTTATTTATAAGTGCTCGTGGTCGCGGGAAAGTAGATGATGATGATGCTGTATATTTTTGGTGTAAAGGACATGGTTGTTGTGAAGATGTATCAGCAGTTGGTGACCTAACTCTGTATTACCGCAGCACAGCATTCTCCCGAGCCTTATTGTTCGGCTCTGAAGCCCCTGTTCCCCATCACACAGTCTGCCATTTTTTCCCTGCAACGGAGTGTACCCCGTTCTAGCCCTCATAAATACAAAAATTGCCCAGGTGAGAGTAGAACTCTGCTCTCACGGTACCGGAGACAGTTCATCCATCTCGGGAATCGAGAAGCTCGGCGATTTCTGCCTGTTACCGGCTTGATACTGTCAGGATATCCATCCCGGGAATTACAAGACTTTCGAGAATGTTTTCATTCCGAGTTTGAATTCGGAAACAAATGAAAAAAGGAATATTTTTTCATGTGGTATAATTGCAGATTAACAATTTACTCATTCTTTTTCCTTTACGTGTGCTGTGAAACTTTGCTTTTTGCGAAATTTCATGATTCTAGGGTAACGGGAAGTACTCTATACCGCTCCTGTGAAACACAACTAGCTCTTTATTCACATGAAGTGCTGAGTGCTATTGACAAGGGATTTCATATCGATTCCGTATTTCTGGATTTACAGAAGGCTTTTGTCACTGCATCACACAATCGCCTCTTAATGAAATTGCGTGCTTATGGAATATCGTCTCAGTTGTGTGATTGGATCTGTGATCTCCTGTCAGAGAGGTCACAGTTCGTTGTAACTGACGGAAAGTCATCGAGTAAAACAGAAGTGATTTCTGGCGTTCCCCGAGGTAGTGTTATAGGCCCTTTGCTGTTCCTTATCTATATAAACTATTTGCGAGACAATCTGAGCAGCCGTCTTTGGTTGTTTACAGATGACGCTGTCGTTTATCCACTAATAAAGTCATCAGAAGATCGAAACAAACTGCAAAATGATTTAGAAGAAATATTGGAATGGTGCGAAAAGTGGCAGTTTACCTTAAATAACGAAAAGTGGGAGGTCATCCACGTGAGTGCTAAAAGGAACGCGTTAAACTTCGGCTACACGATAAATCAGTCTAAGCTAAAAGCCGTAAATTCAACTAAATACCTAGGTATTACAATTACGAACAACTTAAATTGGAAGGAACACACAGAAAATGTTGTGGGGAAGGCTAACCAAAGAGTGCGTTTTACTGGCAGGACACTTAGAAAATGTAACAGACCTACTTAGGAGACTGCCTACACTACGCCTGTCCGTCCTCTTTTAGAATACTGCTGCGCGGTGTGGGATCCTTACCAGGTATGACTGACTGAACACATCGAAAAAGTTCAAAGAAAGGCAGCACTTTTGGATTATCGCGAAATATGGGACAGAGTGTCACAGAAATGATACAGGATTTGGGATGGACATCATTAGAAGAAAGGCGTTTTGCGTTGCGACGGAATCTTCTCACGAAATTCCAATCACCAACTTTCTCCAACGAATGCGAAAATATTTTGTTGACACCGACTTAAATAGGGAGGAACTATCACCAAGATAAAATAAGGGAAATCAGAGCTCGCACCGAAAGATATAGGTGTTCATTCTTGCGGTGCGCTGTACGAGATTGGAATAATAGAGAATTATGAAGGTGGTTCTATGAACCCTCTGCCAGGCAGTTAAATGTGATTTGCAGAGTATCCATGTCGATGAAGATGTATATGTTTTGATAACTGAGCTTGCGGTTACCAAAATATGTGACATAAATGGCCCTATCTTTTGACTGCATTGACTTAGAAGCTTTAATCTTGTACATCGCAAAGCGACCATAGATCTTAGTAAGTGACATAAATTTCAACTTGACACGTCTACCCGTTCCTGAGAAAAAGGGTTTTTTACCAGTCCGACAGACAGACAGACATCAAAGTGATACTATAAGGGTGACGAGAACGGAACCTAGGTCCGCTGGGTGGTAGTCGCACTCACCGAGCGCGCCGAACCAATCTTTCGTCAAGTAAAGTTTTTCATCTTGTAATTATTGTATTGTAGATATATTTGACGTGGAAGTGCTCGATTTCTTTATGTTATGTAGTAATTAATTCAGCGAAACTATTCCAAACGGTGTTTTTCTGTGTACATCAAATAGAATAATTACTTTATAAGGTGCAATGTAAGAAACAATAATTAATCCATAATAATAACAATACTGATAGCTGTTCTAGGTACGGCGAAAGAAGATCGCTGACATCCAGTGGCACTGTTGCCAGCTTTCCGACAATGAAGTGCAAATGGCTGGCTGCCACCGCGGCAATACTGAGACGTTGCCACAGAAACACAAAAAATCGCGTTACGCGTTTGATTGATGTGATAGACGCGCGAAGCAGCCTGGCCACGCTACATCGTCTGTCATGGATTTTCTCTTGCCGTACGAACTACAGGTAAGACAAGCACTCTCTCTCTCTCTCTCTCTCTCTCTTTCTCTCTCTCTCTCTCTCTCTCTCTCTCCTTCTCTCTCTGCAGGAATGTTTTACGTTAAAGATTCCCCTTCAAAACTGGCACATAAACATGGAATTTATCCTTACATTAATCTGTTGACAGTTAAGTAAAGATATAGTTCACACTGTCGATTAGTGAACAAACTGCGAGCTTCCCTTGATTCAGACCATATTTTTGGTCGGATTTCGGACTTCACTACACATACGCTGAGGTGAGAAAAGTCGTGGGACGCCTCCTCATATCGCGTCGGACCTCCTTTTGCTCGTCGTAGTGCAGCAATTTAACGTGGCGTCAACTCAACAGGTCGCTGGAAGTGACCTGCAGAAATATTTAGCCGTGCTGCCTCTTGCAGCCTTTCATAATTGAATGGGACAGTTGAAAAAGGTACACATTCCACAAATTTCACAAATTAAACTGAGATAGCCATTTTCTTCTTTGGACGTATCGACATCTATCGAGCATAAAAGAGAACATCTTCCTCTACCACAAATGCGCTTGACGACAGTAGTTAGATACGACTGAGTTGAATTCCTCGATTATGTTCCTTCTTCAACTCAAAGCCGCGCTAGCGTCGGCCACACCCACCACAGCGCTAGTGCTCGCTGCTCAGTCATGTGTTTGGCGTGTAATGCAGCAGATGAGCGAGCTGTTTAAGGTTATGTTGGTTGTGTTTACAGTGTAAAGTGATCAGATCAGTGCCGCAATTAGTCTAGTGAAGTTTATTAGTTTTTGGTTTACCTTAACCGAGTAACAATGTCAGCAACAGACAGTGACAGCGGTGAACCAAGACGTAAAAAGGGAAGACATCACAAAGAAAAACATGTATGGGAGACGGAAAAGTTAGCAAGGCGTCGTGGTGATGAGTTTGTGACTTCAGCAGGCGTTCATGTTCCAACCAAAACAACCGCCCCTAAGTGTAAGTGTAGGAAGAAATGCATGGATAGTTTCTGTATTGAGGAAAAGGAGAACACTATTAAAACTCTATATAGAGGCAGACCTAAGAACGAGCAGGACACATTGTTAATGAGCCTAATTGACAGGTACAAGGTTGAAACTTCCTTGCAGATTAAAACTGTGTGCCACATCGACACTCGAACTCGGGACCTTTGCCTTTCGCGGGCAAGTGCTCTCAGATGGTAGAGCACTTGCCCGCGAAAGGCAAAGGTCCCGAGTTCGAGTCTCGGTCCGGCACACAGTTTTAATCTGCAAGGAAGTTTAATATAAGCGCACACTCCGCTGCAGAGTGAAAATCTCATTCTGGAAACATTCCCCAGGCTGTGGCTAAGCCATGTCTCCGCTATATCCTTTCTTTCGGGAGTGCTAGTTCTGCAGGGTTTGCAGGAGAGCTTCTGTAAAGTTTGGAAGGTAGGAGACGAGATACTGGCAGAAGTAAAGCTGTGAGGACGGGGCGTGAGTCGTGCTTGGGTAGCTCAGGTGGTAGAGCACTTGCCCGCGAAAGGCAAAGGTCCCGAGTTCGAGTCTCGGTCTGGCACACAGTTTTAATCTGCCAGGAAGTTTCATATCAGCGCGCACTCGGCTGCAGAGTGAAAATCTCATTCAGGTACGAGGTTGCAAGGCACAGTCCATCAAATGAAAACTCCAAACCACACGATTCCTCTTTCAAGTACTTTGGCATGAAAGGGACAAGCAGAGTTGAAGTATGTCGTAATGCTTACATAAGCCTACATGCAGTGTCACACAAAGTTGTCATTAGGTTGACACATATTTTGGCCTCTGGGAAATCCCCTATTGACATGAGAGGTAAACATGAAAACCGTTCTAATGCTGTTCCAGCCTCACATCTAGTTAAAGTACATGAACATGTTGATTCATTTCCAAAATATGTTGCTCGCTATACGTCTATACCAGTCACATATCTCGATGTTCAACTTAATGTGCCAAAAATGGATGAACTTTTCATATACAAATTTCCTGAAGTGAAGAAGGTAATTAAGTATTAGTTTTACTTCAATAAATTGAAGAAAAGCTTCAGTTACCGATTTGGCAGACCTCAGGTCCATGTCTGCAGTACTTGTGAAGACCTGAAGATCAAAATTAAATCAAACACGCTTAATGACAATGCAAAACGTGTAGCATCTGCTGAATTAATGGTGCATAACAGACGTGTTAAGCGTTTTTATAACAAGATGCATGAAATAAAAGAACTATTCAAATCCAGGCCTGAAGTCATGGGAATTGCTTTCGATTATATGCAAAACCTGTCACTACCACTACTGCCTGTAAAGAAGTATTTTACATTAGAAAACTATAGTTCTATGTGTTTTATGTTTATGACATAAAAATGACAAGGCCTATTTTTATACCTACCCAGAAGGTGACGGAAACAAAGAGCCAAATGATGTATGTTCAATGGTTTTGGATTTTATCACACATCACATTCCCGAAGAAGTGCAGTACTTCCATGTATTTAGCGATGCATGTGGAGGCCAAAACAGAAATCATACTCTGTGCAGACTTTTGTGCTCCTTGACCATGAACAGTAGATTCATGGTTATACATCAATATTACCCCATTAGAGGGCACAGCTTTATGCCATGTCATCGTATGTTTGGCACAGTGAAGCGTGAAGTCCGGCGAAATGATCGTGTCCACTCACCTGAACAGTACAACTGATGAATGGTAGTGTGAAGAAAACACAGCCTACTTTCGAAATGAATACTATGCAATGTCATTTATTTTTGGAATTCAAGAACTGGTGGCCACAATACTTTCTGAAACTGCCTAGAAGTGTAGAAAGCAGAGCAGTTACTTTCAAAATAAGCACATATAGACACT
Source organism: Schistocerca serialis cubense (assembly GCF_023864345.2). NCBI lineage: Eukaryota > Metazoa > Arthropoda > Insecta > Orthoptera > Acrididae > Schistocerca > Schistocerca serialis. The sequence continues at coordinate 45,402,075 of NC_064644.1, forward strand.
TCGTCTTCAAAAGTGATGCAAAAGGGTTTGTTGAAACCCCGTAAAATGGACCTTCAAGCTGCAGAAAACAAACACTGTTGAAATTCCTGACACCAAGGCATATCCAACGGGAAAGGTTCCCATAAAGGAAGAGAAACTGCAGGATCTCCAGAAAGTTAAACACTACATCCCAGATGAGCATCGACCTTTTCTGATGAAAAACCCTCTTGGCCAACCGGAGATACAAGAGACGTTAATGAAGATGATGTTCATGACTAACTGATCCACCTACAAGGTAAGAGTAATAAAAACATATTTTAAAGTAACATTTATGGGCTATGTATGGCATACTACTAAATAAAACTAAAAATAATAATGATAGTAAAAATAAAAAAAAGAACATTTTATAATGTTTTTCAAGCAAGGCTTTTTTTCAGCGGCTGATAGACTAGAATAAGAAGATTGACGACTGTCTACTATGAAAAGTCCAACAATGATAAATGTTTAATCGGAAAACATTATTTTTCTGTAAATATATCTAGCCAACACTTTTGAAATATCTTTTTTTGCCTTTTTACAAAGATTGAGTAATTTTACTTGCTTATTTTTGAAATCTTTTTTTGCATAATCCACAAATTCGGATAAAGTTTGTGCATTTAAAAACTTTTGAGCTGAAAAAGGTACACATTCCTGAACATATCTACTCAGTTACATGGTTTATAACAATTATTTATACATGGGTACCATGTGTAATGTGTTTGCTACACTTAATTGTACACATTCACAATAGTAAATTTTTCTGTATAACAACCAGTTTTCTCACAAAACAGTTTTTTTATTTGCCGAAAGTTTATGTTTTTTTGGAATGTGTACCTTTTTCAACTCACCCATTCAATTGTGAAACCGTTGTCAGTTCAGAATTTTGTGCTCGACCTGACCAAATCATTCGCTCGTATTGTCCAGAATGTTCTTCAAGCCAATCGGGAACAGCTGTGGCATGTGGCAGTGTCATCCATAAAGATTCCATCGTTGAGGAACATGATGTCCATGAATGGTTGCAGATTCTGTCCAAGTAGCGGAACATAACCATTTCCAGTTAATTATCGGTTGAGTTTAACCAGAGGACCCAGTCTATTTCATGTAAAAACTGCCCACCTCATTGTGAAGTCACCAGCAGCTTGCACAGTGGATTGTTGACAACTTGGGTACATAACTTCTTGGGGTCTGCGTCACACTCGATCCCCACCGTCAGCTCTTACCAACTGAAATCGGCACTCATCTGACCAGACCACTATTTTCCAGTCCTCTAGGGTCCAAACGGTACGGACAAGAGCTCAGGACAGACGATGGAGACGATGTCGCACTGTTACCAAAGGCACTCTCGTCGGTCGCCTGCCACCATAGCACACTGACGCCAGTTTTCGCCTCACTATCCAAAGGATACGTTCGTCGTTCGTCCCACATTGAGTTCTGCGGGTATTTCACTCAATGCCGCTTGTCTGTTAGCACTGACAACTCTGCGCAAATGTCGGTGCTCTCGGTCGCTGAGTGAAGGCCGTCGGGCACTGCATTGCCCGCAGTGAAAGGTAATGCCTGAAATGTGGTATTCTCGGCACACTCTTGAGACTGAAGATCTCGGAATATTGAATTCCGTAACGATTTCCGAAATCATAGTTAGTGAAGTGTTCTTGGCTATAATGCCGTGTCCGAATGTATTTCACATTAAAACCCAACGTCTCGTCCCCATCTGTGGAGGACATTTTCAAGGGGGATCGTAGCTTTTTTGAAGTCCGATTCACATTGTGGCTCGCTACTGACTGTATCAATCGGATATTCAAAGAAGGTACGATCCTCCTTGAAAATGTCCTCCGCAGATGGGAACGAAACGTTCGGTTTTAATGTGAAATTCATTCGACACGGCACATTTCATTAACAGTGACATTTCCGCCCGTGAAAGTTTACATTTTACGAGAATCTAAATGGAATGTCCCATGCATCTAGAACCATCTACCATTCCGCGTTCAAAGTCTGTTAATTTCTGCCGTGCGACCATAAGCACGTCGGAATCGTTTTCAGAAGAATCACCTGAGTACAAATGACAGGTTCTCCAACGCACTACTCTTTTACACCTAGTGTGCAGGCTCGTGTGGCCAAGCGGTTCTAGGCGCTTCAGTCTGGAAAAGCGCGACCGCACGGTCGCAGGTTCGAATCCTGCCTCTGGCATGGATGTGTGTGATGTCCTTAGGTTAGTTAGGTTTAAGTAGTTCTAAGTTCTAGGGGACTGATGACCTTAGAAGTTAAGTCCCATAGTGCTGAGAGCCATTTGAACCATTTTCTACACCTAGTATACTCGGTACTGCTACTATCTGTACACGTGCGTATGGCTATACCATTGCTGTTGTCGTCTCAGTATAGAACTCAACACGGAATAGACAGATCTAAAGGTAATTTCGGAATACCCTAAGGGAATGATGCATTCTTACTCCTTCAGTTTCAACATTTCGTTGGCGGGGAACAGCAACTTTATTTAAATTCTGCAACTGTTGACAGAACCATTAATAAACACTTAGAGGAATATATTCTTACGATACACATTAATGTTCTAGAAGATAACGTTGGCGTCTTCGTCAGACTCTGCGAGGACGGTGCTGTTTGCCGCAAAACTGTTGTGAAATGCAGGAAGATCTGCAGTGCGTTGACGACTGGGACACAGTATGACCGTTGACTCTGAACGTAAGTAAATGTAACGCATTGCGCATAAATAGGCGAACAGATCCTTTAATTTTCCATTATATTATTGGCGATAATTCAGTGTAAAGAGTTAATACAGTGGAATAACTATGGATAAGCACACACACACACACACACACACACACACACACACACACACACACACACATAGAAAATGTAGGAAAAGCAGATGCAAGTCTAAAAATCTTAAAGAGATGTGATCCACACACGAAATAAATGACTCAGGTTTGACATTCTTTGGGATGGAAAAATGAATTAAGCGTATGCCATCGTTAGCCGGGAGGCCCCATCCGGGGATTTTCGCCCACCAAATGCAAGTCTTATTTCATTCGACGCCACATTGGCCGACTTGTCCGCCGGTGATGAGGATGAAGTGATGATGAGGACAGCACAACACCCAGTCCACGAGAGAAGAAAATCTCCAACACGTTTGGGAATCGAACTCGGGCCCTCTTGCATGGAAGCCAAGCTCGGCTAAGCAGGTGTACAATCTTTGGGATACTAGCGCTTGTACAGAGAAGATTAACTGTAGCGACGAGAAGCGTCTTGGTCGGGGTGGTCCTGCTAGGTTGGCGGGAGTACGGCGTGTCATTTTGTAGTCTCCTCCTCATGCCAATTTTTTTGAGTCAGGGAACATAGAAAGTTGTGCACCTTATTAACCAGTGTCTCGGTTGTAAGTAGGCTGTTTATGTTTTCTTATTGGTAACGCCACGTAGCGCTCTGTGTGAGAATCACTGGCTGTGCTGTGTGCAGTCTGTGTCTAGTTTGCATTGTTGTCTGCCATTGTAGTGTTGGGCAGCGGCAGCTGGATGTGAACAGCGCGTAGCGATAGGAGATTCCAGGTTCGAATCCTGGCAGGGTCGCCATATGAAACGTCCCCTTTGAACAATTTTATGAAACGTCCCCTTTGAACAATTTCTACATGACTGTGCTTAAACTGACATACAATATTTTTATTAGCGCAACGCAATCTGACTTTCAATAATCCCTACAAAAGAATGGCCCTGACTAACATTAAACTATAACTTTCACAAATCACTTACCTCACAAAAATCTTCGCTACTCAAGCTACTGCAATACAGCGAGCGCCACTACTGCCAGCTAAATAAAAGATTCAAACTACGGAAGGCACTAACTACTGAGCGTAGCTTTGCGCAGTTGGAGGTGAGCCGCCAGCAGTGGTGGATGTGGGGAGAGAGATGGCGGAGTTTTGTAAACTGTCATGAACTGCTATATATATTATGACTTTTAAGGTAAATACATTGTTTGTTCTCTATTAAAATCTTTCATTTGCTAACTATGCCTATCAGTAGTTAGTGCCTTCCATAGTTTGAATCTTTTATTTAGTTGGCAGTAGTGGCGCTCGCTGTATTGCAGTAGTTCGAGTAATGAAGATTTTTGTGAGGTAAGTGATTTCTGAAAGGTATAGTTTAATGTTAGTCAGGGCCATTCTTTCGTAGGGATTTTTGAAAGTCAGATTGCGTTGTGCTAAAAATATTGTGTGTGTGGTTAAGCACAGTCAGGTATAATTGTTCAAAAAGGGGACGTTTCATAGAATTGGAAGAAATGCATTGAGAAGCTATAAGAAAATGGTTTGGCCAAAAAAGTATTTTGAAAGAGGACATGAACAAAAAAGTAGGGTTTAGGGACAACAGGTTTAGGTAGGATTTTCTTGGAAATAAATGATGAGGTAAGATAATGGGGACTAAATAATGAGGTAAGAAATATGTGAACATACAAATACAGAAAGCATGCTTGGATAGGATTTTTTTTTGTGGAAACAAATGTTGAACTAAGACGAAAGATCTATGGAATGAAGTTTTGGGTTGGACTGCAGTATCAACTGTTACACTGAAAACAAACCCTGTCCTTTCCTTGTGTTATCCCACTATGTGTTTATTGTTTATTTGTCTTTTTCCTGTCTTTATATGTTTAGCTAATAAGAGTTATGTTGTAGAATTTTTCTAATAATATGTTATTTCCTTTGTAAAGATGTTTAGACATTATTTATTCTGTTTTGTTTTAATGCTCATGTGTGAAGTTGATGTTTCAAAAGTTATTCTGATCTTTTATGTATGTACTTATGTCATAATTCCTGTAACACTGATGTATCTGTTTATTTCTATTCTTTTGTAAAGCCTGTTTTACTACAAATGTTATCTGTATTGTTATGTTCTTGAATGATGTATTTTGCACCTTTGTAATTGTATTCTCATATTGTAAATTTATAATTGTATAGACACAGTTCATCAAATTAAGTAACTTGTAAGTTCCATTTCACTGCACACGTTTCTGTTGGTCATAGTATATGGACAATATGTGAGAAGTAGGGACTGATAGTGTTTGCACATGTGTTAATAATTCAGCAAGGCACTGGATAACAGCATTGCTGGTTCTAAGGACAATTCCAAAAACTTTGTGAGTGCACAAGTGGTGGTTATGGACTTGCTATATTCTCCGCAAGACTCTTCGATGGTGATTGTGCACCTGCACATTTGGAACAGATGGCTGCTGGCCGTCTCTACAAGGACTACAGTGGGTCTGCATCTTTGCTGACTCACCAGTACCATTATTTCTACAAGGACTGCAGTGGGTCTGCGCCTCTGGTGGCCCACCAATATCGTAATCTCTACCAGGACTACAGTGGGTCTGCTCTGTGATGACCTAACTACCAATATTCTTCAAAATTTCGACTGACTCTGCTGTGGGTTTGCTCTGTTGTGGCCCATTACTTGTCTGCATGTCAAGAGTCAGCACTGTCTTTCCATTGGAAGGACAACACTACTTCTTCAAGACAGCATTTTCTTTTACTGCTCAGACTTTGAGAAAAACACTGCTATTTTACTGTGATGAATCAGGACTGTCTTTATAGACTGTGACAAAATTTTAGCTTTTGACCAACATTGTATCAATAAGTGTGTGCATTTGATTTCTTTGTTATTGTAATGACGATTATGAAAAATTTTAACAAATATGTATTGCCCAGTGACCAAAACAATTTGTAAAATTTTTTGTGGGGAGCATGGGGGCTATGTAAGTAGGCTGTTTATGTTTTCCTATTGGTAACGCCACGTAGCGCTCTGTGTGAGAATCACTGGCTGTGCTGTGTGCAGTCTGTGGCTAGTTTGCATTGTTGTCTGCCATTGTAGTGTTGGGCAGCTGGATGTTAACAGCGCGTAGCATTGCTCAGTTGGAGGTGAGCCGCCAGCAGTGGTGGATGTGGGGAGAGAGATGGCGGAGTTTTGTAATTTGTCATGAACTGCTAGATATATGATGATATTAAGGTAAATACATTGTTTGTTCTCTATTAATATCTTTCATTTGCTAACTATCCCTATCAGTAGTTAGTGCCTTCCGTAGTTTGAATCTTTTATTTAGCTGGCAGTAGTGGCGCTCGCTGTATTGCAGTAGCTTGAGTAGCGAAGATTTTTGTGAGGTAAGTGATTTGTGTAAGTTATAGTTTAATGTTAGTCAGGGCCATTCTTTTGTAGGGATTATTGAAAGTCAGATTGCGTTGCGCTAATAAAAATATTGTATGTCAGTTTAAGCACAGTCATGTAGAAATTGTTCAAAGGGGACGTTTCATAAAATTGTTCAAAGGGGACGTTTCACAGTCTTTTCAAATCCTCAAAATTGCGTATGTATTAGGTTGGTGATAAATTATTTGAGGTTTTCTTTTGCATGTTGGTATCCCAACTGCTGTGGTTTCATTTAACGATTGTCCTTCTTTTAATTGTAGGTCACTATTGCTCTATGAGTTAACATATTGTCATTTTGAAATAGCAAGTGGAGCTGTGGACACTAGAAAATGGAGTGCCTAGTGGAGAAATTGGAACATTTGATACATATTCTTCTGTTTGAGTTCAGTTGAGGGATGGCAGCAGCGGAGACAGCCAGAAACATTTGCGTCTTCTGTAGGGATAATTTCATTGGACACATAACGGCAAAAAAATGGTTTCCTCCTTTTTAAGGAGGATCGTTTTGACGTTAATGACTCTCCACGTTCAGGAAGACGTTCGTATTCGACGAAGCTCGTTTAAACGCATTCATCGACAGTGATCCAAGTTAGTGTGCTCGAGAATTGGCAAATGTGATGAACTGTGGTTGCTGCATCTCCGTGCGTCTTTTGCATGCAATGAGTGGAACGTCCCCTTTGATCAATTATACATGACTGTGCTTAAACTGACACACAATATATATATATATATATTTTTTAGCGCAACGCAATCTGACTTTCAAGAATCCCTACAAAAGAATGGCCCTGACTAACATTAACCTATACCTTTCACAAATCACTTACCTCACAAAAATCTTCGCTACTCAAGCCACTGCAATACAGCGAGCGCCACTACTGCCAGGTAAATAAAAGATTCAAACTACGGAAGGCACTAACTACTGATAGGCATAGATAGCAAATGAAAGATTTTAATAGAGAACAAACAATGTATTTACCTTAATAGTCATTATATATATATATATATATATATATATATATATATATATATATATATATATATATATATATATAGCAGTTCATGACAACCAGTCTTACAAATTTCAAAACTCCGCCATCTCTCTCCCCACATCCACCACTGCTGGCGGCTCACCTCCTACTGCGCAACGCTACGCGCTGTTAACATCCAGCTGCCCAACACTACAATGGCAGACGACAATGCAAACTAGCCACAGACTGCACACAGCACAGCCAGTGATTTTCATATAGCGCTACGTGGCGTTACCAATATAAGAACCTAAACAGCCTACTTACATGAGTAAGGTTCAAAAATCGTGAGAATGGTTACCGCATGCTCTAAGCCAAACTCACAAAGATCAGCTGGTGGCCATATGTGCATCCCTGCTTCCTCATCATCAATTGGCTCGTGAACAACATCGACCATTCCTTTCTTGTATCGTTAAAGATGACGACAAATTGTGTCTTTATACCAACATAAGGGAAAGAAAGGAGAGGCTGAGCCCAAACAAAGCAATAACTCCCCTTTCGAAGATCGGTGCGCATCCACAAAAGGTAATGCTGTGCTTCTAGTGCAACGGTGACGGTCTGGAGTGCTACGAATTGCTCTTCCTCGGTGTAACGATCACTACTGACGTTCATTGTCAACAACTGAGACGTCTTCCAGACGCAATCCGAGGTCAACGATCAGGAAGACTGCTTCAAGTGGTGCTATTCCACGATAACGACCGCGTATATTTCTAGACTGGCAAGAAACACGGTGCATGAGTTGTGTTGGGATGTCATTACGCTCGCACCTAATTCACCTTATCTTGCGCCCTCAGATTTTCATCTTTTCCGCTCTCTACCCAGTATCCTCCAAGGAACTTTCTTTCCGAATGAAAATGCACTCCGAACATGGCTAGACGAGTTCTTCGCCTCAAAACCACGTGATTTCTACAGTCGCGGAATCGAAAAACTACCACGGCGTTGTCAGACTGTTGCAAATGGTAACAAGAATATGTTATTGACGAATGAAGTCTCTGTTATGTGTTCCTGTTGTCTTCATATAACTTATGGAAAAGCACTTCGAGGTTATGCACCAACACAGTACATAATTTTGAGCTGATAAGTTTAGCCCTTCCATGTCGTTGATTTCACTCATGTTTAGTCATATGATCATCAGATAGGGCGTAGGCCCCTCTAATGTTGCTCAGTGATTAGAACTCAATTGTCAAGGCTGTCTAACATCAGAACGTATAGTAAACTTCGCTTCTTTTCATGGTTCTTGAATTAATCAATTGCAGGTTGATATTTGGTATCTCTCCTGGGAACAATGTTGTGCTACTATGTCATGCATACTATAGTTCTTGAATCATCCTGAACTGTAGGAGAGAAATCTTTGAAGAGCCATATATCGAATGCATGTACGTACCACTCCTGCCCTTTTTAATGTGTACCACCACCGTGTACTGTCACGTGCCTATCCTTAATCCCTCGATGCAAATCATATTCTTACGATCACGCACATATAGGAAAGTGCCATCTCCTGTCTAAAAATTACATTGCTTATGTTCTCAGCTGTGAGAATCAAGATCATTTTATTAATTTGTGTGCCACTTATGTTCAACGAGAATTGCTCATTTATTGTTCAACAAATCCGATATGGAAATTCTTAGCAATCTGTGACTACTATTTTACGATCCTCTGTCATATCTCCACTCAAATTTGTTGATTCGAATCACTATTTGTTATCTGAATTAAACTTTGGCAGAGTGGACACAGGGTGATCACGGTCACTGTTAAAGAAATCATTATTGTAAGACTACCTTAGTTGTTACAGGATGTTAAGTCGTTAATTATTGCCAGCCAGTAATTCATTACACTATTTACTCCATTAGTGTAGTCATGGCGTCTTTTCACCCCTTTTTTGTGTCTGTAGTCTTACGATCATTCCACAGAGTGGCACAACTAAACCGCTATGACAGGTCCCTATTATCTCCCCTACCCAGGGTCTTTGGCAGGCACTTGTCTCGTTCCGTAATGTTCAGCTCAATAGACAGCGGGGACGTTTTATATTTGCGGACCCCACCAGAATTCATTATTTAATAAGGAGCAGTGCGTTTTATATTAGCTTATCATGCTAGGGATGCAATACAGTGTATGTGGGAGGACATTTTAGTGGCATATTATTCGAAACGCCCTTTGGCAAAACGCTTCTTCATAGTATCTTAAGAACAAACAGAAAAAAATGTTAGGTGCTTTATCTGCAACTCAGATTTTGTGATCGTTACATTTCACATTTCAACACATTTGTACGCCCAGTTATCTTTATTAAGTAAGTAACTCCTACCTTCATTAAGTAAGTTATCTTTATTAAGTAAGTAACTACTATCTCCAGTACGTACGTAACTCCAGTTGTGAGTCATTAATTGTCCAATTGGTCGAAGATTTTTCTTTCATAATGAGCATAATTTCAGAGTATCTGGAATAATGGTTACTTGTCAGTCTTTACATCAGGTTGACATTCTTAGATCTTCCTAGACATCATTACGTACAATGTCAAGTAACAGTTGTTCATAGATAAGTGGAACGTCTTTGAAAAATCAAGATTACACATAATAATATCAGAACAATCATTAACACGCAGCTTCAACGACAGTGGGGCTGTCGATTATCCCTGTGTTTACAGATTATTCTCCATTGAAGTTAATCAGCTGCGTTGGCCTTGTAAAAGTGGTTTCAGTCTAGTCGCAAAGTTGATAAGACATCCGAAGCCATTGTCTGTACTATTCTTCGGTTTGCCACTGAAACGAAAGCTTGAGAAATGTCTATAAACATCGAATCCATACTACGTTTATTCACAACACTTACTGTCGTCATGATGTTTTTTATTTGTTGAAGGACGTCACCTGTCTTCCTTTACAACAATAGAATAGTTCTTTGCCCAAGATATCTGTGATTAGTAAAGGAGTTAATTCAGTCACAAGTTATGTAGTATGTAACCCGACACGGAGGCTTTTCTGCTCTAGGGCCTTGTTGAGCTTCTGCGATTTCAGACGCTGTTCAACGCCATTAGTGTTGATTGCTGTGCCACTCATTCTTGAAGTGATTTGAGAACTGAAAAGTGAAATACCTCTTGACTTTTCTTCATGAACGAATGTATATAAAAAAGAATTAAATATATCGGCGTTTGTTTTGTAGTTGATCTATAATTGTTTACATCTACATCCATACTCTGCAAGTCACACTTAAGTGCCTATAAAAATAGCTTGGGAAACGCCAGTAATCACTTCCGTTTTACTCGCTGACTTTCGGTCAATTACTACGAACTGTGACCTCTCTGACAGGAAATCACGAATCCAGTCACATAACTGAGACGATATTCCATAAGCACGCAATATGATTACAAGCCTCTTGTATGGTACAGTGTCAAAAGCCTTCTGTAAATCTAGAAATAGGGAATCACTTTGAAATCACTTGTCAATAGCACTCAACACTTCGTGTGAGTAAAGAGCTAGTTGTGTTTCACAAGAATGACGTTTTCTAAATCCGTGTAGAATGTATGTCAATAGACCGTTCTCTTCGAGGTAATTCATAATTTCGAACACAACATATGTTCCAAAATCCTGTCGCATATCGACGTTAATGTAGTAGATTTCTCCTACTGCCTTTCTTGGTGTGACCTGTGCAACTTTCTAGTATTAGGGTACCGATCTTTCGTGGAGCGAGCGGTTGTATACGATTGTTAAGTATGTAGCTATAGGATCAGCATTCTCGGAAAGGAACCTAATTGATATACAGCCTGGACCGAAAGACTCGTTTTTATTAAGTAATTTAAGTTGCTTCACCACTCCAAGGATATTTGCTTCTAAGTTACTCATATTGGCAGCTGTTCTTGATTCTAATTCTGAAATATTTACTTCGTCTTCTTTGGTGAAGGAATTTCGGAAGGCAATGTTTAGTAACTCTACTTTAGCAGCACTGCCATCGATAGAACCTCCGTTCCTATCGCGCAGAGAGAGAGACATTGACTGTGTCTTGCCGCTAGCATACTTACATGCTACCAGAATCTCTTTGGATTTTCTGCCAGGTTTCGAGATAAAACTTCGTTGTGGAAACTATTATAAGCATCTCGCACTGATGTCGGCGCTAAATTTTGGGCGTCTGTAAAAGATCGCCAATCTTGAAGATTTTGCATTCGTTTAAATTTGGCATGCTGGTTTCGAAGTTTCTGCAACGATGTTCTGACCCGTTTTGTGTACCAAGGTGGACCAGCTCCGTCGTTTGTTAATTTATTTGGTATAAATCTCCCAATTGCTATCGATACTGTCTCTTTGAATTCAAGTCACATCTGATTTACACTTACATTATTAATTTGGAAGGAGTGAAAAATATTTTTCGTTTATTTTTGGAGGATTTGAGGGTTACAATATTCAGTCTCGGTACGATAACCCTGTGTTCACTAAGGCGTGTATCCGTTTTGACGTTCGTTATTAGCTCAGGATTATTTGTTGCTAAGAGGTCAAGTGTGTTTTCGCAACTGTTTACTATGCGAGTGGGTTCATAAACTAAGTGCTCGCAATAATGTTCAGAGAAAGCCTTTAGCGTAATTTCGTATCTAAACATATATTATCGCCAACATATCGATGGCAAATTGAAGTCACCACCATCTATGATTGTACGAGTCGAGTACGTGTTGGAAGTTAGACTCAAGTTTTCTTTGAATCTTTCAGCAATCGTATCTGAATTGGGAGATCAGTAAAAGGATCCAATTATTATTTTATTCCGGTTGCTATGAATGACCTCTACTCATACTAGCTCACAGGAATTTTAGTTACAAGGTAAACTACTTCTAACAGCAACAAACACTCCACTGCCAACCGTATTTAGCATAACCCATCTGGATGTCGCCAAGTCCTTCACAAAACTTTCGCGTGAACGTATCTGCAGCTTTAGCCAAGTTCCAGTGCCTATAATGATTTGAGCCCTACTGCTTTCTATTAGCGCTCAGAGCTCTGGTACTTTCCGAACACAGTTACGACAATTTTCAGCTGTCATGGCGATGGTTCCTGCAACTACTTTCTTCCTGTGTTCGGTCTGCACTCTTTGAGACTGAAGCCCTTTTTGTGTTTCCCCGAGTCTCTCTAACCTAAAAAAACGCCCGGTCCACGCCACACAGCCCCAGCGACCCGTGTACCCGCCTCCTGTGTGTAATGGACTCCTGACATGTTTGGCAGAAACCAAAACCCTACCACTCTATGGCGCAAGTCGGGGAATCTGCAGCCTACACGGTCGCAGACCCGTCTGAGCCTCTGATTCAGACCTTCCACTCGGCGTCATCCCAGAGGTCCACACGCGGTCCTGTCAACTGTGCTGCAAATGTTGAGCTTCGCTTTCATTCGCAAGCAAGACTGGCAGTCTTTGTCACTACTGATAGCCGCCCGAAACCAGAGGGTATATCTCCTGATCCAAAGTGACATACATCAGCACCTGCAGTTGGCTGCACTCTGAGCTCTTCATGGCATCCAGAAAGACCCGTTCCACGTCTGAAGTGACTCCATCCGGTATGCACATTGGCTTTCTTCCCCTCCTCGGCAGCTATGTCCCTAAGGGGCCCCATAACGCAACAAATATTGGAGCACTCAGCTAACAATTATCCTACCCTGTGTGACTGCCCGGATCTAGCAGGCTGAAAGGTTTCCTCTGAAACAGGACAAGCAACTGCATCACGCTGAGGGACAGTGTCAGCTACAACATCACCTGGAACCTGTCTGTCAAACTGGAGAGGCCTTATGTTCGACCACGCGGAAGTCTTTCGTCACCTTCCAAGCTCCGAGGCGACCCCCCACTCGACTACGACTGAGGGGTCAACCTCAATGGGATGAGTTGCTGGGCTGGCCACCGGTGTAGACAGATCGGCGGACTAGTGTGTCGCTTGGACGTCCGTTGGGTCCCCACGGCCGGCTCACAACAGTGATGCCCTGAACTGCAGTCTCAAGCTGCGTAGCCGAAACCATCAGAGCTTGGAGCTGAGAATGAAGTGTCACTAACTCAGCTCGCATTCCTACAAAGCAATCGCAGCCCCAATCACAGACACAAAATGAGCTAAAATTCTTTGAAAACTCATTTTTGTGCTATAGACTAGATTTACATGTGACCGAATCTTGCCGGCCGGAGTGGCCGAGCGGTTCTACGCGCTACAGTCGAGAACCGCGCGACCGCTACAGTCGCAGGTTCGAATCCTACCTCGGGCATGGATGTGTGTGATGTCCTTAGGTTAGTTAGGTTTAGGTAGTTCTAAGTTCTAGGGGACTGATGACCTTAGAAGTTAAGTCCCATAGTGCTCAGAGCCATTTGAACCATTTGACCGAATCTTCTTAAATCGTTTTAATAACGTGCAAGTAAATGCATGAAGTGAAAATTGTGAAATGATGCACCTAAATGCTTGATTGTCAATTACAATTTCTCCCTTGAAAAGATGTGCAGAAAAGACTACACAAAGCCTCCACTGAAAATATTTCAAAAACAAAAGAAGAGAAACAGATAAGGTAGACAAACAAAGAGTCTTCCGTTTGGTGACAGAGACGGACATCAGGTACAAAGAAGGTAGCCATAGTGAGTTTTCTTTTTATAGATCTGTCTTCTTTTAACCACACAATATTTTTTCTCCTTTATAAGTCCTTTTCCTTTCTCGTATTTACTTCTTAAGACACCAGCTATGCCTTGACCACGCTGAGGAGGAGCAGACGCTTTTGCTGGCCAGTAACAGTGGCGAGTCAGTGGGAGAGAGCGACTTCCGCCCATACTCTGTGTGTACGCAGCAGCACCGAGGTCAAGCCAAGGGCGCCTCCTGTGTGCGCTGGTAGCGGACACTGAGTAACGCGACTGTGTAACACAAAAATTGAGTGGTTTGTAATTTTGTAATTAGTTCGTGCAACAGCGCACAATGATGTAAATGTAAGAAACACGAAGTTTGGGCAAAATACAATAACTAGTTTCTACAGAAATCGCTGTTTTTCGTAATTTGGCGTCCGACATGGCGAAGAGATACATATCCAGAATTTTGAGAAATTATATATTTTGATGTAAAAATAACGTGTAGAAAATTTGCTACAGCTATCTTTTATACTGTTCGGGATTTAAAGAAATGTCAATCTGAACTAGAATACAAAAAAAATGTAGTACCTAACATCATAGCTAGATACAAGCAAGAGGGTAGAAAACACAGCACTGTATTCCGTATAGGAAATTATGACTATGTACGAAATTCAAACGCATTTAATAAATTTTACGAGTTACAGCGATAACCAAAGGAACAAATCAGAAGGTAGAGCCCTCTTTAGTTTTCAGTAAGAAAATCGCAAAAATTATAATTTGTCAGATATGAAAGTACAATTACAGTTAAATGTTCTTTAAGTATGCATTTACAATATGAAAAATTATGGAGCCGATAAGATCCAAACTAGAGGACTTGCAAATAGTTTAGTAGGCAGAGGGGTAGCTTTTTGAGAATCGAGGAAAGAGGTGCTCGTGTTTCAGTAACGATCGTTTCCTTTTGCATTTCGCTTCAGTAGTGATGGTGGTTATTGCTGAATCAACAGATTTTCGATTATACCGGTTCTATTCACCTCCACTTTAACCGTCAGGTTAAAACCGCTCTAAAACCTGTTTCTGAATTAACCGATTTTCGGTTTCTTTGTTGCTGTTACTTTAAACAATAGACGTTGACATCGAACAAAGACTGCATACTTCTAAGACTAAAGCAGTTTGGTGATATAATGACATGTTTGGAGACCATGGCTGTTACTTGAAAATATGTGTTGATGGTGTTGAGATAGCAACCATCCACAGATTTATTTTAAGTTCCTTTGTTCGAAAGGTACCATCACCGGTTTGGAACCATTACAGTTCATCGTCAGAAGGCTTTCATGCTTTCATTAGAACATGTGGTGCGTTTTTTATTGATTAGTTGTCCTAAAATATAAGTAATACATAATTATAAGCACCCCATACAGACGGTTGCGTTACAGATTAGCATTGGGATATGACTTACATGATATGTTGGTCTGGAATATTTGTTTTCATTGTTTTCATCCAACAAATAATGTTCGTAGTCTTCACCACATTCTTATCGTTGTACACATAAATTTGTATCACTGAACACTTTAGATTTGTCACAGAATTCTGCATGAAAGCCGTCTCACGATGAATTGTAATGGTTCGAAACCGGTAATGGTACCTTTTGCATAAAGGAACTTAAAATAAATTTGTGGCTGGTTGCTGTCTCAACAAAATCAACATTTGACTTCTAAGACTCCTCAGACCTTTGAATTATACGTTCCAAGACAGATAGAATCAAAATATAAAAAAAATATGTAAATAAAAGAAATCTTAGTTCATCCACTGTCCGCTCCTTTCTGGAAAAGTAGTGAGGTGTTGAATACTACACCAATTCACCAGTATTCTCCTACTGATTCCAATTTTTTAAATCTCTACCCAAAAATCATGTTTTAATCAAAGAGCGTATCACTGTTTGGGAATCACAAACATTCGGTGCTAAAGGGTGAAAACTGAGGTTGCAGAACTGTATTTTTCTTGTTGTCATTTACAGGGATTACTAGCAGATAAAGGTATATTATAGAGACACAGGAAGCAGATCAGCAACTTTCTATTTTTATTGCAAATTTCTAATAAATTATTAAGATTTTATTGTATTACTGTTGACATAACTCCCTTTACTTTTTATTATTTCTGGAAATGACAGACAATTAATAAGCTTTTTCATAAAATTTTGAGCTTTCTTTTTCTTTAATTATTGAATAAAAATTCTGTTCATTAGACAAATATACAGTATATCGTTGCTTTTTAGCAGGAATCCGAATACAATTGATTTTTATTGACAAAACCAAAAATTCTCTTTCAAAAAACCAAATGAACAGTTTAGTTAGCACACAAAATGTGTCATTTTTCAGGAACAGTTACACCACAATATCTACATTTTCAATAAAAAATTAATACATTGGACAAAAATTTATTGGCCAATCTATTCATAAATACTAGTCCTATAATAGCTTAATCTGTAAGTTACGTCTTTCGTCAACGTCCTTCAAAGACGATACCACTCTTTCAGAAGCCTCAGAACTTCCCATCAAACTCGTTTTTAAAAACAGTTTTTTTTAAACCAAACAGTTTAGCAAACTGCCGTGGTAAACTGATAGATCGGTTTTCAATTTAAAAAAAAGTACCTGTTATAACTCAGACCAAACAAAAACGGCAAAATACCTGTTATTCACAACTAAAATACGGATATCGGTTTTTCACGTCCCTATGCTCCGGACGGAACCGAGGGTGTGTAAGGAACCTCAGAGCTGCCTCGTGAGTTCATTCGCTCAAAGTGTTTCGGCAACAGTGTGTGTCGCCGTCGGACATGATGGAGTGCGTTGTGGTGTTAACCGCAACCGGAAACGCGAGCCTCTGATGGCTGTGTACGGACAACTTTCAGTGAGTTCGAGAAACTTTCAGATCGCATGCCTGTAAAACAGTTACAAGTAAACTTTCGCGTTGAAACGAACAGTGTTACATTTACATTGCCACATTATGTTGTGAATATATGATATAACTTATTAATGCTAAAAACATTCAATAGTTTAGAACGCATAAAATATTTCGTTATTTAAGACAGGCGGTTTCGACAGACTTTGCTGTCATCTTCAGGTCTTAAAATCTTTTTTATTTTACTTTGAACCTCACACCAAGTTGTCATTTGGAGTGAGGTTTAACGTAAAATGAGTACGTTTCACAACAAAAAGATTTCAAGACCTGAAGATAACAGTAAAGTCTGTCGAAACCGGTTGCCTTAAATAAAGAAATGTTTTAGATCTAGGGTCATGAATGTTTTTGAGTAATTAAAGCAGATCGCGCCTTCAGTACTCTCTAAATGAGAAAATTCAAACACATTAATGATTATTTCATTGTGAATATAGCGAGAGAGATGTAACAAAGTTATTGTCACGAACAATTGAACACTTGATTTCATTGTTACATACTTATAAATTTACACAGTCATATTTGTTAAGTCTGTTCTCTCCCTGAGGAAGCAATGCTTTATTATAATGAAAAAAATTGTATTAAGTTAACGAGTTTGGAAGTCATTAGGCCTGTGAACATACAAGCTTTCACCTAGCAGCTTCCGTTTCTGAAAAGCCTGTTCTACGGGAGAAATGTGCAGCAAACTGCCCCAGAGGACAGTGTCGGTACGGAGCTAGCAAGAGGCCTCGTCGTTTTCGTTTCTGGCATCCATTTATTTGGAACTAGAAGTACGGCAGGCGGACCGAAATGGAAATAGTAGGCAGCTAACAGTGGTTGTGTGCGCTCTTCAAGATTTTAGCACTTTGTGCTAACAAGGGTGCAAGGCGATAATTAGTAATTTTACGGTAATAAGTAATCTCGTGTAAACTGTAGCCGTGGATGTAAGATATTTCCAGGCAATAATATGGTGCTGCAAGAACTGCACCATGTTACTTCAAGGATGATTGCAAAAGGTAGACAATATGGCTTGTTTGCTCTATATAAATAATATAAGACTTGAAAATACTGTGGAAGCTGTTTTGTACCATGTTCTCAACTGCACTGCTTCTGACAAAGCAAGCTACTGTCAATTCATTTCATAATTATTAATGTATCATGAAAGCCAAAATTTTGCTAACGGAAACGGTGGTGACCGTTCTTTTTAGTTAATACGGTAGTAGTTAATTTGTTCTAACCTTCTTATTTCTATTTCTTTGCATTTACTTTGTTTAAATCCTATCTTAAATCATTATTTGTTAAGCGGAAAAGAACTTGCACTTAACTCTATATTTGTTGGTTTCATTTACAGAAGAAGTGGAGACGTAACTCTGGATCGTCGCATTATAACATTAGTCGATGAAATTAATTTGCTTGGTTTCTCAGTACTAAAGCAAGTTCAGTTTGGTAAGAATAAATGTCTTTCTTTTTTTATCTGAAAAGTTTCGTAAAGTGATTGTTCAAAAAATTCATTAAAGCTATTACGAGTTTCGTGTAGGTACTAGAAGATAAAAGTAAATTTTTGAGAGACAAATTCATTAACTGTTTCATGTTTAATAAACAGAATTATTTTCAAAATTCGTCCTATCAGGATTAGTGATCGGTATTATAAGGTAGAATTAAATATTTTCAGATGAAAAATTCTCAAGGTGAGGTGTTATTTGTTCCTGGCTCAGTAGTAATCACTCACGCTGTGTATTAGTGGGAAACATCAATGAACAAACAACTATAATTAAAGATAAGGAGTGAAATTAACTTCGTTTCTGAATAGAATGACCCCCTAATTTTTCACTAACTGCACAGGAATAAGTACGACATCCTAACTAATATAAAGTTTTTCAAACGCGGTTAACAGTTGTAAGAGATTTCACTTTAATCTAAGCAGTTCTTAAAGTGTTAGCTTTATTGTTCTTTGTGAATCCGTAGCTAGAAACTACGAAAGCCACTAAAGTTTGAGCCAGGTCACGCAGTACGACTAGGAACTTGTAATAAAAGACGGTGAAGGTACACTATAATTAGCAACAGAATGGAGGCGTCCAGGGTCCTTATAGAGTAACATCAAATATTTGAGATGCGACTTTCGTTTTGGTTTAACGTTGTTTTGCGCGTTGCGCATCGTATTCTAAAGGCTCGTGGCAAGCAAAGTATTAAATCTTACCATTCTTAGACAAGCAACAAATTTCGCTGTGAGATAGAAACATTAGTTTCAGAAAGCTAATTAATATAAAATAAATTTTTGTGCAGGGTTTGGGTGTGAACTGTGCCACGTCCTGGTTAGAGCAGTAAAAATTGACGCACTTTATAAAAAATTTTGTGCATGTCAAACAATAGATTTTTTCAGTGTACCTGATTATTGAATTTAGTGAAGTTTTAAATATTTGTCGTTATTGCTTCCTCCTTTTCAAGGTATCGATTATAAGTTTATTTTTCAGTTCAGGTGACCTGTAATGTGGAGAAAGGGAGTGTAGATTGCAAGTGTCAAGTTTCACGCTATCTTCTGGAACCAGCTGCGCAACAATGTCTTAAGTTGTAACGAGGGCAAACTGTTGCTGCATCTGTCACAAAAACTGCAGATGTGTTACACAGAGTGAGTTACTGTGTAACATGTCATTACAGTGTACGAGGATTATGAGAAGATTCGTCTGGTAAACATAAAAGCGGAAGATGAACAGATAAATTCGAGTGTTATAACTTATAAGAGAACTCAGTGACTACGTAGCTAAAAACTGGTGCAGTTTGAACGGAACCAGAGTGACGAAAGCAGAAAAAATAAAACACTCAAGTTAGAGTTATTTCCAATCCCCTTACAAACCAGGATATTGTAAAAAAGAGAGCAACGTGCTGAGAAAACATAGAGTCTTCACTATCACCTACGAAGAGATGTTATGTCGTCCAATGAGTGTTCTTTTACTCTGTTCCACTGAACAATACCAAGGGAAGTACAGATTGTTTTCCCAGTATGGATCATGATGGAGGTCCTACAACGCTCTGGACCATCATTTTGTGGTGTTCGTTGCATCCTATTGTCACAATGAGACATAAGGATGCTGGTAATGGATATAAAACAATATGGGGTAGCATCTGCATTCAACGGCTCAGGTATTATTCCTATGAGAGAATTGTATCTTCCAGAACAATAACACCCTTCACACGGAGCTATATCGAAGTCGTTAACGATTTGATGAATAGCCGCGCGGAGTGGCCGAGCGGTTAGAGGCGCCATGACACTATCACGGGATGGGTGTGTGTTTTGTTCTTACCATAGGTTAGTTTAAGTAGTGTGTAAGCCTAGGGACCGATGATCTCTGCAGTTTGGTCCCTTAAGAACTCACTCACATTTGAACATTTGATGAATATGAGATTGGAATAACAGACATCCTCTCTCTGGCCTCCGCAACTGCCTTATTTGAATACTCGCATGACATCTGAATAATGTCGAAGGAATGAAGGGTTCGCAATCCGGTCCAACATCTCTCAAAACATTGGAGCTGTTCATTGCTAGTACTGGTATCAAACATTACTGATCATCACTAGGGACTTGTGCGCAAATCTTGCGGAGGAGACTTTGGGCTACACGAAGGTGGCCGGAAGTATACTAAGCACACTACGAAAAAACTAACTCAGCCCCAGGAGACATCCGGCTAACACCTTGTAACAAACGCTCTAGTCTGGACAACGGCCTTTGTTGGGCAAAGAACACGATCATTGATTTCTTCAGGGATGCCACGTCCAGCTGAGGTTACTCATTGATGATTAGATCTCGTAGAACTACTGGAGAACGTATGTGGAATTTTTTTTTTTTTTGGGTCAGTGTAGTTATATGGCCTTCGCTTTTTGTTTTAGCAGGAGTGACTACTCTCGCACCAGAACCACGATCTTGAGAAAGGGCGTTGAATCCATCCATCCTTCACTCTAGAACTACCAAACTAACAAGGGGAGGCCGCCAATTGTGAAATTCAGATTCGATTCATACTGCGCATAATAAAAGCTCATGGCCAGAGGTGTAATGTGGCAAAGCACCAAGATGCACTTCTCAGCCGTTGTCGAGAAAATCGGCAGTTAAAAGAAACCGTTGCGGTGAAATACTCTCTACGATTGATAATTTTCCACAGCGTCGTGGCGCAGTGGTAAGCGCTCGGGTTCGTAATCCGAAGGTCGCCGGATCGGATCTCGCGCGATGCAATTTTTTTAATTATTAGTTTTTTGTAATTCAAATATATATATATATATATATATATATATATATATATATATATAAACTATTAATGAATTGCTTATGCATGCTGGTGAAGGCGGATCGCTCTCCAATTGTACCGCCTCCATTTTTCCGTTTTTTTAACAGGGTGTACCAAAGCTCTCCCGTCCCCACTGATTTTCGACGATGTTATAAGTTGCGCTAGGGATCGGATCTACCTTCTTTCGAAGTTAGTAGGCAACTACGCTGTTATGCGGCGGCTCGTTTCGGCCCATTCAACATCTGTCCTTCAAGTGTAACGAGCGAGTAACGGAGTTTATATTTCATACCTGCCACAGCGAATTTGTGTTCGTGGGGTCTCTATTCTAATTCGAACGTTTGACTTACGCTATACGTATTCGTTTCGGAATATCGTTTCTACGTCTTCCGTTAACTATACGTGGTTAACATTATGAAGACAATTAATAACATTTGTGAAATACAACTTTGTTTGCGGAAAACATAATGATGTTCGAAGTCGCCAGTTTTTTCACGACAAACGACTTTCAACAACTTATTATATGCATAATTGTTGCAACTGATTGCCGGGAATTATATATATATACACATTTGAATTATAAAAAACAAATACTGAAAAAAATTGCATGGTGCGAGATTCGATCCGGCGACCT
Source organism: Schistocerca serialis cubense (assembly GCF_023864345.2). NCBI lineage: Eukaryota > Metazoa > Arthropoda > Insecta > Orthoptera > Acrididae > Schistocerca > Schistocerca serialis. The sequence goes on from NC_064644.1 coordinate 45,423,688, forward strand.
TCGGATTACAAACCCGAGCGCTTACCGCTGCGCCACGACGCTGTGAAAAATTGTTAATCGTAGAGAGTATTTCACCGCAACGGTTTCTTTTAACTGTCGATTTTCTCGACAACGGCTGAGAAGTGCATCTTGGTGCTTTGCCACATTACACCTCTGGCCATGAGCTTTTATTATGCGCAGTATGAATCGAATCTGAATTTCACAATTGGCGGCCTCCCCTTGTAAGTGTTTATTGATTTCTTTGTTTCATCCACTGTTACAAATACCCCTCCCCCATATTTTGTATGGGATCCATATCGGGTGAGTTAGTAGGCCAGCCGTGGTACTGTATGGTGCTTTGAGTGTTCGTCAAACCAGGAACGTGTGGGTGTAGCCAGTGAACACTGCTGTTGCCATCTTGAAAGACAGCCCAAACATACCACACAAACACCGTCGTGTCGACTGCATACACTATTGTTAAACGCTTCATTGGGCTGTAGGGCCACTCGACGCCTTGTCTTATTTGAAAGAGATGTAAAATCGAGACTCGTCGGATGACACTAGTCGCCCACCGTCAGCTCCTTTCCTGTTTCTGTGCTGTGTGGCCCACCGAAGGCGCGCTGTTTTGTGTAAGGGAGAGAGGACACGTACCTACGGACACATGTTTCTTTGTCGGTGTTTCAATCTAGCGACCGATTTTAGAATCACATTAAGAGACTCGCACTGGAGGCTGCCATAGGCAGTTTTCGGCATTTTGTACTGCTTCTGTTGTTGTGAGACATGAGGTTTTTTGTGCAGCATTTGAAAATAAGCATGTAAGTAAGTTATTTGGAATATATTGTTAATTCTTCAGTTACAGACTTTTATGACGAGCAAATTCTCATACATTTTTAAAAATAGTTTTATATTGCGTGTGAGGTTAGGTCTTACTTCGTCGATCGCTCACCATGTTGTACCTTGAAATGGAACATGTGACATTTGTAACTTAACTGAGTTCCTTCAAAGTCTTAACAATTATACCTGTCTTGAAAATGGAGATTTGCATTAGTTTCCAATAGGTTCTTTGACAAAATGTATTGAAAATGTACCTGCTTTTTGTAATATTTATACTTAATATGATTTCACATACTGATTATTGGTGGGTAATGGAGTAATAACGTAACACGTAGACAAGACAATTTTGACAAGATTTTCTCGATTTCAGTACTTTAAAACTTGATTAGAATATTTGTTCCTAAGTACATGACCATGTTACACTTTGAAACATTTTCTCGTATTCGCAAAAACTTTACTTTGCCGGACTAATTTTTGTAATTTCAGAAAAAAAACTACAGCACATAGAAACTGAATGACATCATTTAAAAATGGAACTAATAAATGTGGTAAACTTGTGTTACAGGGCTGGACTTGCGGCGAAAATCTGAAAAGTGTTCCAAGCCGCAACAAACTCACCTAATGGTCCTCTGCGAGGCACCCGAGGCATAATATTCATTGCACGCACTTCCTTTCGCAGTGTTCGCCCGTAAGTTGGTTGAGGTGGACCTCCATTCACTGTCACAAGCAATTCGTGTCGGGTTCGAAACCTACTATCATTGACAACGAGTGACAGTTGTTTCCGGTCGTTGTTGGTCAGGATAATTTCGCAACCACTGTCCCCACTCTGAGTTGCACGGCTGCGCGTGGTACACTACTACCTGCAGACTTTCTGGACAGTCCACGTTGATACACCAACAAATCGGCGGCGTGATCATGGGCACGTCCTGATACAGTCACTAAACCCGCTGGGCAGAACAGGTAATTAGCATTGTCGAAAGGGCCAAATAAGGTCGGGGACAGTTTCACCTTCTAATTGTAACTTATTGTAATTTAATAACACTTTTACAACCAAAGCGGCACATAGCCGGACCTTTACCGAACGCAACTCCTTCACGTCTGAAGGCCTCGAAACAAGAAATGTTAACAAATCAACAAGATAAAAACCCAATTAAGATGGCAATAAAATAATTAGAAAAAACATCACAGGAAAGTAGATAGAACAAACATATGCAATGTGCAATACCAATGGCTGAAGGCCACAATTAAGTTTAAAAATTATAAAATATATTACCATAATCTTTTAAAGGCAGAAGGCCGCAATGTTTGAGCTTGAAAGATGAACTAAAGAATTAATTTTGCGAAATTTTTAAGAAAAAGAAAAAAAACCATAAGCCTTAAATTTTAAGCAGCTAAAACAGATAATTAAACACGGGTGGCACTCGGAAGCCTCCAGGGAGGTCGGTCTGCCCTCGTTCGCTTAGGCGAGACAGGTGGTGAGCCCAACTGCACTTGATCCGTCAACCCAGCCAGGGGACAGCGACTGACCGACCGACACAACGACTTGCTTGCCATCAATCAGTACATGAGAACTCAAACACAAAAGGTTACGAACGTGATAATCCACAATCAGGTACGTATTAGTTGTCAAAATTACACACCATGTTGGACAGCGACAGCAGGTGAGGAAAGGACGCTGCCTGAAATTACGTTTGTGGCCAGGGCAGATAACCGGAACACTAACGTCCACAAGGCAGAAAATTACACTGGTGCACTCGAATTCTAGTCAACCAAAATAGTTAATTGCACCACATGGCGGCTAAATTTCAGCAGTAGAAACACTCTGTGTTGCTCACAGGAAAACCTCCCCAACAGCAAACCACCGAAACGAACTACCACAACATGAATGGACGTGGCTTGGGTAGCCGAAACCACTACTCAACTTTGACGTCCTGGGTCGGTGAACCACGAAGCTCGTAGCGATCGGACAGCTCCACACACTCTCCGACACTGTGCAGGGGCTGCCAGCGCCCCCAGCCGACTGCACCGCGCGGAGATAACTTCCCTCGTCCGCAACAGCCGACCGACACCTCTCAGAATGCCGACAACATCTAAAATAGTCGTCACTGGACCTAATGCCAACTACATACACACACTGACAAAAACTTGCACGAAGACCTGAACGATACACAAGAGTAACTAAGCACGCACAGTAACTAAGCACGCACGAAGACAAATCGGAAGTCAATGCACACACACACACACACACACACACACACACACACACACACACACACACAGCTGGCGCATGAACGATAGGCGAGCCAAAACGCGTCCTCACAAGGGAACCTCCCCATCGCACCCCCCTCAGATTTAGTTATAAGTTGGCACAGTGGATAGGCCTTGAAAAACTGAACACAGATCAGTTGAGAAAACAGGAAGAAGTTGTGTGGAACTGAGAAAAAATAAGCAAAATATACAAACTGAGTAGTTCATGGGAAGATAGGTAACATCAAGGACGCTGGGACAGCAGGAGCTCCGTGGTCTCGTGGTAACGTGAGCAGCTGCGGAACGAAGGGTCCTTGGTTCAAATCTTCAATCGAGTGAATATTTTAATTTTTTATTTCCAGTTTATGTGACAAACTCTTATGTTTTCATCACTTTTTTGGGAGTAATTATCACATCCACAAGAAAACCTAAATCGGGCAAGGTAGAAGAGTCTTTTTACCCATTCACCAAGTGTACAAGTTAGGTCGGTCGACAACATATTCCTGTCATGTGATGCACATGCCGTCACCAGTATCGTATAGAATATATCAGATGTGTTTTCCTGTGGAGGAATCGGTTGACCTATGACCTTGCGATCAAATGTTTTCCGTTCCCATTGGAGAGGCACGTCCTTTCGTCTACTAATCGCACGGTTTTGCGATGCGGTCGCAAAACACAGACACTAAACTTATTACAGTGAACAGAGACGTCAATGAACGAACGGACAGATAATCACTATGCAAAAATAAAGAAAGTAAAATTTTCACTTGTGGGAAGACTTGAACCAAGGACCTCTGACCTCTTCATTTGCAGCTGCTCACGAGACCACGGCGCTCCTAAACCCACGAACTCCGTAATGTTGCATATGCGACCCATGGACTACTCAGTTTGTGTATTTTGCTTATTTTTTCACAGTTCCACACAACTTCTTCCTGTTTTCTCAATTGATCTGTGTTCGGTTTATCAAGGCCTATCCACTGTGCCAAGTTATATCTAAATCTGAGGGGGGTGCGATGGGGAGGTTCCCTTGTCAGGTAGGACGACCGACCGACGGTCCACCAAGACCGCGGCCCGACTCAAGTGATGCGAGGCGGCAATGGTCGGGCGAGCCATTTCGACGCAGACTTCACTGCTGCTCCAACCCGACTGCACCAGTGCCGCATTGCAACTGCCGACTGGCAGGTCCGGACTGCGCTCCAGACGCGTTCCCACTGACTGGCAGCCCGAACTCGCAAACCGAACTCGCGACAAACTCCCTTACGACAGACAACGACCGTGGATTAATTGCAGTCAAGCAAAGATATTACGAGAGGGGATATATCGATACGCGCTGCTACCGCCGCTCACGGTCAGGGGAAGCAGCAACTCAGTGACAGTAGTAATTTAAATTAACGTAGTGAAGTGGAAGTATCCTAAGAACGGGGTGTTAAATACATGATGGCGGGAACAAGAGCCACGCACGGCTCAGGTCCAAACATTACAACTCCTTTCTGCCATTCTGTCACGTCTCCATATCGACGCATCTTACTGATCCGATACCACACAAACAGCTGGTACATATACATCAGATCTCTACGGTGGCATGTTAGTGGTTGAGGATCACATTACCGCCTCGTACAGGTTCCACGCCATTTAAAGGGCGACAAGCGACAAGCGTGCTCTTCTGAGGGGGTAAATACACTACTGGTCATTAAAATTGCTACACCATGAAGATGACGTGCTACAGACGCGAAATGTAACCGACAGGAAGAAGATGCTGTGATATGCAAATGATTAGCTTTTCAGAGCATTCACACAAGGTTGGCGCCGGTGGTGACACGTACAACGTGCTGACATGAGGGAAGCTTCCAACCGATTTCTCAAACACAAACAGCAGTCGACCGGCGTTGCCAGGTGAAACGTTGTTGTGATGCCTCGTGTAAGGAGGAGAAATGCGTACCACCACGTTTCCGACTTTGGTAAAGGTCAGATTGCAGCCCATCGCGATTGCGGTTTATCGTATCGCGACATTGCTGCTTTCGTTGGTCGAGATCCAGTGACTGTTAGCAGAATATGGAATCGGTGGGTTCAGGAGGGTAATACGGAACGCCGTGCTGGATCCCAACGGCCTCGTATCACTAGCAGTCGAGATGACAGGCATCTTATCCGCATGGCTGTAACGGATCGTGCAGCCACGTCTCGATCCCTGAGTCAACACATGGGGACGTTTGTAAGACAACAACCATCTGCACTAACAGTTCGACGACGTTTGCAGCAGCACGGACTATCAGCTCGGAGACCATGGCTGCGGTTACCCATGACGCTGCATCACAGACAGGAGCGCCTGCGATGGTGTACTCAACGACGAACCTGGGTGCACGAATGGCAAAACGTCATTTTTTCGAATGAATCGAGGTTCTGTTTACAGCATCATGATGCTCGCATCCGTGTTTGGCGACATCACGGTGAACGCACATTGGAAGCGCGTATTCGTCATCGCCATACTGGCGTATGTGATATTATTGGATTTCAGACATTTTGCGTATGAGAAAAGGACAGCCATAGAGCTGTAGTTTGTAATGATACTAAGCATGACAACGCGGGAGTACAGAAACGAAATCTGTTTATAACGTGCGCCTATACCAAGACGCGCGGCCAGCGTTTAAAAGGTACTTTTAAACACTATGACTCGCTGGGCGCAGATATTTAAAATCATTACCGCAGCGCTTGATAACAAGAAGCTGCGAAACAGAAGAAAGAACAATTTATCATTTGCTAGGAAAATTCTAGAATCTATATAGTTAGTTGTACTTCTGGTCACCGATATGTTAACATGTACTTCATTACCTTTGATGTTTGGTCGCCGACTTGTTAAGACGTGTTGTGTAGCACCGCTACAAGTTATATTTCATTTAGTGTGAAAAACCACGATAAAAAATACTTACGCGCACGCCAGGACATTTAATTTTTACAAAATATCACACATACAAAAGCAGCGATTGTTGGACTGCTCCATGTATGAGAAAATCATAAAAATGTAAGTTTTTTATTCATTGTAAATTTGTTGATGTTTATAGTTTAACGCCTTTGTTCTTTGAGAATATATTGCTGCTTCACTGTACAGAAAATCTATGCTTATTCTTTTCTTTAAATTAACCATATATAATGTTTATGTTTAAATGTACTTTGTTACAGGTTCGCTCTTTATCGCGGTGTCTCGATTGTACACTCCTGGAAATGGAAAAAAGAACACATTGACACCGGTGTGTCAGACCCACCATACTTGCTCCGGACACTGCGAGAGGGCTGTACAAGCAATGATCACACGCACGGCACAGCGGACACACCAGGAACCGCGGTGTTGGCCGTCGAATGGCGCTAGCTGCGCAGCATTTGTGCACCGCCGCCGTCAGTGTCAGCCAGTTTGCCGTGGCATACGGAGCTCCATCGCAGTCTTTAACACTGGTAGCATGCCGCGACAGCGTGGACGTGAACCGTATGTGCAGTTGACGGACTTTGAGCGAGGGCGTATAGTGGGCATGCGGGAGGCCGGGTGGACGTACCGCCGAATTGCTCAACACGTGGGGCGTGAGGTCTCCACAGTACATCGATGTTGTCGCCAGTGCTCGGCGGAAGGTGCACGTGCCCGTCGACCTGGGACCGGACCGCAGCGACGCACGGATGCACGCCAAGACCGTAGGATCCTACGCAGTGCCGTAGGGGACCGCACCGCCACTTCCCAGCAAATTAGGGACACTGTTGCTCCTGGGGTATCGGCGAGGGCCATTCGCAACCGTCTCCATGAAGCTGGGCTACGGTCCCGCACACCGTTAGGCCGTCTTCCGCTCGCGCCCCAACATCGTGCAGCCCGCCTCCAGTGGTGTCGCGACAGGCGTGAATGGAGGGACGAATGGAGACGTGTCGTCTTCAGCGATGAGAGTCGCTTCTGCCTTGGTGCCAATGATGGTCGTATGCGTGTTTGGCGCCGTGCAGGTGAGCGCCACAATCAGGACTGCATACGACCGAGGCACACAGGGCCAACACCCGGCATCATGGTGTGGGGAGCGATCTCCTACACTGGCCGTACACCACTGGTGATCGTCGAGGGGACACTGAATAGTGCACGGTACATCCAAACCGTCATCGAACCCATCGTTCTACCATTCCTAGACCGGCAAGGGAACTTGCTGTTCCAACAGGACAATGCACGTCCGCATGTATCCCGTGCCACCCAACGTGCTCTAGAAGGTGTAAGTCAACTACCCTGGCCAGCAAGATCTCCGGATCTGTCCCCCATTGAGCATGTTTGGGACTGGATGAAGCGTCGTCTCACGCGGTCTGCACGTCCAGCACGAACGCTGGTCCAACTGAGACGCCAGGTGGAAATGGCATGGCAAGCCGTTCCACAGGACTACATCCAGCATCTCTACGATCGTCTCCATGGGAGAATAGCAGCCTGCATTGCTGCGAAAGGTGGATATACACTGTACTAGTGCCGACATTGTGCATGCTCTGTTGCCTGTGTCTATGTGCCTGTGGTTCTGTCAGTGTGATCATGTGATGTATCTGACCCCAGGAATGTGTCAATAAAGTTTCCCCTTCCTGGGACAATGAATTCACGGTGTTCTTATTTCAATTTCCAGGAGTGTATTTGGGAGACCATTAATGTGTTCAATTTCCGACCTGACAACTTTTTTTTACAAAATTTCACTGTTTTGCATTCATTTCCAATTTTTTTATTATTCAAATAGGTCTCTTAGGTAATTTCATTGAAGAGTCTGATTGCGTGAAAGCAGTCTGGGTTAAGAGGTCATTTGAGAAACTATTTACGCGCAATCAATCTGTACGTCTCCTGAACACAATCGAGAACCGACGCATCGGAGATCATTCTTTAATTTTTCTCTCTTTCCAAGTCGTACCAAAACGAACGGCCAAGGAGAACTGCCGTGAGTACGCAATCTAGTGTTAAAGGTTGCATTCTTTATCTTGTCGACAAACATTGCCATAAATTATCATCATCAATGTTATATTTGGTTAAACGTGAAAAGCAAAAAAGCTTTTAACGCTAGACGTATCACCCGGCGTGATGGTATGGGGTGCCATTGGTTACACGTCTCGGTTACCTCTTGTTCGTATTGGCGGCACTTTGAACAGTGGACTTTACATTTCAGATGTGTTACGACCCGTGGCTCTACCCTTCATTCGTTCCCTGCGAAACCCGACATTTCAGCAGGATAATGCACGACCGCATGTTGCAGGTCCTATACGGGCCTTTCTGGATACAGAAAATGTTCGACTGCTGCCCTGGCCAGCACATTCTCCAGATCTCTCACCAACTGAAAACGTCTGGTCAATGGTGGCCGAGAAACTGGCTCGTCACAATACGCCAGTCACTACTCTTGGTGAACTGTGGTATCGTGTTGAAGCTGCATGGGCAGATGTACCTGTACATGCCATTCAAGCTCTGTTTGACTCAATGTCCAGGCGTTACAAGGCCGTTATTACGGCCTGAGGTGGTTGTTGGTGGTACTGATTTCTCAGGATCTATGCACCTAAATTGCGTGAAAATGTAATCACATGTCAGTTCTAGTATAATATATTTGTCCAATGAATACCCGTTTATCGTCTGCATTTCTTCTTGGTGTAGCAATTTTAATGGCCAGTAGTGTAACATTTCTCTGGTGAGCTTAATTAGGGGACCAACGCTGGCTCGATTACATCATAAATTCTCGACGCTCGCCCGAGCTGCTACGATCGGCCCAGGAACGTGTGCAGTGCGGGGCAGCTCCCCTGGGATTCCGAGGCCCGCCGCACACAGTACGTGGCTAGCGGGATCTCCCGGCTGCTTGCTGATGCTGGCTGATTGACCGTGAGCCGATCCAGCACGAAGCAGCTAACGAGGGGTTCTCCTCCCCCCTTGACGTGGCGTGGCGCGTTCTCTTCACTCCTGCGGTAGCTGTACAGCTTACTGAACACCTCAACAGTTGCAACTGTCACCTACACAGGTGGGCCATCGCTGTTGGGCAACAAGCCCTTCATTCTACTGGCAATGAGCATCGAAAGCAGTTTGAATCCACCTATATGTCGACATCTCCATCTGTTCTCCGCAAGCAACATCACGACGTGTGGCGAACGTTACTTCGTGCCCACTGTCCCTTCCTTCCGCCCCCTCCCAGCCACGAAGGATGCGCACGGGTATCTACTATTGTTAAGGAAGGACGCAATTGAAACCGGCCAAAATTGAGAAAAAAATGTATTGGGCTCTCTGGTATGATTTTTTTTTTCTAGCAACTTAATTGAAAGCTTTGTTGCTTTGGTAAAAATAAAATTGGTTCTTTTTGTCGTGACAGAATAAATTACTATTAATCACACCAGATTTGTCGGAGAACAGCAGCAACATGTGTAATTGACCCAGCTTTAAGAAATTCTATTACCTTTTAGCGGAAAATTCGTGCGGTACTCTCCGACGTTAGAAAAGTCGTGGTGTTCCGTTCGGAGCAGGAGGCGGCTGTCTTTTCTCATTCGCGATATCGAAAATTACTAAAAAAAAAGAACAGAATTTTTTTTTTCGGAGGAAGATCGCGCGGAGAAAACAGACGGAAGTTACATGAAAGAAACCTAAGGAACCAACTAATTGGATTTGTACGAACATATAAATGGAACTGAAAGAACTTGGAATAAATACTATAACGATGTCGTCACGACAGCCTCCTGTTCCGACAGAACACACGCTGGATCATAAGCTGCATAAATCTTTTAAACAGGAAAGATTATCACAAGTATAATTAATGAAAATAAGGTTGAGAGATTTTCTTTGAAATTAAATAATCTTCAAGGCTTCAAGTATTATATTATGAAACGGAAACTTACATTAACATGGCCACCCATTGTGGCGGTGGAGCGAATTTTCATGATATACATTCTCGCTTGTTTGTGGCTACATATATTTTTTACTCACTTAAACTCTTAAAGTTACAATAAAATGATTATATCAGTATGGAGCACAATACTTTTGCGTCCGACTCGCAACACATTCACAGAACAGCTAGACAGCGGTGCGGCTCCCTGCAGAAGTAAAAATTGGCAATTGTTATTTTGAAAAACATAGGTGCATCGTTTTTTTTACTGATCGATAGCAGCGTATAACAGTTTATAGCTATCGTAATATTCTGCGCTTTTCAGGAGCGCGGCAAAGATATCTGGTTACAACATTCATTGTTATATGTTAGAAGTTCGCACATACTGACGCAAATACAGAAAAAAAACGTTTACATATTAAAAATCGCAGTGATAAAGGCTGTAATGTCACAATGCCTCCCATGTGAGGCATGATGATTCCGGAAGGATCATCAGGACTCACATGTAGTTTCAAGACATTACTGTGTTTTATCATCTGTTTACTTTAGTTCTAACATAAAATTGGAATGAGTTTGTCATCTAGTTATTTTATGCTTCCAGTACAGTTATGAAAACAAATGTCTTTCAGTGTCTTTTGTGCACTTTGGCACTTCTCTCAGTTCATTGTAATGTGTCCTTGCACTGTCATCTTAATTGCTGTTACTGTGAAACAAAATATGACAAAAAACAATCTTAAGTCTAACACACACAAAGATAAATGAATAATACTCTATATAGGAAACAAAACATGTCAGTAGACAAACATACACAGATACATTGAAATAATTACTTAAGCAGTCCTCTAAAATTGTCTGTGACCTGTTTGGTCTCGTAATGTTTTTTATCCGTTTCATTAGATTCTTTTAGAATGTCGTTGTTAATCAGGACGTTTCACTTGACACTACACTGTACACTTTTATTTGTCACACGCTCACTTAACCGGAGTCTGCAACGTCTATTCTCGTTCGGTGAGTGGCGTCGTCCGAGAGGTCACGACCCTGGGTAGCGTCTTTTTTGTGTTCGCTCGTGCTGCCTCTCTAGTGTCTCGCATCAAGCGTCATGTCGTTTACATGCAAATAAACAGAAAGAAACCTGTGTTAGGTTCGTGCTATAATGTAGACTTACAGGTAAAGGTTTTATAGGATTCTGGACAGGATTGATAACCTTCCCCTCCAGTTAACGTTTCAGTGCTCAGTAATGCCTTGTCTTTATTTAACTATCTATCGCAAAATATCCGACGTGACTGATTAAATGGAAATTAATTTGAAGGTAAGACTTCTCTTTTTACAGAATAAATAAAGTTTATAATTAAGTTTCACTGTGATAGCTTTAGCAATGTCTCTTGCGTAGTTGTGAGACGGAAAACAACTAAGGTCAATGACACGCCTCCACAGCGCGCGCGTCGGTTGTGTTTCAAATGTTAATTGTTGAGTCCAACTGCAAGCAGCTCCGCGCTGTTGCCAGTTACTAGTCCAGTGCAACACGCGCTCGTGTATGCTCGTATGAAGTTTAACGTGTGTCACTCGCGCTCTGCTAAAATGAGAACACGCGGAAAACACACGTCTAGTGTCCTTTCTCCATCGTCGATCGGCGAATCGAAAACTTGGGTAGAAAATACCACCGTCTGTTTCGAGGATTTCACACGACAGTCCCTGCGACCTGCCATGCTGCTTACACACAGGTCAGTGAAGCCAACGTTTTACATATAGTTTGCAAAATAATTTTGCTGTGATCGCTGTCACTACCCGCACTTGCGTGTACACATGTCACTGCACACGTATTTTGTACACTTTATCACTCGCATTTTGTTTAGAACGTCTTAGAGTGTCTGCAAATTCACATCTCCCATCTCACATTGTGATTTCAAAGTTCACAGTTCAAGTTACTCACAGGTAAATACATTACAAGATTAAACAATGTCCATAAATTACATACATACATACATACATTTCTTAAGTTTGCTTACAGTCACAAAATTCTGTTAACCTTTTCAGTCACGCCACGCCGGATTAGCGTATTGAATACCACTACTTGTGCATCAAGGCACGATTATTTCGGTTATTCTCTCTCCCTTTTACAAAGGTAAAAAATTTTTTTTTAAACAAATCTTTTAAGCAGCTTGTTATTTCGTTTCTCTTCAAAATTTAGTGTCACTGTTTATGTAGAGCACAGATTGAACAAATTCTGTCTCTACTGGTCGACCATACTCATGCATTTCTCTCCGGAAGATTCATGCTTCATAAAGTTACTGGCTGCAAGTACTACTCGCGGAATGTATTATAATCTCTCAACATTGCTACTCGCGATACGCGATTAGAACAAAACTTTCGCTATCGGATCTCTCCCACAAATTTCGTTTCCACTTCAACCGTCTAAAGAGCACTCAGATGAGCCTGTCAAATTCTAATCCTCACTTTTTTTTAATGGGATAGGATGGGGAAGTGGAAGAGGAGAGGATCAAATATGAACATAAATACACTATATAGATACATATACAAATTCTAGCACAACTACACTAGGATTTTTTTTTTACCTTAGATGCATGACATGCGTCACGTGTGCGTTCAAGTGGCTATTCTTTAATCTAATATCAGATCTTAGTTTTATTATTATAATGTGAGTCATATCTGGTGACAGCTTTCTAGTTTATCACGCTTCCTTCTGGGCGATTGTCGGGCTTGGCTGTGAAATAGCTAATTACTTTAGTGCATCTTACATGTTTAAAGAAGAAACGTTTACCATCAGGAATACTTCAGACTTGTCAGTACGACGTATATGTTTCGATGTAGTGGCACTCTCGACTACATGACCTAACAGCTGTTGTAAAACACAATAAAGGAAATGCTTTGTTGCTTAGCTATTAAATCTTTATGAGGCTTACTGTTCGTAGATGATACTTTGAATCTGAGATTGAATCTCCTGAAAACTATCAAATACTGCTTTTGACAGTTCAAATACTTGGCTACACAAATCTGTTTAATTCTAAAGATCGCGCTAACAAAAGGTATAGTTCATGGCGGTGTTACAATAACGCACAGTTTACACGCAATAGGCTGTACTCTGTACACTTAAAGACTAACATTTCATCTTGAGGGCTGAAAAAGAAATTGCTTAACCTAATATTTCACATACATATATATTCATTGGAGTTGGAAGGTGGCAATCTGCTACTTCCTTCCGTATCTCCTTTCACCAATAACGGCATTCCTCAATGCCAACAGCCAACTTGGACTGCTTACACCTATGACTAACTTAAAACTAACTGAGAATCTGTCCTCTCAAATGGAATATGCTTTCTTTTTCGTACGCCATAATAAATCAAATCTTCAATTACCTCCATAGTTTTTTCGCCAAAGTGTGAGTACTCGTATTGGTATGTTTGAATACCGAGGTGTTTCACAGGTTAAACCTTAGGCTAATGTTCCTTTGCTCGTTACTTTGCCTCGTTATACTTCTTGAGATCCTGGTGGTGATACAATCCTTTAATTCTGCCAGATGCTGGATCCGCTATTAGATAACATCCTGTATGTGGTTTTCTAATTACTACAAATGGTCCGTCGTACAATAGCCTCCATTTCCGATTTCTTTTCAACAACTTCGATGGCTTAAAATGTGACCGTAAAAGCACCTTTTCATTAATATCATATGTAAGAGCCTTAGATACTTTCTTGTCATAAGACTTCTTGCGTAGATTCGCCTGTACAGCTAAGGATACCAATGCTTGCCTAAGTTTTGCATCTAAATCTAATTCTGGTTCTACAATTTTAGGTATGGGATCTAACCATTCATTTCTTTCCCGATGACTCGTCATTAATTCCGCAGCATCCCCAAGGAGGCGCAAAGGTGCTGCCTTTAGTTTTCCGCTTTCTTGTGATGCGACTGATTTGATTCTTCTGTCACATCACTTGACCATTCTCGCTGGTTTTTTACCCATTGTGTGTGTTGATTTGTATCAAACCCTTGTTGGTACTGCACTTGATTACCAGGCTGAAAAATCGGTACATGACTTGCCTGCGTAAAATATACCGGTGGATTGTATTGTTTTCTTGGTTTATTGTTATTGTATCTAAAGTCCTGTTGTGGTGGCGTTGTGGCGAAATAAATAAAAAACATTTTACATTTTAAATTCCACGTCATTGTTGATTTAATCAGAGTTCTCACCTTAGACGTAGAATTAGTCCTTCTGCCACAATATTAATTCATTAGTCGCCATCGATGTTCTTCTCTTTGTTGACCGTGTGTACCATCATGAGTCGGCATCGGTTCACTTCACGAAGACGGTGGAAACCAAGGAATACAATGCTACGTTGCTTTAAATAATTTTCGTAACACTTCGATACTTTTCACTATTTTTTTATTCACAACACAATAAGACTTGCTATGCTCGTCGCACAAACCGTAATTACCAACCATATGGCTGCCTTTCCGCACAGTCCAAAAATCACGTCCATCCTCCACAAGGCAACAATCGAAAGTGTCCCTTAGCTCCTTGGAGTATCAAACAAAAGAGAATCCAATGTGAACTTTACAAAGATTATAATATACATGCCTCTCAATTTATCTTTGGCGCAGCTTTTAAGATATTGTATGTCTCTGCATAGGAATGTGTCATTACAACTGCCCCCCTACTGTATACTGTCACTAGAAAATTTTATTTGATTGACAGGATACAGTAGTCGACCTTGCAATTGATAGGTTTGGGGGTCTTTTATTTACACACTTCATTTTTATTGTCTCATTTTCATGGCACTGTGAATTCTTTGGTATTTCTGAGTGTGTGTCAGTTTTTTGGTATACTTATGCTAATATTTACAAACCTTAATCCTAATATACAAAGTTCTGGTTAATACTGAGAAAATGACATCATGTAGTAAAGTTTGTACAATAAAATATACACTGAATACAACGTTACATACAAATGTTTCCTTCCTCATCAGAGGTGAAAATTAAGTCCTTGTATTGCTTTCTGTATTTATTCTGGGGCGACGAGCTTTGTTCGCTAGCCCGTGTTGAATATGGGCGGGTGATACGCGCGCCTGATGGTTTGGTTGTCCGTTAGCGGGCGACGTTGGTTGAATGCGCGCGCCAGTGCACCGAATATACACCGACGTGCGGGTACCGTCGAGACTTCCGAACCTCAGTATGCGTGAGCCTTTTGTAGTTCCTTCCAGTACTTAGACTGGATACGACGAGGTACACTGGAATATGTGCCCCGAAGAACACACCACACTATGTGCGAGGCGGAGGACGATCCCGTCGATGCAGCTCCTGGTAAGAAGCGTACCATGTCAAACTTGTTTGGCGTTGTCCTTTCCTACTGTGACGCCATGGGTCGTTTGACGATACAAGCTTCAATTTTCGATGTCACTTGTTTAGGCTCGCTGACACTTGCAACGTAGCACTACTTTGCACAATTTTAATTTCTACACACACCACTTTAACCGCGAGTATTGCGATCGAAACTTCCTTTTCACTACACCTTTTTTTTTTCTTCTTCGCATTAACCCCTTTTACCTATTGTACTGAGATTCATTCCCCTCAATACTTCTGGTCAATGCACATAATTTGTAAGTCACGGGACTTGGCATGAAATACAAAATACATCACATACAATGGAATAACATATAATACATCCAATACATTGTTTACATTAACTACAGGAAAAAACTATCGACTAAAATTGAAAAAATTTTTGACCACTCATAGTGGCTTCTTCGTCTTGGATTTTACTGACACACACACACTCGCCTTTTTCCATTAATCTGTTAGAAGGAACAAGTCCTTTGTTTTCCTTCTTGAACTCGAGTATAAGTTAAGGTTTACCTCCATTACGTATTCTTCACACGCAACGACATGCATCAGCATACACCTGTAGCCGCTCCACTGAAGCTTGGGAAGGGAATTTTCTACCTTCTACTTAGGGTAGTGGCAACGACTACGTGTATGCTACGGTTTTTTGCGTATAAAATCTGAAAATGCACGAAATAATCATTTATATGCAGCATAACCCTAATATGTACAGTGTTTTGTGCTTAAGCACGTTCTGGTGTGCTTATAAATCGTTAACCCTAATAAAACTTCCTACCTTAACATGGACATATAAACATAAAATTTTGAAGTTCAGGGTGTAGCTACTATTAATATGTACAGTGTTTCACAATAGCGGCACGCCCTTGTGTGCGTGTATCATTTTCGATTAAAGTGCGCTTATAGGCGTCTTGTGTTATCATGGGAGAAAAAATACAGACATTTTAATGCATCGGTTGTCATAAAAATCTATGTACACGAACAATCAGACTTTCATAGCTTCAGTGCAGCATGAAATTCTTTATGACGTTTTGTTCATAATTCATTTTATAGGCGATTCCTTTGCTTACAGGTCGTCGATCACACTACTTACCTGTTTCTCGTATAGCGGCGATATCATTTTCATTCCTTGTGACTGTAAATTGTTATATGTGTGAAAGATATAATTTTAACATGATTTTTCCTTTCATGTTTCAAGTGGGTAAAGTAATTCATACCCTCCTTTTTCATACATGAGTGAAGCATCGCTAATGTTGCACTTTGTATCAGGGTTTTCGCATTTTCTCGTAAACTCGTAGAGTCTTACGGTTTTAATTAAGTTGTTTCTTGATGTTAGGTATACCTGATTATACGAGGTTGTCTTACAGTTTAATTTTCCTTATACACTTCTACGTTGTTTAAGTTCAGTACATGTACAGGGCTTCTTTCGCCTTTCACACATTCATACATACGTTTATACACAAAAAAATATCTACCACTATAATATACAATTGCTGGTGGGGCCCTTTTTCGGTACCCTGCACCATTCCTTCAATATTCCAAAATAATTCAGGGTGTGCTGAGCATCGTCCCTTATACTAATAATACTTACAACTAAATATTTCTTCTTACATGCATAACTGCCTTACAGTCCATTAATGCGCAACATTCCCTATTTTCCTCCTTTACACTTTAGCTTTCGTACATGTACCCTCGTGTATAGCTTATATATTCTACAAAGCTGTTTGCTGAGTGCTTCAGGTGTTTCCTAACGTTAATGTGTTTCTCCCTCTATAAACCCTAGGTATTTGTTTTGAGAGCGATTCAGTTCATTACTCACGCTGCATATGTCTGTTTATTATTACCCTATTTTAAAGCTTGTGTCACTCTTTTCCTTAGTCACAAAATTTAACGCGTTTGCCTTGTTGTTCATTCTGAAAATCGCCCGCTACTGTGTAATGTAAATGCATGCGTTACCTCTTTTCTTTCCTCTTTGCTGCTTTTTCCCTATATGTAATTGTGTGTTGTTCTCGTGTACATAGCCTTTCTTCCGGTTATATATCTGCATTATTTATTTATTTTTCTATTTTCTTTCTCCTTCCGTACAAGCCAAGATTTTACTCAGTATAATATAATATTACAATACCGCCCATGACCAGTATGTACTTGTATGTTCACTTTTATTACGTAATACCAGCTTATAATTAAATTTTCTAAGTTACTATTTACAAGACTTGTGTACCCTTTCCTTTCTTGTTTTTGAATGACTTTCGTCTCTGTGTCTCATAGTAAGAGTGGTCTCAAAACTTTTAAACGTTCCGTGCATGCGCGCTTACGTACCACGACTGGACTGTAGGTGCGGGGAAAACTCTGCATTGTTGGTGAACATTATTCGTGATAGCCACCATCGTGTAATAGTCACGTGACACCTGGACTCGACCGCGCATGCGCCTTTGCGTTTTGTATACGCTCAGCTGATCGGACATGGAAGGGGGGAAGATTTCTCCCCGGCTCGCTGCCTACAGCGCGGCCAATGACCTCGTCTTGACATGCAGCTATCGCGTGCTCATGAGCTGAGCGTTGGATTGCAACTTCGACGTGTGGTTTGTTGCTCGTCTCAAGCGAACAAACTCTGACCTTCGCGCTAATTTGTCTTTGTTCCCCTCTCTTAAATAACTGAGTTAGACTACAAAAGTACCGTATGGTTTATTTTATAGTGTTAAGACTCACAGTAACACATGTTTCATTAGGTGTGGTTAACTATGCGTTGTTCAGCTGGCATATGCCCCCAGTTGTTCGCAAGTTTCTTAGGTTAATGACAGCAATTTTACTATGTGATCCAAGGTTGTACAATTTCAATTTTGCTAAAATAACATATAACCTTTAATGAAAAAATTCCTTGATGTCCTTGTGGGGGTATAACCCTTTCACCTTGCCCGTTCGTGTGTTACCTAACAGATAACATCCTGGGTGAGGTTTGTCTATTATAATGAAAGGGCCATCATACAACAACTGCCACTTTTTGTTTAATGCCTTAATGTTAGAGGATTTTGGGTGGGTACGTAATAGTACTTCCTGTCCAATGTTAAATTCTGTAACGTTTCCTATCTCTTTGTTGTTATTACAGCCTGCACGAGGTCACTTACCTTGTCCGGTGCTTTCATCTCTTCTTCACATAGATCATCTTCTACGGTCGCATCCTGATCATATCTTAAAAATAATTGTCTAAGATGTAATGTGTGCTTGTTCGTGCCCCCTGTTGTCAAATCGGTCGGCCGGTGGGGGCTCATTACGACCGATTGTTGTTTACCGGGGGAGACAACGGCGTTGCTTCAGTACTGTCCGTTACATCTACAAAGTGTACTGAGTGGTTATTCTGTCGCCAATTAGTTTCCGGACCGCTGCGTGCAACATTTTCTTGCGACCGGCCGTCGCTATTCCTCCTTGGTCTGTCATTCCTATTACTGTAACTATTGTAATTTTCATTTGTGTGCCGCCTTTCATCACGCGGGCCTGACCAATCATTCCCGTGATTTCTATCATTTCCATACCGGCGTGGACCGTAATCTGTACTGTACCTTCGGTCTTCACGTCTCTGTGGCGCCGAATTCCTCCGATTTCCGTAATTCCAGGTTCCATTATTTGGCCTTGTCGCATACGGATGCCAACTGTGTGGGTTTTGTCCACTGCCATTAAAATGATATCCGTTACCGTTGTTTTCATTGGTTCCGGAATATTCATTCCGATTACTTGTGCTCGGCTCTTCTTCGTATATTAGATCAATTGAGTCAAGCACGGAAAGAAAGTATTCAAGGTCGTTCTCCGGTATGGTTACCAATTTTTCGCGTAAGTTCGCGGGTAGTCTGTTTTTCAGAATTTTGAGAACATCTACGTGCGGTATTGGATTGTTCCAATAGCGCGTCTTATTCAAGTACTTTTCGAAATACTTTCTCAACCCGCCGTTTTTGAGGTTGAACGGTTGTGGGTTGAATACTTCACGGCGCAGTCTTTCTTGGACACCAGCAGACCAAAATTTCTCCAAGAAAGCCCGCTCAAATTGTTCGTAGGTGACGCACTGTTCAGCCATGTCTGTGGCCCACAAAAGTGCGTCACCTTGTGTGAAGCCTACTACATATCTAATCTTCTGTGCCTCAGTCCAGTTTCTTGGTAAGACATTTTTAAATGCTCTTACAAATACGACTGGATGAGTTTTTCTGGATTCTGTGGAGAAAACTGGAAACTGTCTATGTTTCAACAGGCTCTCATCGACTAGAATCGTCGAGATGCAAGGCGACACGCCTACTGCCTGTTGCAGCACCGCGTTTGGCGAATAGCCATTGTTTGCCTGTGCCGGTGCGTGCACATACGCCGGACAGGGCGCGTGATGTTCTGCGTTATTGACATCGTAATCTGGCACGGGCGAATAAGTGTCGCGCTGCTTGTTGCTTGACGTAGGCAAGTCATTTGAAACGTTTAGTCTACCAGCAATTTCCTTGCGTATTCTGTCCTCGGCTACTTTGATTTCATTACCTAATTTTTCAAAAAGTTTTGTTTCCCGGTCAGTTATTGATTCATTTACATTACCGTTTTCTAAAGTTTCATTTATTTTCATAATGTCGGCGTTGATACGTCGAGTCTCCTGTTTCAGAAAACCGACTTCTTCGTTAACTTTATTAACTTGGTCAGGTATTTCTTCACATGCGGACTGTACTCTTGTTAAATTTAATTGAATAGCCTGTACGTTTTCATGTATTTCTTTTTGTACGGTTTGTGTTTGATTGTGTGTTTCTACTATTTCTGACAGTTCCTGTTCCTGTTTGTTTGTAAGATCTGACAATTTCTTTTCTAAATCATTTGCCAATACATTGTGTACACTATTGACGGTTTTGATGACTTTGTCTTCGATCTTTTGATCGATTTCATTGGTGAGTTTATTTAAGCGTTGATCGAAATGTCTGTGCATGTTCGCCAGTTTTGTGTTCGTTGTGTTGTGGCTGACTTCTAGATTCGCCAGTTTTGTGTTCGTTGTGTTGTGACTCATCTTTAAATCAGATAATTGCTCGCTCACGTTTGACATCAGACTATATAATGCCTCAAGCGTAACTGACGAAGCTTGTGTGTTTGTATTTATGCCATTATTTGTTGCCATAGTTTCTCTGCCACGGTCTGACTGAATCGAAACCGGGCTAGGTTCACTGATTTCACGCGAAATATTTTCATCTGATCTGGTAATCGATGCTTCATCGACTGTGCACAAGGTTTCATTTGCAAGTGGTTCATTATTGTTAATCCCTGTGGAGTGCAATTGAATCGTATTTACTTCTACATTATGTTGTGCTGAAAAACTAATTGCGTCATCATTTACGTCACTATTGTCAGAATCGGTGACGTGTCCATGAACATTTGTTAAATTAAAGTTCTCCGATTCCATTGTGAAGATATTATTTTTATCTGTACTTTACTGTTAATCTAAATCTTTAAATTCTCTCGCAGTTGAATTAATAAAAATATCTCGCGATTGTTATTTGTTGCGCGTCGGAAATTTACAAGATGGCGCACTACGTCTTCTAATTCTGCGATTGTTGAACATAAAAAGTAATTATCAAAATGTAATTGTGTGTTGCCACAAACACTACCAGGATTTTAATATGGACAGGAAATGGTTCTGCTTTAAGTGGAGCTAAGCCAAGGTGCAGCCACTGCATGCGTTTGCGCTTTCCTACCTTAATTCCGACTGAGCTGCGTCACTCACGATTACGTTAGTTTTGTAAATCCTTGTCCTTGTTCCTTCTGGTTATTGTGCCATCCGTTTATACAGTTAATACTGTTTCACTTTATTCGTCATTTTCCATGTGCGTCATGTAACAGAGAAACAGTAATTAGTACAAGTACATTTGTAGCACAACAATGAAGTACTTACTCTTTGTTCCACCAGCACTGTCCCTGTCAGCGGTCGCCAGTGTGGCGAAATAAATAAAAAACATTTTACATTTTAAATTCCACGTCATTGTTGATTTAATCAGAGTTCTCACCTTAGACGTAGAATTAGTCCTTCTGCCACAATATTAATTCATTAGTCGCCATCGATGTTCTTCTCTTTGTTGACCGTGTGTACCATCATGAGTCGGCATCGGTTCACTTCACGAAGACGGTGGAAACCAAGGAATACAATGCTACGTTGCTTTAAATAATTTTCGTAACACTTCGATACTTTTCACTATTTTTTTATTCACAACACAATAAGACTTGCTATGCTCGTCGCACAAACCGTAATTACCAACCATATGGCTGCCTTTCCGCACAGTCCAAAAATCACGTCCATCCTCCACAAGGCAACAATCGAAAGTGTCCCTTAGTTCCTTGGAGTATCAAACAAAAGAGAATCCAATGTGAACTTTACAAAGATTATAATATACATGCCTCTCAATTTATCTTTGGTGCAGCTTTTAAGATATTGTATGTCTCTGCATAGGAATGTGTCATTACAGCGTGTACTGTTGTTGTTGCATGAATGGTTGTTGCTGAGGCGTGTATTGCTGTTGTTGCTGATGTTGTGGCTGCCCATAGGGTTGTGGTGGAGGTAGCTGACCTCCGCAATTTTGATTGTTGCAACGTATACCCTTGTATTCGTTCCCATTCTGGTAGAAGTTACTACCGTTATTGTTTGATTGGTATGGGGCATTCCCGTAATACTGTTGTTGCGTGTTGTATATTGGATTGTACCGTTGGTTGCCGTAATCCTTGTTTTTGTGTTTACCATTACGGTAACCATTGTTTCGGCCTCTATTGCGGTTATTGTACTGTTTGTTTCCGTATTGTGTTTCGTGTGAACCATTTCCATTACTACCGTTTCCATTCGAATACGTGCCTGCGTTGTTGTTCTTACGGTTAGCATTCGCACGCGCGTCTTCGTGTATAAGATCGAGCGAATCAAGGACGGATAAAAATGCGTCCTGATCTTCCTCTGACACGTTCACTAATTTTTCGCGTATGGAAATGGGTAGTTTTGACTTAAGGATCATAATAACATCTTTTGTTGTTATGGGAGTGTCCCAATATTGTATCTTTCTCAAGTACTTTTCAAAGTACCGGCGGAGTCCGCCACTGTTCGAATGGAAAGGTTCGGCGTTGTAGATCTCTTTGCGTAGGCATTGCTGAACACCTGCGCTCCAAAATTTGCTTAAAAAGTTCTTCTCAAACTCGCTAAATGTTTTGCACTGATCAACCATCTCGGTTCCCCATATAGCACTTTCTCCTTGTATGTATCCGGTAATGAATTGTATTCTCTGTTTGTCATTCCAGGCAGCTGGAAAGACTCCTGAAAAGTTCTTTAGGAAAACGACTGGATGAATATTTCGCTTTTCCGGTTGGAATGGTTGAAAAACTCTGTGTTTCAATACACTCTCCTCTTTCATGAGGGTTGTGAGTGTCAATTGTTCAGTGTTGTTGTTGTGTGAATCGTTAAATTCATTTTTCAGTCGCGGAATGTACTGTGGTGTGTTGTGTTGTTGTGTTGTCTGGTATTGATGTTCATCTGGCTCAGAAGGTAGTGAGTGTTTCCCGTCGCTCTGGTTATCATTCTGTAGTGTCTGAATTTGCTGTTTCAGGTCGGATATCTCATCTGTTACTTGCTTCCGCCATTCCGGCAAATCCCGGGTAAACACTCGTCTAATTTGGCCTAGTTCAGTACAAACAGTGTCTCCTGAACTGCCGGGTGCAGATAATATGTCTAAGGTTGCGGATTTAACAACATCTTTCAAGTCACGTGTAACCTTCTCCTCAACTAGCTTCTCTTGTACATCAATCCATTCTTTGTAATGTTCGGTAAGTGCTTTAGTGTGCGACGCAACACTACTGTTAACTCTTTCGTCAATAGTTCGGTCCGAAATGTCATTCGCCATTGCACTTACTTTTGATTCTACAGTGGCTACCGCTGTCGCTAACTCGTCTACCTGTCGTGCAACTGTTTTATACGCAAGTTTTACCGAATCGGTTTCTTTGCGACACGCTTCGATTTGAGTTGTGAGATTCTGACCAATGTTATCAATTTTGTTATTCAGAGTGCTTATCTGGGTTGTCAAAGTGGTTACTTGCTCCGTGACGTCACCCTTAACCGAATCTATCTGTGCCGTGACGTCACCCTTAACCGAATCTATCTGTGCCGTGACGTCACCCTTAACCGAATCTATCTGTGCCGTGACGTCACCCTTAACCGAATCTATCTGTGCTGTGAGAGAGCCTACTTGCGTAGTGAGGGTACCTACTTTCGCATCAATGATGGTATTTACGTCATTCCTAACTGAGTCAATCTGTGTTGTCATATCCGCTTTCAGCTCTGATAAAAACTTGTCTCTGTCTTTCTCACGTTGTTCGCGATCACGTTCGCGCTGTTCCCTCTCCTGTCTGTCTAGTATCAATTCCTGTAACATTTTGACAATGTCAACTGATACCGTTATCGGGGAGGTGGGTGTTTCCTGCTGAGTGTCGTCCACGTTAGCTACCTCTTGTCTGTCGTCTGTCCTGGCCGTCGTTCCGCGTGAGCGGAGTCGGTAATGTTTGTTAACAGTGCCGTCGCTTTCGTCTGCAGAGTTCGCGCTCGATTGTCCGTCCGCCATAATGAAATTCAACTATTGCCAACTTAAAATGGGTACTGCCAACTGAAATTCTGATTGTCAATTATTCTTGCCGCGCAAGTTAAAGTCGCGGTGCGTTCGTCAAATGTCTAATGTTACGTGGGTAATAACTGACACACGTCTGTAGCAAAAAGACAAGATGGAGTCAACGCCGTTGAAACAATTGATTGCCAACGCTGTTACACAGAAAAGACTGAAATGGCATCCATCTTGAACTTACACGAGAATACTAACTACAGTATAAAACAAATAGGCCAAGCAAAAGGTTACAGAAAATGTTCAAATATTTACATATATAAAACAAATAGGCCAAGCAAAAGGTTACAGAAAATGTTCAAATATTTACATAGAAAAAAAAATGGTTTTTTACGTTAAGCTACAGAAAGGATAGAGTGAGGTCGAATTTGAAGGTCAATGAGCTACTCTTTAGGCAGAACTATGGCAAACGAAAATTTGGTACTCACTCGGCGTTGTCTTCAAAACTGCAAATCTGCGTCTTATTAAATCCCAAGATATTTGTGTAAATACCGCGTCCTTCAAGATTGCGTACATTTATTGCTCATCCGTAATTTTATGCAGCATTGGGTTCCAAAGAGCGATACATGAAATAAGACAATCATATATTAGTACCGTGACACTTTCAATATTTTAGTCAAGTCCCTGTTCGGGCGCCAGATCTGGTATGATTTTTTTTTTCCTAGTAATTTAATTGAAAGCTTTGTTGCTTTGGTAAAAATAAAATTGGTTCTTTTTGTCGTGACAGAATAAATTACTATTAATCACACCAGATTTGTCGGAGAACAGCAGCAACATGTGTAATTGACCCAGCTTTAAGAAATTCTATTACCTTTTAGCGGAAAATTCGTGCGGTACTCTCCGACGTTAGAAAAGTCGTGGTGTTCCGTTCGGAGCAGGAGGCGGCTGTCTTTTCTCATTCGCGATATCGAAAATTACTAAAAAAAAAGAACAGAATTTTTTTTTTCGGAGGAAGATCGCGCGGAGAAAACAGACGGAAGTTACATGAAAGAAACCTAAGGAACCAACTAATTGGATTTGTACGAACATATAAATGGAACTGAAAGAACTTGGAATAAATACTATAACGATGTCGTCACGACAGCCTCCTGTTCCGACAGAACACACGCTGGATCATAAGCTGCATAAATCTTTTAAACAGGAAAGATTATCACAAGTATAATTAATGAAAATAAGGTTGAGAGATTTTCTTTGAAATTAAATAATCTTCAAGGCTTCAAGTATTATATTATGAAACGGAAACTTACATTAACATGGCCACCCATTGTGGCGGTGGAGCGAATTTTCATGATATACATTCTCGCTTGTTTGTGGCTACATATATTTTTTACTCACTTAAACTCTTAAAGTTACAATAAAATGATTATATCAGTATGGAGCACAATACTTTTGCGTCCGACTCGCAACACATTCACAGAACAGCTAGACAGCGGTGCGGCTCCCTGCAGAAGTAAAAATTGGCAATTGTTATTTTGAAAAACATAGGTGCATCGTTTTTTTTTACTGATCGATAGCAGCGTATAACAGTTTATAGCTATCGTAATATTCTGCGCTTTTCAGGAGCGCGGCAAAGATATCTGGTTACAACATTCATTGTTATATGTTAGAAGTTCGCACATACTGACGCAAATACAGAAAAAAAAACGTTTACATATTAAAAATCGCAGTGATAAAGGCTGTAATGTCACAGCTCTTTATTTACTACATGGTAATGAAATTTCAGTCCTTAAATATTACGATCCAGTTCCACTCGTAAGCGCTATAAAAATGATAGCTGACGAAAGCTTTCACGAGACCACGCCCATTCCTTGTTCTTTGCACGTCCGTCTTTTACGAGATGTTTGCGGGACTCGGCTGATCGATACAATCTGTCAAATTAAACACCTTTCAGCCATCTAGTTTCCAAACTTACTTTATTTGGCTACCAGTTTCGCCGATTTACTACGCGATTTACTACTCCATCAACAGTCGGGAGATTATGGTTGAAGATATCGCTGTAGAAAGCAGAAATCTACTAATACCAGTATCTCTGGTCGCCGTTTTCATCAGGAATCTTCGTACACGTCGGTCAGGGGCCTGAAGATGGCGTAGTAAATCGCCGAAACTGGTAGCCCAATAAAATAAGTTTGGAAACTAGACGACTGAAAGATGTTTAATTTGACACCCATTCCTTGCTCTGTAATTCCTGATACTGTTTATTCCCACGGCGTTTCTCATATTTCTGCATGTGCGTGGGCTGATTAGAATACTAATGTCATCTGGAAAAATATTTTTTTTTTTTTTTTTTTTTTTTTTTTTTTTTTTTACAGAAAATACATATACGAGAAACAATAGTGGACCTAACACTGAGCCTTGGGAAACCCGATACGTGATTTCTCCTCAGTCAGAATTACGTCCCCAGACTATATTGCTTGAATTACAAGTGCAACATTCTGCATTATTTTGGTTAGATATGCCATTATCCATTGGTTGGCTATATCATCGGCCCCATTAAACTTCAATTCATCTAGGAGAATACTGTGATTCACACAGCCAAATGCCTCAGATAGGTCGCAGAAAATACCAAACGGCTCTATTTTATTACTTAATGCTTGGAAAATTTGGTGAGTGAACATGTAAATAGCCTTCGCAGTAGAGCAACTCTTTTGAAACCCAAACTGTGACTTGCAAAGGCTGTTATTGTTGCTGAGGTGAGATACTATTCTAGAATACATCACCTCATACATTTTGGAAAAAGTCAGCAGTGAATCAGGTTGGTAGTTATTGACATCTTTCTTATCACCTTTCTTAAAGAGGTGTTTAACAATGGCTTATTTCAGTCTCTCTGGAAAAATGTCTTCAGCTAGTGATGCATTACATGTTTGAGATAAGACCGGGCTTATTACATGGGAACACATCTTTGCTACTCTGTTGGGAATATCATCAAAACCAAATGAGCTTTTAAGAGATGCCAAACGTTGTGGTACAATATCTTAGTTTTATATGATCCTTTGGTTTTAAGAGTCTAAAGGGAATGCTAATAGTAATTTGTGTCCTCCTCCCTGTTAGTTTCCCCTGTGAATTACGCGCTTCTGGATGGGATCCTGCTGCAAACTTCACCTTGCTTTGAACTGGCTGAGGCAGCCACTGTCTGCGTTAAAGGTCTTGTTATGGTGACTTTGTGGATATGGTTTGTCACTGGGGGTGTGGAGGTGAGTTTAACTAACGACACCAGTTAAAGGCAAATTTCCCCATGTGCGGTACTCTTGGTATTGGCTGGTTCTCGGTTTAAGTGTGTACGACTCGACAAGACGGTGCAGGTTGTTAACTAAAGCACTGGTAAAAAAACGGAATGGAGTTACACTTACAAAGCATTGGTAGGCTGATTTTATGTGCGTTGTTGAGTTGTGGAAAGGCGCAACTGTTACCTTCTCTTAAATTGTATGTATTTGTTTTAAGATATTATGACCTTCTGTTTGGAATTGTAAATGCGTTGTGGGTTGTCATTTGATTCTTGTTACTGGAATTCTGTCAGTTACTAACTTTAAGGCACACAGACCGTTTTAAAAGAAAGTTCTTTGGATGTTTATAGTACCTTTCTACTTATTGAAGCCTTTAAATTACTTTAATGTTTACAGTGTCTTATTTATTAACGCTTTTAAATGACATTTTGGAACTTTATAGTGTCTGTTTTATTTATCTGTGCTTTTAAACTATTAGGTTGCTATATATGACGGTAGTATCTGTTCCCGAAAGAACAATTACCGTTGATGACCATGCAGCATTGCTAGAATGACATGATAATTAAATGGACACCATAGCTGCAACCAGGCGTTGATATACTTGGGGACATGATGAAAATGTGTGCCCCGACCGGAAGCAGGAGATCCCCAATTAAGTATATCAATGCAAGGTTGCAGCTAGGGTGTCCATTAAATTATCATTTTATTAGGTCGCTGCATATGTTCGTAGTGTTTTTGTTTTGCATGTTGGTATTCTGGTTGCTATGGGTTTGTTTATCGACAGTCATTTTGTATTCGTAGCTGATTGTTGCTATTTGATTTTACATATTGTTATTTTTTCATTTGGAGACAGTGAGTGGAGTAGTGGGCGACAGAAAATGGAGTGCCAAGTGGAGAAATCGGAACATTTCCGACACTTCCTTCCGTTTGAGTTCAGCAGAGGGGTGACAGCAGCGAAGCCAGCCAGAAACACTTGCCCCGTGTTTGGGGATAACGCCATTGGACAGAGCACGGCAAGAAAATGGTTTCCTCGTTTACAGCAGGATCGTTCTGACATAAGCGACTTTCCATATTCAGGAAGAACTTCTGGGTTTGATGAAAATTTATTGTTCTACGATAATCCAAATCAGTGTACTCTAGAACTGGCAAATGTGATGAATTGTGAACATTTGTAACCTCCCTCTCACTTATCGACCTTAATGACAGTGAAAAATTAAACCACGTGTACCTAATGGAAATTTGGGAAAAGAAATTGTCACCGCAATCTGTCGGTAAAGTGAGAGGAAGGATTACATCTAAATGAAAGGAAAATGCAAATGAAATTGGTGGAAATTAATTTTGAAAAAGGGTAAAGTTAATAAAGAAAGTAAATGTGTGGTCGTTACGTTAACAATTAACTGGCGTTAATTAGATGTTTGAGATTTGGGGAAAATTACGGTCGCCAAACCTATGGACAACTACTATAATAACTGAAAAAGAAAGGTTAATCCACATATAATTAGCACTAAAAGCGTGGCAACTGAAGGTTGACAAGTGTTCTGTGAAAACTGAATGTTTGTCAGAAGTAATAAATTTCGCAACAGTCTGACTTAATTCAGCAAAAGAATTAATAAAACCGGAAAACTGAAAGTTAATTTAGTGACTGAAATTAATAGTGAACTTTGTTTCTGCAGCACTACGAAATTAAATTGAATAAGGTTAGTCTTGGGCTACCTCAACAATCATCTCAAAAGCAACTTGAATCTACGCAATTTAGAAATAAGAGATTTAACTTTGAACTTGAATTAAATGATTCTGAACAATTAACAATAGTAAAATTTAGTACGTACCAAGCTGGGCTGCAGTCACAGGTAAGCTAAAATATCATAACAAAACTCGCACTCTTAATTTGTGCTTGTGTAATCTAAATATATTCCTGCTTGGTTATTGTGGCCAGCTATGAATACTTTAACTGAACTTTGAAATTAGAGCAGTGAAATAGAATGATATTACTTTAATGCTGGCGTTTGAATTTCAACGACACTTGGATTCATTTCGGAAAAGGAAGGGACCCTGCTTGGTAACGCAATTGGGACAATGAGCAACAAAGATTCATCCTAAGTTGGTGTATATTAGTGATGCAAATGGAACAGTTTGAAAAGCTGAGGTCTGCCATACAGTTCTAAAACTTTACGTGCGTTCAGTCTTCCTTGTTGGTTGATTGAAGGCTTGAAGTCGTCGATCGAGGAGGTGGCGACAATCACTTATTGTCGGCCGTCGCTCTTGCAGAAGCTGGATGTTGGCGCGCCTTCTTCTCGACACGGTCACCAGGCGAAACGGGCTCTTGATGTGTGCCAGCTAATGTTTCCCGTCCGCGACACACCGTGCCAGAACCATCATAAGAAATCGAGCGCAATTACACGCTGCCAAACCCCGAAAGCGCGGCAACTCGCGGGAGCGTCACTCAACACACCTCCTCCACCGCCCTACTCCAGCCAGACTCTGCTCTTCCCGCGCTCCACGCGGCAGAGTTAACACTATCCAAGATCCTAAACACTTTGGTTCTCCACACGACCTATCGATGTAATCGTTCGATAGCATGGTTTTCCCTAGGCAAGACCCAGCGTAAAAATACAAATAGTATTTACAAAACAAACCAATTATACATCGATATATATATATATATATATATATATATATATATATATATATATATATATATATACAAATTGTAAAACAATTACAATATATAAAGACACAGAAATGTCATACAAGGAAAAAATTTATAGTACAATAGATGGAAATAGGAGGATATTATAGCGTCCCCAGTGAAATAATACGAAAAGACTTAAAAAAGAGTAATTATAAAGAAGAGACATTTAAAAATTGAATAATATACATTTTTATCATGTATCCGTATTATAATAATTTCTCTGTGTAGGTTTCGAGGGCAAAGAAATATAACAAAACGATCTAAAGAGACGACAAGATACGTTCTTTTGTTAAGTTTTTAGTCGTCTTCACTTCTTCTCTTGTCTTAGTTGCGTGTCGACGGACATCTTGCGAGTGCTGGCAAATGTAAGCATATTTGTACTAATTAATCAGATAATATATTGATTTAATATTATTGTTCACTTTTAATTTGTAAGAGGTGGTCCCGATTTCATATCCGCCTTCCTTGAGTTAACCTGCATTCGAGTAACTTACAGTGCAACAATCGCAGCGGCCGATGCAACCAACGACGCCATTACGTGGCGATCTTAACCTATAAAATTTTGCGGTACCGACAAACTCGCCCGCTATTAACATAACATACATTTTTCTCCACAGCCGCCCGACGCTGCAGAAAATACGTAGCTTTAAGATTCTTAGCTTCAGTACAACAGCGAGAGCCAGGACCCCGACTACAATTCAATGGTTAACGGAGGTAAGAAAAAATACTCTCGCACGTGTGTGGGCCGCAATTATAATTAATAACTAAAAAATTTTTGCTTTAAAGTGAACTGACCAGCCGAGGAAATTAATATGAAAAGTTTATTCCATTGTTCGACTTATTTGCTCATGTTTTAAGATTCAGCTAGTCTAACGTTCATTAACGTAACAAATAATTTATACTGAAGATTAATATTGTTAAAAAAGAGAACTTCACAAAAGCATTTAATGTAAATCAAAATAAAATGAAATATCATTTTCATTAAGGCCCACCACGTAAGTCAGCAACAATCACCATCCCCAACAAATTTTTGTGGTAAATAATATATTAAATTACGACGGCCGACGGAGGCGAGAATATTCATTTCCGGCGTTACACATTCCGCAATCGTGCGACATTTTCATGCAGTCGAGGAGGTTCAAAAATCGGTTGTGTGAGTACAGCGTGCTCTAAACCAAAATTTAAAAAAATCTGCAGATGGCGATATGTGAATCTCTGCTTGCTCGTCATCAACTGGCTCGTAAACAACATCGTCCATTCCTATGTAGTATCGTTTATTGGTGACGAGAAATTGTGTCATCATGCTAACATAAGGAAAACAGAAAACTTTGAACCCAAAACAAAGCAGTAACTCCCCATACAAAGACTTGCGCGCACCCACAAAAGAAAATGTTATGCATATGGTGGAAGAGCGATGATGTGGGGTACTACGAATTGCTCCCCCGAGGTGTAACCATCACTATTGACATTTATTATCAACAACTGAGACGTCTTGCAGAGACAATCCAAGAAGAACGACCAGGAACAGAGTGTGAAGTGATGCTACACCATGATAACACCCACCCGCTTTCTTCTAGATTGACAAGAAACGCTGTACAGGACTGGACTGGGAAGCCAATCCGCACCCACCTTATTCACCTTATGTCGCACCCTCAGATTTTCATCTTTTTCGCTCTCTATCGAACGAGTTTCAAGAAACATCCTTTCCGGATGAAAATGCGCTCCCAAAACGGCTCGACGAGTTCTTCGCCTGAAAACCACGTAATTTCTACAGTCGCGGAATGGAAAAGTTACCCCAGCGTTGGTAGACTGTTGTAGATTGTGAAGCTGAATATATTACTGATGACTAACGTCTGTGTTACGTGTATCTGTTGTTTTTGTTAAACATGGAAAAACGCTGCTACTTAGGTACCAACGCAATAATTTGATTTTTGCAGTATTTGATTTACTTATTTGCGTTTCAAACAATTTATTAACCATCTCACGTGTGCTCATATTACCAGAGTATGTCTTGAGTGAATTGTTGGAGCTATATTAATTGTAAAAATTTTCTTCTAGGTGTGCACTCAGTCGCTTACCACTCCTTGGTTTCCCCTATCCTTACCATTTCATTTATGTGTGCCGTTAATTTATTTCACACTTTTCTGGTGTCTCAATCATATACGTTATTTAGAAAACCATGTGACAACGCCAGTGTTCTCTCCCGAAGGCGCCACACGAAGGTACTCGGCTTGCAGCTACGTCAATTATTATTTAATTAATAACGCAAATTATTACTATTGTCATTTTTCTGTAGCATTTCTTTATGCGTTATTAATGGTCAGATATAAGTGAGGGCTTTAAGGTCGTAATCTGGTCATGCAAAATATGCAATAAATAAATAAAATACATAAATAAAGAGAGCTATAGATAACGGCGCCTTCCTTGACTTCGGAAGGTTTTTTCCACCGTCCCGCACTGCCATACGATCTTACCGAGTATCAGCCCAGATTTGCGACTGGATTCAAGACTTCCATGCAGGTAGAACTCAACACGTCGCTTTTAACTGAACAAAATCGACAGGTGTAAATGTAATTCCGGGAGTTCCCCAAGGAGTGAGACTGGACCGTTACTATTTACAGTGTATATAAATGGTCTACAGAAATTTTCGGTATCTCTTTAAGACTGTTCGCAGATGATGAGGATGTCTATAAGGAAGCAGCAAAGCCAGAAGACATATCGATCTGCAGAATGGCCTGCAGACGACTGATGAATGGTGCAGGTTCTGGCAGTTCATCCTAAACGTGAATAAATGCAACATATTGAGCATAAGTAGGGAAAGAAATCAGCTACTGAACAACTACATACTTGAGCAAAAGTTACTGGAAAAAGTATCTGCGTAAAATATCTAGGAGTAGGCTAGCTACCCAGAGTGACCTTAAGTGGAAAGACCACATAAAGCAAATAGTAAGAAAATCAGATGCCATATTGTGATTCGTAGAAAGTATCTTAAGCAAACGTAACTGATCCACGAAGGAAGTGGCTTATAAGGCGCTTTTTCGACCAATTCTTGAATATTGTTACTCTATCTGCGTCGTTGCCAGGTATGACCGATAGAAGAGATGGAGATGATCCAACGAAGAGCGGTACGTTTCGTCAAGGGATCGTTTAGCAGACGGGAAAGCGTTACACAGGTGCTCAACCAATTCCATTGGTGGACGTTACAAGAGACACATTGTGAATCACGAAGAGGTTTGCTATTGGAATTTCGAGAAGAGTCGGACAACATACTACTTCTCCCCACACAAATCTCGCGAAGTGATCAAGACGAGAGAGAAATTAGAGCCAGTACAGAGGCTTACCAACAATCATTCTTCTCACGCGCTGTTCGCAAGTGAAACAAGGAAGGGGGGGGGGGGGGATGAGTTGTGGTACCAAAAGTACACTGCACCACACACCGTTAGATGACTTGCGAAGTATGATGTAGATGTCATGACTTAACATATTGGACCCTGTATGATAAAGAATGGTAGTAAATTCAGAAGCAGACCACAGTAACCGTGGTCCAAACGTCGGTTTCATTCAGTGCGTCTCGCGTTATCTTTTACGCTGCAACTCAATGAGAAATTATCCAGCCTGAGGCCTTGACGCCTAGCCAGCAGGCAACCCCGCTGTCTTAGCGGTACGTATGGCTGCAAACCGCCGTGCGCAAGTGCCGTGATATTCGGCTGTGTAGATGCTTGACAATGTCAAGCCGTTTGCCTTCCTCTAACATATTATGACGATTTATAATTCTGACACCATTATTCCAATACAAAAGTAGCGCCTCATTCACAACAAAGTTTGTGGGGTCCCTCTACAAACTGATGCTGGCGTTTATTGTACCGTTTATAAATTTAAAATCATCAGAGTTTCAGAAAAATCGCCAACACGTCGCATATCTGGAGCTATTTCGTAGTATTTTTATTATGTTTTCTTTATTCTTAAAAAGTATAAGTCCACTTACTTCTTTGACGTTTATTTCTATTACATGTTCGGTTGACAATTCTGATTAGAGGTCCGGGTTGATTACTATCACTTTTAGAATAGAACGTCAAATTATGAAGTCAGAGAGGACTATCATTCAGCGGCGGTATGCTCTAAATTCAATGATATTTGAGAATACTATTTCAAGTCAAAGTATTTATTGTTTTTATTTATATGATGTTCCATTAATTTGAGGTGCAGGGATGCGCCATATTTAATGTTCCTGAAGTAAAATACGCAAAATCCATTATATTATTCTCTGGTAAGTCCACTCAGATCAAAGTTTATAGCTTGTTAGACATGTGGTTAAATCCTCTTAGACTATTTCAAATGAAATATTATATCTGTAAAATGGTGTACGTCCACCGTCAACCAACTTGTGAAAGATACTAAATACTTTCATTGCGTAATTTACATTGCATGGACAAGACATTGGCCGTTGTTGATAATTCTTCCGGGTTATATGGCCGTGGTCCATGGAATTCTTCTATTCCTAACGTTTCGTCCAATAGTTCGTTGGACATCCTCAGAGGTATGGCTGGTCCTGCTGAGTCCTGCCGACTGACGAGTCGGGCGTCGGAGAGCGGCCTGAATACCGAGGAAAGTGGGCGTGGTCTAGCTTGCACATCGTAGCAGAGAGAAAAATAGTCAAAGATAAAATATAACTATCGATAATAGTCCGTCATAGATAAAAATCACTTATAGATTCTGTAACGCCACTGTCCATATCTCGCTTAATTTCAAGGCCTCTTCTTTTCTATTAAAATTATCTTCATGTTTATAAATTACAATAGCCTCCCTATACAGTCGTGGATAATAGTTCGTGGTAGCACTTAAAACTGTAGTTTCAGAAAAATGGTTCAAATGGCTCTAAGCACTATGTGACTTAACTTCTGAGGTCATCAGTCGCCTAGAACTTAGAACTAATTAAACCTAACTAACCTAAGGACATCACACACATCCATGCCCGAGGCAGGATTCGAACCTGCAGCAGTAGCGGTCGCTCAGCTCCAGACTGTAGCACCGAGAACCGCACGGCCACTCCGGCCGGCGCAGTTTCAGAAAACTTAAATACGTGGTCACCTGACTGAAGTGCATGTTCCGCAACAGCCGATTTATCTATTTTTCAAAGTCGGCAAAGACTTTTATGCTCCTTTACCCTCGTATTCACACTTCTTTTCGTAGTACCGATATAGACCTTGCCACAAGTACACGGAATTTTATACACACCGCTAGATGATAATGGTGCCCTTCTATCTTTAACAGAACGAAGTACTTGTCCTATTTTTCTGGTAGGTTTGAATACCGGTTTCACTTTATGTTTTAGCAAAATTTTGCCGATTCGATCTGTAACCTTACTAATGAAAGGTAAAGACACCGTATTCTTCCATTGCTGTGTACCATCCTTGTCCTTTGGCCTGCTGTAATTAGGTCTTAAAACTCTATTAATTTCTTTGTTTGACTACCCATTCTTTTCGATGGCCTGTTTCAGATGATTCAGTTCCGTATCCAGATGTTCCGGCATACGAATCCGTTTTTGTTGTGGGTGATGATTGGAGTTCTTATGTAAGCATCTATCAGTATGTGTGCTCTTCCGAAACACTTTATGTTTTAGACTGCCATCGATCTGTCTCATGACTAACACATTGACAAACGAAATAGCCTGGTCTTTTTCCACTCCAATGGTAAACTGAATTTTAGGGTTGAAACGTCCCCTTTTGAAAAATTATACATGACTGTGCTTAAACTGTCACACAATATTTTTAGCGCAACGCAATCTGACTTTCAATAACCCCTACAAAAGAATGGCCCTGACTAACATTAACCTATACCTTTCACAAATCGCCTACCTCACAAAAATCTTGGTTACTCGAACTACTGCAATACAGCGAGCGCCACTACTGCCAGCTAAATAAAAGATTCAAACTACGGAAGGCACTAACTACTGATAGGCATAGTTAGCAAATGAAAGATTTTGATAAAGAACAAATGATGTATTTACTTTAATAGTCATAATAATATACAGCAGTTCATGACATCCAGTCTTACAAATTTCGAAACTCCGCCATCTCTCTCCCCACATCCACCACTGCTGGCGGCTCACCTCCAACTGTGCAACGCTACGCGCTGTTCACATCCAGCTGCCCAACACTCCAATGGCAAACAACAATACAAACTAGCCACAGACTGCACACAGCACAGCCAGTGATTTTCATACAGAGCGCTACGTAACGTTGCCAATAAGGAAACATAAACAGCCTACTTACAGGGTTTATGCTATTAAGATAATCAAAAAATTCGTCTAAGGCTTTTTTACCGTGTGTCCAAGCCACGAATGTGTCTTCGACATAACGATTCCAACAACATGGTTTCTTATTTGCTTTATTCAACGCTAATTGTTCAAATTTCTCCATGTAAAAATTGGCAATCGCAGGGCTCAACGGGTTACCCATGGCAACACCATCCACTTGCTCATAAAACTCCTCATGCCACTGAAACTGGCTAGATGTGAGACACTGTCTAAACAGAGCGGTCAAATCTTCAGGGAAAACTTCCGTTATGTAAATCATAACTTCATTGACCGGAATCATAGTAAACAGAGATACAATATCAAAACTGTCCAGAATGTCTTCAGGAGCCAAGGTTAGACCTTCAATTTTCTCAATAAAATGACGTGAATCCCCCACATAAGAATCAGTCTTACCAATGTGTGGTTGTAGAAGGGTAGCTGGATACCTAGATATTTGATAAGTAGGGGAATCAATCGCACTAACAATGGGTATCAGAGGGAGATTTATTTTGTGAACTTTAGGTAAACCATAAAGTCTGGGACACTTAGCTTCACTCCTTAGCAAAACTCCTTTTATCTTTCTGTGGAATTATTTTATTTTATCTTTGACTAGTTTTCTCTCTGCTACTATGTGCGAGCTAGACCACGCCCACTTTCCTCGGTATTTAGGCCGCTCTCCGACGCCCGACTCCTCAGTCGGCAGGACTCAGCAGGACCCGCCATACCTCTGAGGATGCCCAACGTAGTATTGGACGAAACGTTAGGAATAGAAGTATTCCTTGGACCACGGCAATATAACCCGGAAGAATTATCAACAACGGTACTATCCGGTCGGGAAAGCCTTCATTGTAAGGCATTAGCCGTTAGAATATGCATATACGCAACAAATGTCTTAATTACAAAGCTTTCGGTTTCAGTTATTTTTAATTATTGTAGAACGGGTCAACGAGGCTCTTGGCAATGCGGATGCCATCTTCTCGCGGTCGTTGACTGTCGGCTAAACCATAGCAGCGACCTGCACTGCAAACCGCCGC
Source organism: Schistocerca serialis cubense (assembly GCF_023864345.2). NCBI lineage: Eukaryota > Metazoa > Arthropoda > Insecta > Orthoptera > Acrididae > Schistocerca > Schistocerca serialis. The sequence continues at coordinate 45,460,821 of NC_064644.1, forward strand.
GTCCACAGATAAGTACGATGGCGCGTTGTCACGAACTCGTAAGCTCCTCATGAAACAGCATGCAAACAAAATTTTGTAAATCTTTGCAAATAAATCTAACATAAATAATCTGAAACAAGATTTTAAAAATATTATCTGACGTCGTTTACACGGGAAAGACATCACTGTTACCGTAAATCCTTGTGGCACTGAAGTTCAAGCTTCTGCCTCACAGAAATTCCTGGTGCTTGGAGAACACTATACAAAATATGGCACAACTACATTTATAACTAATTTAGAGAACAGGAAACTTATTTATCGATAGCCCAACGCAAATGCCCCAATAAATTCGAATGAAGATTACAACTGGCGTTGGTTATATCTACTACTACCGGAGGCAGAAAGATTGACTGCTTAAATACGAGGGTAGTTCAATAAGTAATGTAACACATTTTTTTTCTCGGCCAATTTTGGTTGAAAAAACCGGAAATTTCTTGTGGAATATTTTCAAACATTCCCGCTTCGTCTCGTATAGTTTCATTGAGTTCCGACAAGTGGCAGCGCTGTACGGAGCTGTTAAAATGGCGTCTGTAACGGATGTGCGTTGCAAACAACGGGCAGTGATCGAGTTTCTTTTGGCGGAAAACCAGGGCATCTCAGATATTCATAGGCGCTTGCAGAATGTCTACGGTGATCTGGCAGTGGACAAAAGCACGGTGAGTCGTTGGGCAAAGCGTGTGCTATCATCGCCGCAAGGTCAAGCAAGACTGTCAGATCTCCCGCGTGCGGGCCGGCCGTGCACACCTGTGACTCCTGCAATGGCGGAGCGTGCGAACACACTCGTTCGAGATGATCGACGGATCACCATCAAACAACTCAGTGCTCAACTTGACATCTCTGTTGGTAGTGCTGTCACAATTGTTCACCAGTTGGGATATTCAAAGGTTTGTTCCCGCTGGGTCCCTCGTTGTCTAACCGAACACCATAAAGAGCAAAGGAGAACCATCTGTGCGGAATTGCTTGCTCGTCATGTGGCTGAGGGTGACAATTTCTTGTCAAAGATTGTTACAGGCGATGAAACGTGGGTTCATCACTTCGAACCTGAAACAAAACGGCAATCAATGGAGTGGCGCCACACCCACTCTCCTACCAAGAAAAAGTTTAAAGCCATACCCTCAGCCGGTAAAGTCATGGTTACAGTCTTCTGGGACGCTGAAGGGGTTATTCTGTTCGATGTCCTTCCCCATGGTCAAACGATCAACTCTGAAGTGTATTGTGCTACTCTTCAGAAATTGAAGAAACGACTTGAGCGTGTTCGAGGGCACAAAAATCTGAACGAACTTCTCCTTCTTCATGACAACGCAAGACCTCACACAAGTCTTCCCACCCGAGAGGAGCTCACAAAACTTCAGTGGACTGTTCTTCCTCATGCACCCTACAGCCCCGATCTCGCACCGTCGGATTTCCATATGTTTGGCCCAATGAAGGACGCAATCCGTGGGAGGCACTACGCGGATGATGAAGAAGTTATTGATGCAGTACGACGTTGGCTCCGACATCGACCAGTGGAATGGTACCGTGCAGGCATACAGGCCCTCATTTCAAGGTGGCGTAAGGCCGTAGCATTGAATGGAGATTACGTTGAAAAATAGTGTTGTGTAGCTAAAAGATTGGGGAATAACCTGGTGTATTTCAATGCTGAATAAAACAACCCCTGTTTCAGAAAAAATGTGTTGCATTACTTATTGAACTGCCCTCGCACCTCCGAGCACTCTGTAATAAGGCTAATCTCCTGTCCTCATTTCCTACGACAACGATACTTAGGAAGCAGTAATAGATTCCTAGATTCCTCTCTTAATATTTGTTCTTGAAACTTTGTAAGTAGTTTTCCGAGGCAGTCACGGATCTACGGTTCGGTTGTGGGCGAGAGGTATGGGTCACAGTACGTTAGTGCCTCCAACACTCCTCACCGCTATCCTCCCACGCAGTCTCCCAGCGTTCCTCAGGTACAACTTGCCTTCATTCCACTTTTAGCGTGTTATAAAATGGTTCAAATGGCTCTGAACACTATGGGACTCAACTGCTGTGGTCATAAGTCCCCTTGAACTTAGAACTACTTAAACCTAACTAACCTAAGGACATCACACACATCCATGCCCGAGGCAGGATTCGAACCTGCGACCGTAGCGGTCGTGCGGTTCCAGACTGTAGCGCCTTTAACCGCTCGGCCACCGTGCTACAATTTTAATAATAATGAAAACAGTGATAAACACAAATATCAAAACCTTTCGATAGGTAAGCCAGGGGGATGGACTGTCTCCATTATTAGTCAGTTGCGTTTTGGAGAAACAGTTCGGGAATGGAGAAAAAGAACGGAGGATTGGGAGTAAATAAAGTGAAACTTGGAAGAGAGTGAGAAAGAGAACCTCAAAACTGACTGCTTAGCTTTTGTTTGTGATTTAGAAAAGAGCCTTTAAGACGCAATAAACATACTCCATGAAGCAGCAACAAAACTTGATTACAAATTTCGATTGGAAGAACTGTATACATGGCCAACGTTAAAGGTGCACCAAAATATGGAAAAAGAAATTAAGTTTGTGTATTTAAATAGTTGGGAGAAATTATCGAGCCAAATGCTCTGGAGAAAGCAGCCAACATAAATAGAGCCAGAAAAATGTAAATAGTATTCCACTTAACAAAGAACAATTAAAGTAAAAAATTCTTATGAGTAAAACGAAACTGAGGCGTTACAGTGTGTTGATTAAAACTGGTTGTCCTTATGCTTCAGAATGCTTCGCCATAAACAAAGCAAAAAATTGACTACTTTGAAGAACAAAGGAGGAAGAACAAATCGAAAAATTGTGGATCCAAAGTATGAAAATGGAATTTGGAAATTGAGAAGCAAAGTATATGCAAAAGTTGAGAATATAACAGTTACAATGACAAAGTTGAAGACTGCATTTTACTCGTATTGTCACTTAAAAGGAGTGGATAACAGCAGACTGACAAAAAAATATGCAAATTCCTGACAAAAAAACAAAAACATGGGAAACATAGCTGAATACAGGGAAAAGATAGAAAAAGTCAAGAATTTTCGGAAGGAAGCACAAGACATGGCTAGAAAAAGAGAAGAATAATAGACAACAAGAATGAAGAAGTATTGGGAAGCCAAAAAAGGAAAAGAATCTCATGATTCAACTGTTTCATGTGGTCCTTAATCTGCCAAATTCGATTAATAATAATGATAATAATACACAATATGTTTTAATGTATGGCAATGAAGTTAGTCATTTAATGACAATACAAAATATAAACTGATATAATATAATAATAATGATAATAATAATAATTTACTTACAACTGTGCTTACAATTTCGTTACTCCCAAGAAATTGTTGTCCACAGAAATACAGTATCTGAAAAGCATTCGTCCGAACATTTGAGAAGCACATGCGTCATGTAATTAATTTAAGAACTATAGTAGCAAGAGACAAAACTCTGACACAGCACCAGTATTTGTTGGAGGATCTTTCCCTTTATGTCCTGCCTTACTCAGTTTTCTGTGCTTGCGGTCTGTACGTTTTGACTCACGGACCATCTCGGATTTGTTGTTGACGAAAGGTACGGTCATTCTGTGACCGAAAGACTTTCCCTTCTCTGCAGTCGGTTACGACGACAAGCTATCCATGTAGGCACTTCCTCACGCAAGCAACTGAAAGCATTGTGTGTTAAATATTGTGATTTCTGGAATACCTTGCCGTTGTCGAGACTCTTAGTTGTTGCACCGCTTTATTATTCGAAATTTGTCTGAGAAGGTAGCAACAAACTGATGTATGTAAATACGTAAGCACTTTAAAAAAAGAAAAAAAACAAACAACGCACCTTTCGAACTGGCATTGAAGGCCCAACGGTACCGACCGACCTCAATGTCATCCTTAGCCTTAGGCGTCACCGATGCGGATACGGAGGGTCATGTTTTCAGCATACCGCTCTCCCGACCGTTGTCAGTATTTGTGACCGTTGTCGCTACTTCTCAGTCAGATAACTCCTCAATTGGCGTTGTTGTTGTTGTGGTCTTCAGTCCTGAGACTGGTTTGATGCAGCTCTCCATGCTACTCTATCCTGTGCAAGCTTCTTCATCTCCCAGTACCTACTGCAACCTACATCCTTCTGAATCTGCTTAGTGTATTCATCTCTTGGTCTCCCTCTACGATTTTTACCCTCCACGCTACCCTCCAAAACTAAATTGGTGATCCCTTGATGCCTCAGAACATGTCCTACCAACCGATCCCTTCTTCTGGTCAAGTTGTGCCACAAACTTCTCTTCTCCCCAATCCTGTTCAGTACTTCCTCATTAGTTATGTGATCTACCCATCTAATCTTCAGCATTCTTCTGTAGCACCACATTTCGAAAGTTTCTATTCTCTGCCTGTCCAAACTATTTATCGCCCATGTTTCACTTCCATACATGGCTACACTCCATACAAATACTTTCATAAATGACTTCCTGACACTTAAATCTATACTCGATGTTAACAAATTTCTCTTCTTCACAAATGCTTCCCTAAATAGCAAAACTCCTTTACTACTTTAAGTGTCTCATTTCCTAATCTAATTCCCTCAGCATCACCCGACTTAATTCGACTACATTCCATTATCCTCGTTTTGCTTTTGTTGATGTTCATCTTATATCCTCCTTTCAAGACACTGTCCATTCCATTCAACTGCTCTTCCAATTCCTTTGCTGTCTCTGACAGAATTACAATGTCATCGGCGAACCTCAAAGTTTTTATTTCTTCTCCATGGATTTTAATACCTACTCCGAATTTTTCTTTTGTTTCCTTTACTGCTTGCTCAATATACAGATTGAATAACATCGGGGAGAGGCTACAACTCTGTCTTTCTTCCTTCCCAACCACTGCTTCCCTTTCATGTCCCTCTACTCTTATAACTGCCATCTGGTTTCTGTACAAATTGTAAATAGCCATTCGCTCCCTGTATTTTACCCCTGCCACCTTTAGAATTTGAAAGAGAGTATTCCAGTCAACATTGTCAAAAGCTTTCTCTAAGTCTACAAATGCTAGAAATGTAGGTTTGCCTTTCCTTAATCTTTCTTCTAAGATAAGTCGTAAGGTTAGTATTGCCTCACGTGTTCCAGTATTTCTACGTAATCCAAACTGAACTTCCCCGAGGTCGGCTTCTACTAGTTTTTCGATTCGTCTGTAAAGAATTCGTGTCAGTATTTTGCAGCTGTGGCTTATTAAACTGATTGTTCGGTAATTTTTACATCTGTCAACACCTGTTTTCTTTGGGATTGGAATTATTATATTCTTCTTGAAGTCTGAGGGTATTTCGCCTGTTTCATACATCTTGCTCACCAGATGGTAGAGTTTTGTCAGGGCTGGCTCCCCCAAGGCCGTCAGTAGTTCCAATGGAATGTTGTCTACTCCGGGGGCCTTGTTTCGATTCAGGTCTTTCAGTGCTCTGTCAAACTCTTCACGCAGTGTCGTATCTCCCATTTCATCTTCATCTACATCCTCTTCCATTTCCATAATATTGACCTCAAGTACATCGCCCTTGTATAGACCCTCTACATACTCCTCCCACCTATCTGCTTTCCCTTCTTTGCTTAGAACTGGGTTTCCATCTGAGCTCTTGATGAGCTCTGTAGGCAGTATCTATCTTACCCCTAGTGAGATATGCCTCTACATCCTTACATTTGTCCTCTAGCCATCCCTGCTTAGCCATTTTGCACTTCCTGTTGATCTCATTTTTGAGACGTTTGTATTCCTTTTTGCCTGCTTCATTTACTGCATTTTTATATTTTCTCCTTTCATCAATTAAATTCATTATTTCTTCTGTTACCCAAGGATTTCTACTAGCCCTCGTCTTTTTACCTACTTGATCCTCTGCTGCCTTCACTACTTCATCCCTCAAAGCTACCCATTCTTCTTCTACTGTATTTCTTTCCCCCATTCCTGTCAATTGTTCCCTTATGCTCTCCCTGAAGCTCTGTACAACCTCTGGTTCTTTCAGTTTATCCAGGTCCCATCTCCTTAAATTCCCACCTTTTTGCAGTTTCTTCAGTTTTAATCTACAAGTCATAACCAATAGATTGTGGTCAGAGTCCACATCTGCCCCTGGAAATGTCTTACAATTTAAAACCTGGTTCCTAAATCTCTGTCTTACCATTATATAATCTATCTGATACCTTTTAGTATCTCCAGGGTTCTTCCATGTATACAACCTTCTTTCATGATTCTTAAACCAAGTGTTAGCTATGATTAAGTTGTGCTCTGTGCAAAATTCTACCAGGCGGCTTCCTCTTTCATTTCTTAGCCCCAGTCCATATTCACCTACTACGTTTCCTTCTCTCCCTTTTCCTACACTCGAATTCCAGTCCCCAATGACTATTAAATTTTCGTCTCCCTTCACTATCTGAATAATTTCTTTTATTTCATCATACATTTCTTCAATTTCTTCGTCATCTGCAGAGCTAGTTGGCATATAAACTTGTACTACTGTAGTAGGTGTGGGCTTCGTATCTATTTTGGTCACAATAATGCATTCACTATGCTGTTTGTAGTAGCTTACCCGCATTCCTATTTTCCTATTCATTATTAAACCTACTCCTGCATTACCCCTATTTGATTTTGTGTTTATAACCCTGTAGTCACCTGACCAGAAGTCTTGTTCCTCCTGCCACCGAACTTCACTAATTCCCACTATATCTAACTTTAACCTATCCATTTCCCTTTTTAAATTTTCTAACCTACCTGCCCGATTAAGGGATCTGACATTCCACGCTCCGATCCGTAGAACGCCAGTTTTCTTTCTCCTGATAACGGCCGGAGATCCGAATGGGGGACTATTTTACCTCCGGAATATTTTACCCAAGAGGACGCTATCATAATTTAATCAAACAGTAAAGCTGCATGCCCTCGGGAAAAATTACGGCCGTAGTTTCCCCTTGCTTTCAGCCGTTCGCAGTACCAGCACAGCAAGGCCGTTTTGGTTATTGTTATAAGGCCAGATCAGTCAATCATCCAGACTGTTGCTCTTGCAACTACTGAAAAGGCTGCTGCCCCTCTTCAGGAACCACACGTTTGTCTGGCCTCTCAACAGACACCCCTCCGTTGTGGTTGTACCTACGGTACGGCTATTTGTATCGCTGAGGCACGCAAGCCTCCCCAGCAACGGCAAGGTCCATGGTTCATGGGGGGTGGGGGGGGGGGGGGAGGGGGCAATTGGCGTATAAACGCTTTTACGCTTTTACTTGGGTGAGCAGGGGGGGGGGGGGGATGATCATGTCGTCCATGACCCCTACCAGCTATTCAGCATTTACGTAACGCTCTTCTGCGAGTCAAATAAACCTGTGAAGATTCGTGCTGCCCTTCTCTGTATACTTTCAATATTCCCTGTTACCTCTATTTGCTGTGGGTGTCATACACTTGAGCAACATTCTGTAATAGATCATACGAGCGTTTTGTAAGCAGGCTCCTTCGTACATTGGTTGCATTTTCCCAGAATCCTAGCAATCATACTGCCACCTGCTTTTCCTAAAACCGAGCGTGTGTGATCATTCCGTTTCATATCGCACATATTGTTACACCCAGGTATATTTGTTAGTTGACCCGCTGCAATTGTTAATCATTGATATCGTAGTCACTTCGTAGCCCTACAACATTTTTCGTTTCGTGAAGAACATCATTTTAAATTTGTGAACATTTAAAGTGAATTTCCAGTCTTTGCACCACTTTGAAATGTCTTATCAAGCTCTGACTGGATATTTGTCCAGCTTTTTTTCTTCAGAGAGTACTCACTGATATATAGCTGCACCACCTGCAAAATATCTAATGTTACTATTAATATTATCTGACGAATCATTAATATACAGTGTGAGCAGCAAAGATCGTAAAACGCTTACTTGGGGAAAGTCAGCAGGTACTTGTACATTTCTAGATAACTGTCCAATCAAAGTAACTTGCAGCGTACTCCGAACCAAGACTTTCTTACAAATCTAAACTGGTATCTAAAGACGCCTACAAAGCCATTAACATTTCTTCTGTCAAAAGATTACTGTCTAACGCGCTAACTGTACAATTACGACTGCTGAAGAATGACTGAGGTGTCAGCTGTTGCATTTACATCTGTCTTAATGAACTGTTACCCTTAAGATTTACTTTGCCCCTAATCCCACTATAAAGGCAAACTTAGCACTCTTATGAAGAATTAATAAATTTCCTTTTTATCGCAATGAATAATTTAACAGTAAATAGACTAATATTAAATGTCCCTTTTCTGTCATCGTATATGGGCAAACAAGTGGCATAACGGAGACTACGAACCCAGTCCTGGTGTTCCATTGCAAATGATATGTCCTTACAGCATTCTCTACCACGTGACACCTTATTGTTGTCTCTAATCAAAACACCTGCAGCCGTCTGTTTTTCATTTCATTTATCTACTCAACCATTTCCGGTGTTCCATGACACCATCTTCAGGCCCCTTGACCGAAGTAAACTGGGTGGAATCCAATCTCGTGTGCAGTCGTAACAGGAGCCAATATTAAAAATAATAATAGGTGTCCATAGTTTTCTAGTGTACACAATATTATGCCTTCGTTCATCAACACGAGTGGTCGGTTAATGAATGAGGGAATAGAATCGCGTAATCCAAAAATCTATGGACACCTGTTATTTAATATTCGCTCCTGTTGTGTACGTGACACTGGATTCCTCCCAACTTCCGTTGTTCAAGAGGTCTCAAGATTGTCTAATGGCACAACGAAACTGGTTGCGTAAATAAATTAAATACAAAAGAAACAGCTGTAGGCGTTTTAATATTCATTTAATGTACATCACTACCAAATTGGTATTCCATAAATTTCAAAGAAATTTAACAAGGTCTCTGTCGCGCTACTATGTGAAGTAGCGATGACACTGGTAAAAAGAAATACCGTAAGTCTTCAGTGATAAACAGTGCAAATCATTCCTATTTATTCCTGTAGTGAAGCTCTTAGCGCACAGGACACACTTATGATAACTGGAAACTGTGTGGGCAACAAATGAAGTTTTCCTGGATTAGTCCTACTACAATCTGGCCTAATATGTCGGCTGCACATGCATATTGAACGTAGTGGCATTGTTGGACAATGCCAAATGTAATCGTTTGATCTGCTGTTGGGTATTTGTTGCTGTAGTGGTCTTCATTCCGAAGACCGGTTTGATGCAGTTTTCCACGCTAGTCTGTCCTATGTAAGGTTCTTCATCTCTGCATAACTGCTGCATACTGTATCCACGCTGTAGTCTACTTTCACATTTCAACCCACACACCCCACTTGCATCCATTACAAATTTCAGCCTAACTCAGTTCTAAGCTACATAAATTTAAATGTTAAAAACAGTTCTGCAGTGGTACAACAAAAGCGAAAATATCTGCAGAAAGGTGTCGACTACTCCATGAAATTAGGAGACTATATCCGAAAATACAGTCGCTGAACATGATGCTGTGTGAGATTCAGATTTAGCGCAGCACACTCCACATCCTCATGACGTTAACAGAAAAAAACTGAAAACTACACCTACACAGCAGTGAAACATATTCAAAACGAGCGTAAACAGAAAATAGAGCGACTAACAGCAAAAAGACACAACCATGAGATTACATTCAGAATGAGAAATCACAGGAATATCAACACACTTTTCATCTACGTTCAATAAATCTCACAGAAGAGAACTGCGTGAAAAAAGAAAAGCTGCTATTGGAAGAAGGACTGAAACATTGCATCAGTGTCAGGTTAAATAACTAGTACATACAACAAACAGATTAGGCACATGATAAGAACAATCACTTACAGGCAATCATTACGAAAACATTGAAACACGAGCTGAAATCAACAACATTATAATAACTACTGTAGGTCAGTCAAGGAACGCGTAGCAGCACTCATGAACAAAGGATAATATAAAGCAAAGGATACGTAAATCCCAGCAATATACAAATATTGAAATCAGACCCAACCACACAATTTCAGGCAAACGTGCAACGGACACTTAAAAACATTCAATACGCACTCATTGATAAACAGCAATACCACATAACATAGAAGAACACGTATTTACCGACACTCTACAGCCAACTAAAAATAAACAAACACAAAGTTCGCATGAGAACAGTTATAAATTTCAGGTATGCTCCAGCATACCTAATGTCAAACATCTCCAGAAAATAATCACAAAATACTATGATAGAGAAACTGCTCCAGAAAATAATCACAAAACACTATGAAAGAGAAACTGACAGAACAGTGCAAAACACAGGTGACCTAAGATACAGAACATAGAAATAACAAACACAGTATCACCGATTTCATTTGTAATACAGCTCACATTTAGCAAGTAATTGATTAATTAATAGATAACATCATTCCACATTATTTGCTGAATGCGAATTTCATGGCATGAGCTGCAATGTATATAGATGTATTACCCAACTGTGATAAATGAAAGTTTGTGCCGAATCAGGACTTGAACCTCGATTTCCTGCCCATGACAAGCTTTTGCTCTACAGTCTTGGCACTGTCCACTTCCTTATATCGTGGTTTTATGTCCGTGTCACTTTAAGCTTGCAATGTCACTCGATTCCCTCTCAGGAAGAAGGATACTACCACAGGGAATCGAGTCCACATTTATCGTTGTTTGCCCTGTATCAGATTATGACACTTCAGTATAATTTGATGATCAGCAGTAGTGTGAAATATTATTCCAAATTATTCGCTGAATGCGTATTTCATGACATCAGCTGCAATAGGAGTAGATGTATTACCCAACTGTAACATATGGAAGTTTGTGCTGGGCCAGGACCCGAACCCAGATTTCTCACTTATCACGAACGCTCATCTTAACCATTCCGGCTATCTATGCACGCTCCTCGGCCAAATCCAAACCTCGATATGTTACTGTTCACTTCCGTATATCGTAATCTTATGTAAATCTCCCCCTTAAGCTCGCAACATTACTTGATTCCTTCTCAGGCAGAATGCCACTACCGCAAACAATCTAGACGATGCCCTCTCTTGGCTTATGATGCACTAAACTCTCACTAACACGGCCCTCTGTAGTCTGGCCTCTCAGTAACCTGGCCCACATCCAGCCTCTAGTAGCTCAAGCAGAAATGAAGCATGCAATAATGAATTCTTACATGCAACAATGTTGTTAATTAATTATATTGTTAAACAGTGCTATACATGTTTGAACATGGGGCTTTCTTTAAGGTTTAGTATCACGGATTCTAACAGGGAACATGTTATGCTAGACCTCAAGTAGAACTCGAAATTGTAGATAAGTTGAAATGAGGTTCTTCGCACAAAGCTATTGCTGCTGAGTATAATGATGGATGAACAACTATTTACCACCAAACTTTAGCAGACAGAGATAAAAGCGTACAGGAAAGTTATGACGAAAATTATGAAGAAAAGGAAACAGGAGGAGAGAACATGACCATATCTCACACTACTGGTACTGAAGCTGCAAACATCTTCCTGGAGTACATTCTGCAACAATCAGAAACATGCACCACCAATATAGAGCTTGTAAAGCAGTTGTGTGATAAAGGGTGCAGCCGCCGCATATCATTACTGCGACAGATAAACATGTGGGATATGTTTCATAATGAGTGATACTACTGTATATGAAAATAGAATCTATCTTCAAATGCAATAAAGTATAATTTCTATGTTTTTACATCAAAGAGCGAGAGGGGTAGCACACTGGACTCGCATTCGGGAGGGCGACGGTTCAACCCCGCGTCCGGCCATCCTGATCCGTAATTTCTCTCATTTGCTTAAGGCAAAAGCTGGGATGGTTCCTTTGAAAGGGCACGGCCGGTTTCCTTCCCATTATTTCCTAACTCGAACTTGTGCACCGTCTCTAATAACCTCGTTGTCGATGGAACGTTAAACGCTAATCCAGCACCCGTATGTGCAAGCAATGGCCGGAATAGCAAGAGTCTAATGTACTTGTATATTATTTGACGATCGGGAGCTGTATGAAATATTATTCCAAATTATTCCTTGAATGCGAATTTCACGACGTCAGCTGCAACGCGTGTAGATATAATACCCAATTGTGACATATGAAAGACTGTGCAGGACCGGGACTCTAACCCCCATTTCCTGCTTATCGCCAGTGGTTGCCTTAATCATTTCGGCTACAGGTATCCGTGTACACTGACAGCGTCATAAAATTCGCATTCTGCGAATAATTTAGAATAATATTTCGTACAGCTGCGGATCATCAAACCATATGTATACAGGGTGGTCCATTGATCGTGACCGGGCCAAATATCTCACGAAATAAGCGTCAAACGAAAAAACTACAAAGAACGAAACTCGTCTAGCTTGAAGGGGGAAACCAGATGGCGCTATGGTTGGCCCACTAGATGGCGCTGCCATGGGTCAAACGGATATCAACTGCGTTTTTTTGAAATAGGAACCCCCATTTTTTACTACATATCCGTGCAGTACGTAAAGAAATATGAATGCTTTAGTTGGACCACTTTTTTCGCTTTGTGATAGATGGCGCTGTAATAGTAACAAGCGTATAATTGCGTGGTATCACGTAACATTCCGCCAGTGCGGACGGTATTTGCTTCGTGATACATTACCCGTGTTAAAATGGACCGTTTACCAATTGCGGAAAACGTCGATATCGTGTTGATGTATGGCTATTGTGATCAAAATACGCAACGGGCGTGTGCTATGTATGCTGCTCGGTATCCTGGACGACATCATTCAAGTATGCGGACCGTTCGCCGGATAGTTACGTTATTTAAGGAAACAGCAAGTGTTCAGCCACATGTGAAACGTCAACCACGACCTGCAACAAATGATGATGCCCAAGTAGGTTTTTTTAGCTGCTGTCGCGGCTAATCCGCACATCAGTAGCAGACAAATTGCGCGAGAATCTCAAAAACGTCGGTGTTGAGAATGCTACATCAACATCGACTGCACCCGTACCATATTTCTATGCACCAGGAATTGCATGGCGACGACTTTGAACGTCGTGTACATTTCCGCCACTGGGCACAAGAGAAATTACGGGACGATGTCAGATTTTTTGCACGCGTTCTATTTAGCGACGAAGCGTCAGTCAACAACAGCGGTAACGTAAATCGGCATAATATTCCACTATTGTGCAACGGAAAATCCACGATGGCTGCGACAAGTGGAACATCAGCGACCTTGGCGGGTTAATGTACGGTGCGGCCTTATGGGAGGAAGGATAATTGACCCCCATTTTATCGATGGCAATCTAAATGGTTCAATCTATGCTGATTTCCTACGTAATGATCTACCGATGTTACTACAAGATGTTTCACTGCATGACAGTATGGCGATGTAGTTCCAACATGATGGATGTCCGCCACATAGCTCGCGTGCGGTTGAAGCGGTATTGAATAGCATATTTCATGACAGGTGGATTGGTCGTCGAAGCACCATACCATGGCCCGCACGTTCACCGGATCTCACGTCCCCGGATTTCTTTCTCTGGGGAAAGTTGAAGGATGTTAGCTATCGTGATCCACCGACAACACCTGACAACATGCGTCAGTGCATTGTCAATGCATGTGCGAACATCTCGGAAGGCGAACTACTCGCTGTTGAGAGGAATGTCGTTACACGTATTGCCAAATGTATTGAGGTTGACGGTCATTATTTTGAGCATTTATTGCATTAATGTGGTATTTATAGGTAATCACGCTGTAACAGCATGCGTTCTCAGAAATTATAAGGTCACAAAGGTACATGTATCACATTAGAACAACTGAAATAAAATGTTCAAACGTACCTACGTTCTGTATTTTAATTTAAAAAACCTACCTGTTACCAACTGTTCGTCTAAAATTGCGAGCCATATGTTTGTGACTATTACAGCACCATCTATCAGAAAGCGAAAAAAGTGGTCCAACTAAAACATTCATATTTCTTTACGTACTACACGTGTATGTAATAAAAAATGGGAGTTCCTACTTTTAAAAAAAACGCAGTTGATATTTGTTTGACCTATGGCAGCGCCATCTAGTGGGCGAACCATAGCGCCATCTGGTTTCCCCCTTCCAGCTAGACGAGTTTCGTTCTTTGTAGTTTATCCGTTTGATGCTTATTTCGTGAGATATTTGGCCCGGTCACTATCAATGGACCACCCTGTATAACATATTACAATTTCATTCTTGTACTTTTATCTAAATGAATATCCGAATGTAAAATATCGGAGTTCATGAATATCTGTCAATCGCAGATTCTTATCGTAAAATGAGAATTGTAAATTCTCGATGAAATGTAACTTCAAAGCATGCTGTAAAATGAAAGGTAATTGAAATCAGAATATGGTATCTGCTATGCAGTTAACCTGTATATGCCCATGGTGTTTGTAACAAACAGCGTGCATATTTGTGATTGCCTAATGCCTTCACGATGGAATTCTCAGCCTAAAAACGATTAAAATGATCAAACTACTGACAAGCTACACCCAGGAATTTCCATAAAACGAAGTATCGTGTTGAAGTTTTACTTCACTTCAGTCTATCAAATCGAACCAATTATTCCTGTTGGGATGCTAATAGAATGAATCACAACTTGGATACTGTAAATGATTTAATCTCAAAAAATATGTAGAGTGCAAAAATTGTGTAAATATGAAGTACACAACGTCGGATTCCACTCTAACTATAATTTAGAGATTGGCAGAACATGTATTTGAATTTCTTTAGACCTCGACCCCTTTTATTAGACGGAGACAAAGATAGCTGATACCGATCAGCAGTGAGAAACAAAAGACCTCCACCCTGACTGGCGCTTTCAGAAGAAGCTCAGCAAGCGAGCAAATGGAAGGCAACAAATTTACTCTGAGTGTTTCCCTATCCACGAAACCGTAGTGAACATATCACCTGTTGAATTCTACATCTACATCTACATCTACATCTACATTGATACTCCGCAAGCCACCCAACGGTGTGTGGCGGAGAGCACTTTACGTGCCACTGTCATTACCTCCCTTTCCTGTTCCAGTCGCGTATGGTTCGCGGGAAGAACGACTGTCTGAAAGCCTCCGTGCGCGCTCTAATCTCTCTAATTTTACATTCGTGATCTCCTCGGGAGGTATAAGTAGGGGGAAGCAATATATTCGATACCTCATCCAGAAACGCACCCTCTCGAAACCTGGCGAGCAAGCTACACCGCGATGCAGAGCGCCTCTCTTGCAGAGTCTGCCACTTGAGTTTATTAAACATCTCCGTAACGCTATCACGGTTACCAAATAACCCGGTGACGAAACGCGCCGCTCTTCTTTGGATCTTCTCTATCTCCTCCGTCAACCCGACCTGGTACGGATCCCACACTGATGAGCAACACTCAAGTATAGGTCGAACGAGTGTTTTGTAAGCCACCTCCTTTGTTGATGGACTACATTTTCTAAGCACTCTCCCAATGAATCTCAACCTGGTACCCACCTTACCAACAATTAATTTTATATGATCATTCCACTTCAAATCGTTCCGCACGCATACTCCCAGATATTTTACAGACGTAACTGCTACCAGTGTTTGTTCCGCTATCATATAATCATACAATAAAGGATCCTTCTTTCTATGTATTCGCAATACATTACATTTGTCTATGTTAAGGGTCAGTTGCCACTCCCTGCACCAAGTGCCTATCCGCTGCAGATCTTCCTGCATTTCGCTACAATTTTCTAATGCTGCAACTTCTCTGTATACTACAGCATCATCCGCGAAAAGCCGCATGGAACTTCCGACACTATCTACTAAGTCATTTATATATATTGTGAAAAGCAATGGTCCCATAACACTCCCCTGTGGCACGCCAGAGGTTACTTTAACGTCTGTAGACGTCTCTCCATTGATAACAACATGCTGTGTTCTGTTTGCTAAAAACTCTTCAATCCAGCACGGCAGTTATTCTGCACCGCTGATCTGCTCGTTCGGGCATTGGCTACAGCGCAGATATTGTGCATGGTGTACCTGTAACTCTCTGCCCACACAATGGACGCAATAGGCCGTCTGCAAACTACTGGGGCTCAAATTAATTAGTACAAGACAGAACACAAGTCAAGATTTCCATTTGCTCACTGGCCAAGAACAGAAATTCACCTCCAGTATTCTGCAACAAAGTAGCACTTCAATGTGTGTCAGGCTGCATAGAGAGGTAAAGAACTATCACTCAAGTAAACAGAATAACAACTCTGCTGACAGAGAAATGACTTCACGTGCTTCTTGTGGCGACATCAACATCTCTCAAAAACTAACCGTCAGATTCTCCACTGTTAGTCTCACCAGCAAAGTCTCTATGTCGATCCCTGGAGGTAAGTGTCTTCGACAGACCCCCACAGGGTAACATCTCTGCACACCATAAGCCCGATCCCTCCTGGAGACACAATGTCTAGGTTCGCACTCAGGTGACGAATCCCAGTGGCTGTCAAAAATACATTATTCCCACTGTATGGGTCATGAATCTGCCAGCCAATCACCAGAAGCTCACACTATTTACAGAAGAGTTTTTGGAACTCTGCATGCCTATCTCACGCACCAAGCGCTTTCCTTGAGTAGATTCCTTGGAGGTCAGCTTGTGACTGTCATTTGTGACTCCGTGCATTCCTAAACAGGTTATATTTTCACCTTGTTCCGCCCCCAACTCTCTTCCGCCAGATACGCTACTCTGAAATTGTTTCACCGCAACAAAGCACAACCTCTTTCCCACACTGTCTGCGCTGTGGGGGTCCTGAGTCCTGCAAAGTTAACGCAGAACAGGGAATTAGCGATCATAAAGCGGTTACGGCATCGATGATTTCAGCCGTAAATAGGAATATTAAAAAGGGTAGGAAGATTTTTCTGTTTAGAAAAAGTGACAAAAAGCAGATTTCAGAGTACCTGTTGGCTCAACACAAAAGTTTTGTCTCAAGTACAGATAGTGTTGAGGATCAGTGGACAAAGTTCAAAACCGTCGTACATAAAGCGTTAGATGAATATGTGCCAAGCAAGATCGTAAGAGATGGAAAAGAGCCACCGTGGTACAACAACCGAGTTAGAAAACTGCTGCGGAAGCAAAGGGACCTTCACAGCAAACATAAACATAGCCAAAGCCTTGCAGACAAACAAAAATTACGCGAAGCGAAATGTAGGGTGAGGAGGGCTATGCGAGAGGCGTTCAATGAATTCGAAAGTAAAGTTATATGTACTGACTTGGCAGAAAATCCTAAGAAATTTTGGTCTTATGTCAAAGCGGTAGGTGGATCAAAACAAAATGTCCAGACGCCATGTGACCAAAATGGTACTGAAACAGAGGATGACAGACTAAAGGCGGAAATACTAAATGTCTTTTTCCAAAGTTGTTTCACAGAGGAAGATTGCACTGTAGTTCCTTCTCTATATTGTCGCACAGATGACAAAATGGTAGATATCGAAATAGACGACAGAGGGATAGAGAAACAATTAAAATCGCTCAAAAGAGGAAAGGCCTCTGGACCTGATGGGATACCAGTTCAATTTTACACAGAGTACGCGAAGGAACTTGCCCCCCTTCTTGCAGCGGTGTACCGTAGGTCTCTAGAAGAGCGTAGCGTTCCAAAGGATTGGAAAAGGGCACAGGTCATCCCCGTTTTCAAGAAGGGACGTCGAGCAGATGTGCAGAACTATAGACCTATATCTCTAACGTCGATCAGTTGTAGAATTTTGGAACACGTATTGTGTTCGAGTACAATGACTTTTCTGGAGACTAGAAATCTACTCTGTAGGAATCAGCATGGGTTTCGAAAAAGACGGTCATGTGAAACCCAGCTCGCGCTATTCGTCCACGAGACTCAGAGGGCCATAGACACGGGTTCACAGGTAGATGCCGTGTTTCTTGACTTCCGCAAGGCGTTCGATACAGTTCCCCACAGACGTTTAATGAACAAAGTAAGAGCATATGGACTATCAGACCAATTGTGTGATTGGATTGAGATTGAGGAGTTCCTAGATAACAGGACGCAGCATGTCATACTCAATGGAGAGAAGTCTTCCGAAGTAAGAGTGATTTCAGGTGTGCCGCAGGGGAGTGTCATAGGACCGTTGCTATTCACAATATACATAAATGACCTTGTGGATGACATCGGAAGTTCACTGAGGCTTTTTGCAGATGATGCTGTAGTGTATCGAGAGGTTGTAACAATGGAAAATTGTACTGAAATGCAGGAGGATCTGCAGCGAATTGACGCATGGTGCAGGGAATGGCAATTGGATCTCAATGTAGACAAGTGTAATGTGCTGCGAATACACAGAAAGATAGATCCTTTATCATTTAGCTACAAAACAGCAGGTCAGCAACTGGAAGCAGTTAATACCATAAATTATCTGGGAGTACGCATTATGAGTGATTTAAAATGGAATGATCATATAATGTTGATCGTCGATAAAGCAGATGCCAGACTGAGATTCATTGGAAGAATCCTAAGGAAATGCAATCCGAAAACAAAGGAAATAGGTTACAGTACACTTGTTCGCCCACTGCTTGAATACTGCACAGCAGTGTGGGATCCGTACCAGATAGGGTTGATAGAAGATATAGAGAAGATCCAACGGAGAGCAGCGCGCTTCGTTACAGGATCATTTAGTAATCGCGAAAGCGTTACGGAGATGATAGATAAACTCCAGTGGAAGACTCTGCAGGAGAGACGCTCAGTAGCTCGGTACTGGCTTTTATCAAAGTTCCGAGAACATACCTTCACCGAAGAGTCAAGCAGTATATTGCTCCCTCCTACGTATATCTCGCGAAGAGACCATGAGGATAAAATCAGAGAGATTAGAGCCCACACAGAGGCATACCGACAATCCTTCTTTCCACGAACAATACGAGACTGGAATAGAAGGGAGAACCGATAGAGGTACTCAGGGTACCCTCCGCCACACACCGTCGGGTGGCTTGCGGAGTATGGATGTAGATGTAGATGTAGATGAACGTTCTAAACCCCCGCCTCCTCACGCAGCTCTCTCTCAGGGCAACTCTCTTCCAAGCCACTATTCAGCCAATAGCGGCTTCTGAGGAACGTGATCCCAAGTCACCGTTTCTGTCAGTGATCAGCTTCAATTAACTCCCAAACATGCAGGACTACAGAAACCGTTAGTACGTGGAGCTAGTCAGTATCAGTCAATGAAATGATCAATAACCTGATTTTGCATTATAACGTGACCTAATATAAAGGTAAATCGAAAATAAGTTATGGAATATTAAATGTATGGCAGCAAAATCTTGCCACATTAAAAACTTCAGCTTTTTGTTGTAGTTGAATACATACATAGATATGTCAGCATTATAGCGATTCCAAGACACAAGTGGCTGCAAAAATTATGGTGGACATCAGTTTTTTCGCTAAATCTGCAAGAAAGATGACAGTGAAAAGCTGGTTTATATACAGAAGAGCCAAAGAAACTGGTACACGTGCCTAATATCGTGTGGGATCCCCGCGAGCACGAAGAAGTGCCTCAAAACGACGTGGCATGGACTCGACTGATGTCTGAAGCAGTGCTGGAGGGAATTGACACCATGAATCCTGCAGGGCTGTCCGTAAGACTACGAGGGGTGGAGATCTCTTCTGAACAGCACGTTGCAAGGCATCCCAGATACGCTCAATAATGTTCATGCTGAGGAGTTTGGTAGCCATCGGAAGTGTTTAAACTCAGAAGAGTTCCCTGGAGGCACTCTGTAGCAATTCTGGACGTGAGGGGTGTCGCATTGTCCTGCTGTAATTGCCCAAGTCCGTCAGAATGTACAATGGACATGAATGGATACAGATAATCAGACAAGATGCTTATGTACGTGTCACCTGTCAGAGTCGTATCTAGACGTATAAGTGGTCCCATATCACTCCAACTGCACACGCTCCACTCCATTACAGAGCCTCCACCAGCTTGAACAGTCACCTGCTGACATGCAGCATTCATGGATTCATGAGGTTGTCTCCATACCCGTACACGTCCATCCGCTCGATAGAATTTGAAACAAGACTCGTCCGACAAGGCAACATGTTTCCAGTCGTCAACAATCCATTGTCGGTGTTGATGGGCCCAGGCGAGGCGTTCAGCTTTGTGTCGCGCAGTCATCAAGGGTACACGAGTGGGCCTTCAGCTCTGAAAGCCCAAATCGATGATTCTGTAGCAATTTGAGGAAGGATTGCACTCATGTCATGTTGAACGATTCTCTTCAGTCGTCTTTGGTCCCGTTCTTGCAGGATTTTTTCAGGCCGCAGCGATGTCGGAGATTTGATATTTTACATGATTCCTGATATTCACGGTACACTCGTGAGACGGTCGTACAGGAAAAGCCCCACTTCATCGCTACCTCGGAGATGCTGTGTCCATTGCTCGTGCGCCGACTATGACACCACGTTCAAACTCACTTAAATCTTGATAACCTGCCATTCTAGCAGCTGTAACCGATCTAACAACTGCACCAGTCACTTGTCTTACAAAGGCGTTGCCGAGAGCAGCGCCGTATTTTACCTGTTTATATATCTCTGTATTTGAATACGCATGCTTAAACCACTTTCGTTCGCGCTTCACTGTAATTCTTCTACATACACATTTGCTCGACTAGTCTGCAAATCACACTTAAAGTGCCTGACAGAGGGTTCATCGAACCACTTTCACAATAATTCTGTGTTATTCCACTCTCTAACAACACACCTATGTCTGCGAAGGCTCTGATTTTCCTCATTTTATTATGATGATCGTTTCTCTCTATGTAAGCTGGTGTCAACAAAATATTTTCCCATTCGGAGGAGAAAGTTGGTGATTAAAATTTCTACAGAAGGTCCTGCGCATTTGTTTTAATGATGTCCACCTCAAATGCTGTATCATGTCCGTGACACTCTCTTCCCTATTTATCGATGATAAAAAACATGCTGCCCTTCTCTAAACTTTCTCGATGTACTCCATCAATCCCGTCTGGTAAGAATCCCACACCACGCAGCAGAACTCCAAAAGAGGACGGACAAGTGCAGTGTAGGCTGTCTCTTTAGTAGATCTAGTACCTGTGTGGAACTAAACGATATCTAAGATTCTTGTTGCACAAGAGCCCATAAAATATTTACGAGATGCTACACATTTGATTTCATTCAGTTGATGATGCCTTTCAAATCATAAAGACCGAGCGAGGTGGTGCAGTGGTTAGCACACTGGACTGGCATTCTGGAGGACGACGGCCATCCTGATCTAGGTTTTCCATGATTTCCCTAAATCGCTTCTGGCAAATGCCGGAATGGTTCCTTTAAAAGGGCACGGCCGCCTTCCTTCCCCAATCCGATGTGACTGATGACCTCGCTGTTTGGTCCCGGTCCCCCAAATCAACTAGCCAACCAAATAATAAAGGCGAAATTTGCATGGCAGGATGAATTCGTTTTATTAGGAGTTTCACTAAGTTTCGTATAACAGAGAAAACAGTTGCTCATATGTATTGGTTAAATTGGTTAGTTACCGATGGAAGCAATTCATGGCTTGTGGATATTTTCTGTACATGTCTTTTATTATGGGAACAACTGTACGTAGCAGGTTTACACAATGTGGAGTGAATGTCATCCAGTGAAGAGTGTTGTATTTCGTTACGCGATAGTTTATTGGTGCAAGAGCACAATGGAGACACTCAACAAATTTTAGTGGGAGACGCCAACAGAGAGCCGTTGTGTATAAAGATAGGTTTAGCATTGAAATTCCGAGAGAGATTTATTATATACAGCGTCTTGCAGACGAGGAATACAGGTAAACAGGTAGGTTCTGTGTTCGCAGATTTCCGTAAGGCATTAATCACTGTGCCGCAACGTAGACTACTAATTATGATTACGACGAGAAAATCGGAGAAATTAGAGCTAATAGGGAGCTTCACCGACAACCATTCTTCACGCGCACCGTCGCAAATGGTCCAGAGGAGGGAGGCTGAGACAGTGATACCAGAAGTACCATCCAGCATATGCTGTAAGTTGGCTTGAGGAGTACGTATGTAGATGAAGAAACATTGAAAGGTCTCTGTTGGATTCCTTTCATGTTAATTTCTTAAATCTGTTGTCATTTACGGCATAAATTCCACTTCTAAGTTTACTGTGGTGTTTCTGACTCTATCTGGGAGGAGACTGAGTAGTCGAACGCGTTACTATTACACACAAACAAGAACGATCTGTCACACTACTACACTTTTAGTTTATATGTAATTCACAGTCTCATACGGAACCTACATCCGCTTTCTTTTATATGCTGTATATGATAAGATACTATCATCCCCCTTCCCTTCTGTGTGGAAGGATGAATGAGCAAATGTATTTCTAGTTGCATGCTTGATGGTAGCAGACAAGCCTGTCTGCTAGAGAACAGTAGGACCAACGTCGGAACAGGTAGCTACGCTTTCTAAAAGCTGAGAGGTTTCTATTCCTACTATGGTCCTGTCCGTCCCTTGTCATGTTGGTATAGGAAGCTGCCGCTCTGGCCACTTCCGTTTGTATTTGTGAGCCACCCTCAGGAAGGGACCACAGCAGTCTGTCCGCGGCGAGCGTCTGAAGTGGTAAGATCCCCGGCTAAGCGCGTCTCTGCTAAGTCCGTAGGACAATGGATTTCTTAAGTTCAGCCTAACTGAAAATTTAATCACCTTTATTTCACGTTTAGATCTAAAATATCTTATGTTATCTTAAATTGCAACGCAGTGTAATTCGAGTGTGAAGTTCAGAATATCTTCCAGTAGTTGCTTTGTCACTACTTTGTGAGGAAAGTGGAACCATGTGTTGATGATCCGTAACTCTAATTAAGATCATCAATCTTAAATGCGAATGTGCTTGAGATAATAACGTCTCGTCTTGACAATATTTTTCAATATAGCAACATTTCTTTATGTTCAACCCATGTGGGGTGTACTTTGTGAGACCAGTTAAGACGATAGTAACCAGCTCGAGGTTTTTCTTTTGTAAATTGCCTTTCGATGTAATTTATTTTAATTATCAAAATTATTGTAGAGTTACACTCTTTGTGTAAACCAAATTGACCACGTGAAGGATGTGGTCTAATCATCAAAGTAGCACTCAGCTATTCTTTTCGCGAAGATTTCACAGAGAGTTAGTCTGAATTTAGTATACCAGTGTGTGATAATTTCATGACGGACAGGATTGCGCTATGAACGTAACTTCTTTGGCTGAAAATTGAATTGGTTGGTTGTGGTTAATTTCCTCTTGCATATGTTTCAACGTTCTTCGTGTGTTATTTTATGAATGCAGTGTTGTATGCAGTCTCCCAATCTTGGCTCCATATTTGATGTGTTCTGTAAGATTACAAACTCACATTTTCACAATCCTAATTAAGGCACCAGTTTAGTTATGAATCAAGTTTAATGTGCTGAAATTTAAACGGAACAATGATCAATGTTAACATAAATGTCCAAATATAAACTGACTTATTTCTTTTTATTTAAATTATATATATATATATATATATATATATATATATATATATATATATATATATATATATATCACCGGTTGTCGTAAGATGATTATTAAAAGATTATAATTAATGTTAGTCTGGTTGGGAATTTGGTAAGGTAGACTGGATACCTGGTGAAACAGTTGCTCAGTAATGCAAAGTTAACTTCCCCAGTTAGCTCACAGCTTTTAACCCGCTTTCATTGTCTTGAATATCAACACCGCTTTCCGAACAACTTAATGGTATCAACATTACAACATTATGGAGACAAGTAGTCGTCTTTGCGAAGTATTTTATTTAGTAATTGAGTTGACACTAACTAGCCACATCACGAAAATACACTACTGGCCATTAAAATTGCTACTCCACGAAGATGACGTGCTACAGACGCGAAATTTAACCGACAGGAAGAAGTTGCTGTGATATGCAAATTATTAGCTTTTCAGAGCATTCACACAAGGTTGGCGCCGGTGGCGACACCTACAACGTGCTGACATGAGGAAAGATTCCAACCGATTTCCATACACAAATAGCAGTTGACCGGCGTTGCCTGTTGAAACGTTGTTGTGAATCCTCGTATAAGGAGGAGAAATGCGTACCATCACGTTTCCAATATTGATAATTATCGGATTGTAGCCTGTTGCGATTGCGGTTTATCGTATCGCGAGATTTCTGCTCGCGCTGGTCGAGATCCAATTACTGTTAGCAGAATATGGAATAGGTGGGTTCAGGAGGGTAATACGGAACGCCGTGCTGGATCCCAACGGCCTCGGTATCACTACCAGTCGAGATGGGGCATCTTATCCTCATGGCTGTAACGGATCGTGCAGCCACGTCTCGACCCTGAGTCAACAGATGGGGACCTTCACAAGACAACAACCATCCGCACGAACAGTTCGACGACGTATGCAGCAGCATGGACTATCAGCTCGGAGACCATGGCTGCGGTTACCCTTGACGCTGCATGACAGACAGGAGCGCCTGCGATGGTGTACTCAACGACGAACCTGGATGCACGAATGGCAAAACGTCATTTTTTCGGATGAATCCAGGTTCTGTTTACAGCATCATGATGGTCGCATCCGTGCTTGGCGACATCGCGGTGAACGCACATTGGAAGCATGTATTCGTCATTGCCATACTGGCGTATCACCCGGCGTGATGGTATGGGGTGCCATTGGTTACACGTCTCGGTCACCTCTTGTTCGCATTGACGGCACTTCGAACAGTGGACGTTACATTCCAGATGTGTTACGACCCGTGGCTGTACCCTTCATCGGATCCCTGCGAAACCCTACATTTCAGCAGGATAATGCACGACCGCATGTTGCAGGTCCTGTACAGGCCTTTCTGGCTACAGAAAATGTTCGACTGCTGCCCTCACCAGCACATTCTCCAGATCTCTCACCAATTGAAAACGTCTGATCAATGGTGGCCGAGCAACTGGCTCATCACAATACGCCAGTCGCTACTCTTCGTGAACTGTGGTATCGTGTTGAAGCTGCATGGGCAGCTGTACCTGTTCACGCCATCCAAGCTCTGTTTGACTCAATCCCCAGCCGCATCAAGGCCGTTATTACGGCCAGAGGTGGTTGTTCTGGGTACTGATTTCTCAGGATCTATGCCACCAAATTGCGTGAAAATATAATCACATGTCAATTCTAGTATAATATATTTGTCCAATGAATACCCGTTTATCTTCTGCATTTCTTCTTGGTGTAGCATATTGGCCAGTAGTGTAATTGACAAACTTAACCACATTATATGAATTCTTATTTTAAAATGAAAGCTCGAAGTCTTCCTTGGAGCGCCACAATCGCAACGTGGAGATTAGCCCGTAACTCTGAATACGTCTCAGAACATCGTATAATGTCGACACTACAATAAAGGGCCGTTGTACGATGAATTACGTCCATATTTTGCGCGCGGCGACCCCTCCTGCGGCGGCACATTCACGCGGCCACAGCGGCGTGCACGCCGACGTGACAAACGGCGCCTGCGACACAGGCCGGCCCGCTGGGGGCCGCCAGGAGCAGAGCGAGCAGAGGCGCCCACCAGGCGCCGCCCACCGCCGCCGCCCACAGGCGTCGCCGTCGCCCACGAGGCATTGTGCGGCCGGGCCCGGCGCATACATCACGGCCCGCCGCCGGAAGCCGCACGTGCCGGAAGCGGCGCACCCGCGCGCCATCTGCCGCCGCCGGCGCGCACTACGGCCGCCGTAGCTCATAGCGAGGCAGGCACGGCCACCGGTACATGCATGCGGCGGCTGCACCAAATGATACGAACCCGCAACCAGCCTCCGGCATAAGCAAGCTGCTCCGTTCTCCAGCAAGTCGACACGTCTAAATCCTGGGCAGCTATCATCAGGCATGGACCCAGGCTTCGCTTACAGTTTGTCCCCCCACCCCCAACTATCTCAGAATATGGAGCGTTCAGCATAAGGGAAAAGTCAAAGTCACAGGCAGGCAGTTGTGGGTGATAGGTTCTAGGCGCTTCAGTCCGGAACCGCGCTGCTGCTACAGTTGCAGGTTCGAATCCTGCCTCTGGCATGGATGTTTGTGATGTCCTTAGGTTAGTTAGGTTTAATGTCCATCATAAAATCTTTAAAATCAAAAACATCTAGTGGGTATGATGAAATATCAACAAAATTAATTAAAGAATCTGATTCTGAGCTAAGTAACATATTAAGCTATCTGTGTAAGCAGTCGTTTATCAGTGGAATATTTCCTGAATGGTTGAAATACGCTGAAGTTAAGCCACTGTTTAAGAAGGGAGATAAAGAAATAGCGTCAAATTTCTGTCCAATTTCACTGTTGCCAGCATTCTCAAAAATTTTAGAAAAAGTAATGTACAATCGACTATATAACCATCTTATCTCAAATAACATATTTGCAAAGTCAGTGTTTGGATTTCTAAAGGGTTCTGATATTGAGAAGGGTATCTACACTTACAGTGAAAATGTGTTTAATTCATTAGACAAAAAATTCCAGGCATCTGTTATATTTTGTGATCTGCCAAAGGCATTTGACTGTGTAAATCACAATATCCTTTTAAATAAATTAAAATATTATAGTGTAACAGGAAATGTTGCAAAATGGTTCAGATCTTATATCTCTGGCAGGAAACAAAGGGTGTTATTAGGAAAGAAACATGTATCAAGCTATCA
This sequence comes from Schistocerca serialis cubense, assembly GCF_023864345.2. Classification (NCBI taxonomy): domain Eukaryota; kingdom Metazoa; phylum Arthropoda; class Insecta; order Orthoptera; family Acrididae; genus Schistocerca; species Schistocerca serialis. Next base: position 45,487,473 of record NC_064644.1, read on the forward strand.
GGCATCATCCAACTGGGAACTAATTACATGTGGGGTCCCACAAGGTTCCATCTTAGGGCCCTTACTTTTTCTTGTGTATATCAATGACCTTTCATCAGTAACATTACCAGATGCCAAGTTCGTTTTGTTTGCCGATGATACAAACATTGCAATAGATAGCAAATCAAGTGTAGTCTTAGAAAGATCGGCTAATAAAATATTTGTGGACATTAATCACTGGTTCCTAGCCAATTCTTTGTCACTAAACTTTGAAAAAACACACTACATGCAGTTCACAACTTGTAAGGGATGTCTCACGAGCATATGCCTAACATACGAAGACAAGCAGATAGAAGAGGTGGACAGTGTTAAATTCTTGGGATTACAGCTTGATGATAAATTCAACTGGGAGGAGCACACCACAGAACTGCTGAAGCGTCTTAACAAATCTCTATTTGCAATGCGAATTGTGTCAGACATAGGGGATATAAAAATGAAAAAGCTGGCATACTATGCTTACTTTCATTCAATAATGTCATATGGGATTATTTTTTGGGGTAATTCATCAAGCCAAGCTAAAATTTTCCGGGCAGAAAAACGTGAAGTAAGAGTTATATGTGGTATGAACTCAAGAACATCCTGCAGAAGCCTGTTTAGTGAATTAGGGATACTAACTACTGCTTCCCAATATATTTATTCTTTAATGAAATTTGTCATAAAAAATTTATCACTTTTTCAAACCAACAGCTCAATTCATGGAATCAGTACTAGAAATAAGAATAATCATCAGAAGGATTTAAAGTCACTTAGTCTTGTACAAAAATGTGTGCATTGTTCAGGAACACACATTTTCAATAACTTACCAGCAGCCATAAAAAGCTTAACAACCAATGAAATTCAGTTTAAGAGAAGCCTAAAGGATTTATTGGTGGCCAACTCCTTCTACTCCGTTGATGAATTCCTCAGTAGAACCAACTGATTTGTGTGTGTGTGTGTGTGTGTGTGTGTGTGTGTGTGTGTGTGTGTGTATTTGTACAATATAACTTCTGCACAATTTCAGTGCAGTAATGTGTTCATTGTAGTTGTATTACACGTTTATTACCTTATAAATTAGTAAAAAAGTTTTTATTTTAAATTCAGTGCATCGGTATTTGTAAAATGTTCTTTCATATGGTGTTCATTAAAAAATGACGATCATTACACTTGGGACCTGTGGAATGGAACATTAGCTTATTTGTTTATTTGTAAATATTTGTCATGTATCGTTGTTTTTCTGACATGTTCTACATCCTGGGGGAACTCCTTACTACGGATCAATTGGAATGAAAGTAAATCTAATCTAATCTAAGTAGTTCTAAGTCTAGGGGACCGATGACCTCAGATGTTAAGTCCCACAGTGCTTAGAGACAGAATCAAGTCACAGTAAGAAATTACTGAGAAAAATAAAGTTTTTGTTGAATATTTAAGTACAGGAAAAATTTTACACAATTTTAAAATGTTGAAGTGTTAGGAGATATTTTCTATACTGTATTCTCGTATTGCGGAAGAACAGATTTAAGTGTTATTAAATGCTACCTTGAAACAAAACAGTAATATTCTGAACTTGATTCTTTTGAGCCGTGAATGTAGGGGAGAACGGGGCTAGAAGTTACCGAGGTAAGTTGTTACGATTGAAATAAGTTCCCGAGGGAAAGAGATATGAATACGAAGTAAACACGTCGTGAAATGAAAGGCCACAGCGAACCGACGGTAGCCGTCGTAAACACGCTAGTGGTCCCCGGAACATCGGAACGACAGCATGTGCATCACTGATTCACGTACGTAAATGTTTTGGTATTTGGTATTTTTATCTGTCTCACGAATTTTAACGAGTAGCCTTTAGTCTTTCAGTGTTTTATTGTAAGGATTCATCTACTGTTTTGGTACGCAATGTGTAAATTACCTGTGTTTCGTAACGTAACCAATATCTTGCTTTTATATCAGCATGTGTAATTGGGGCTAGATGTTCCGTTTCTCGAGGGCACATTGTGACCTCGGAACAACTTGCCCCAACTCATTTGTACCACCAATGGAATACAAATTTTTTTTTCTTGTGTAGTATGAGGACGTATACCCGAAAAACAACACGAGGTTCTGTGTCACAGGAGCTGATGCAAAAAGCACCAGATGCAGTTCTCAACGATAGCAGGAAAATAAAAACTGTTGCCAAAGACTTAGGTATTTGTCATATGGCTTTCTACAGATTTGTCAAAAAGCTAAGATCTAAGGTAGAAAATATAGCGATTGGTTACAAAAAAAAGTAAGATTGGTCTTTACTGAAGAACAGGAAGATAAGTTAGCAGAATATCTGTTGCAATGTGTTGTAATTATCTTTGGTCTTCTGCCAGAAGAAGTCAAACAGTTAGCGTACGAAAGCGCACTGAAATTCAGTGCTCGCAATATTCCACCATCGTGGCACGAAAATAAAAAAGCTGGTCCAGACTAGCTGACTGGTTCTTTAAAAAGACGTCCTCACCTGTCAATAAGAACTCCAGCAGGGCGACATCATTTAACAAACACAATGTTACCGAATTTTTTACAGAGCTGACCACAGTGTTGGATAAATACAAATTTCCACCTTCAAGAATATATAATTCAGATGAAACAGGCGTTACCACAGTGCTAAAGCCGAAGAAAATTATTGCCAAAATGGGAATGAAGCAAGTTGGAGCCATAGTATCTGTTGAACGAGGGACATCGGTTACAGTGAAGCTGGCAGTAAATACATTAGGTCATGCAGTTCAAAAATGGTTCAAATGGCTCTAAGCACTATGGGACTTAACATCTGACGACATCAGTCCCCTAGACTTAGAACTACTCAAACCTAACTAACATAAGGACATCACACACATGCATGCCCTAGGCAGGATTCGAACCTGCGACCGTATCAGCTGCGTGGTTTCGAACTGAAGCGCCAAGAACCGCTCGGTCACAGCGGACGGCCCCATGCAGTTCCTCTCATGTTTATTTTACCAAGGATTTGTTTATAAAAGGCGGATGACCAGAATCTATCGGGACAGGTAACAGTTCAAAAAACAGTTTTAAAAAAAGCATTAACAACTGTATACCAATAAGACTGTAACAATGAGAAGTCTTTGCTATTGGATTCAGAAGCATCCGACCCTTCCTTACATTTCAAGGCGGTGAGTTGCTTTGTACTGTTAATGAAATAAATAAATAAATAGCTCAGGATGGATGACAGCTTTGGAGTTCGTGAAATATATGTATCATTTTTATCAAACATACTGAACCATCACCTGCAAATCCGATTTTGTTGTTGCTCGACAGTCACCAATTTCATACTGATATCTTCTTCTTCTTCTTCTTCTTCGTTTCACCCAACTTTGGGGTACGTTGAATCAATCACTTCTGTGTGTTCTGTGCCTTTCTTTTCGCCCAGTACTGCTTCATTCTTTCTGATCTTGCTTTTCTTTCCTCATCAGAGATGACAATCGTTCTTTTCTTTCTATTTTGGAGCTGGGATCCCTCTTTTCTGTCTTTGCTTATCATTTTTGCGGTCCTGTCTGTGAGCATTTTTTCTGTGATGTGTAGTTCTCTTAAGTCTTTCTCTGTTTGGATAAACCAATTTGGTTTGGATTTTTTATTCCTGAAGTAGTCAAACATTCTTTTTGTAAGTCTATTTGGGTTCATTCTGAGAATGTGCCCATAAAACTCAATTCTTCTTTTCCTCATTGTATCCGAAAGTTTTTCTGTGGTTTTGTAGAGTGTTTCATTTTTGGTATGAATTAGTTTGTCGTTATTTCATACTGATTCATTGTGCTAGAAAAAGCAAAATCTGACTCCACTATAATGCTCTCATTCCCTCCCCATTGTACACACCGCCTACAGCCACTGGATGTTGGAGTAAATGCACCTTTCAAAAGCTCTTGTGAAAGGCTCAGGACAATTGGCTACGCAATAATCCTGGCAAGACAATGTCGATATAGGAGATCCCAGAAATTGGTAGATACGCGCTACCTCGTGCAATGACTCCCATAAACGTAATGAGCGCTCTCAGAAAAGCTGGCATTTGGCCTTATGACCCCAACGTTTTTTACAGAAACTTACTATGCTCCATCTTATGTTACAGATTTCCCTTTAGCTTCAGTAAACGCACCAGATGTGGCTTTAGGCATTTCACAGGACATCGTCACCAATAGGTCGGAAGCAGCATCAGAGACTGTTACCAGCACAGACGCAAATGCATCTGAAATTGTAAACATTAGCACAGACACAAGACAAATCGTTGATGCGACAACAAGGCCATCAGGAGTTGTTAATGTGCCTGCATCTTCTGGTGTCATACAAGAAGAACTCGGAGATCAAGTCACTTTCCCTCCAGAAGCAGTAAGTCCGTTCCCGAAGGCACCGCCGAGCTCTGGAACAAACAAGAGACGTATCAGAAAATCCACTATTTTAACGGATACCCCAGTAAAACAAACCTTAGCAGAAGAACAAAGCTAGAAAAGGAAAGTGAACATCAACAATCAAAAAGTGAAAAAAACAAAGGAAAAGGTAAAATAACACAAGGAAATGGAGAAGGAAAAGGCAAAGGGAAGGGGGAGTCTGTTAAACGACAGGTTTTACAAACGAGTAGTGAAAGGTCTGACAGTGAAGAGGACAGTTTAGACTATTATTGTCTATTGTGCTGTGACAGACACTATAATGCACGTTCTGGGGAAGAGTCGGTTCAGTGTCAAGAATGTAAGACCTGGGCCCATTCCAGATGCAGGCGCAATCAGGCCTTATTAACCTAAATACGCCCGAACTGTGATTGTGATGTATCTTCTGAGGATTGATTAATTATAAGTATGTATGTTTTCTGCCTATGCCGGCAATATGATATATATTTCAGTCTAAGACAAGGCCCAGATGATTGAAGACTGCATTATTGAGGCTGAGTAGTTACAAGTTATTTGATAAGCTGTTAATTACTAAATGGTTAATAATTGTTTAGGTATAAATTATTGGTACTTGTTGTACAACATACAAATGTATACCTGATGATTCATACGACGTTGTTGATTATTACCTAAATAAACAAACATCGTTTAATCATTTATTGTTTTTTATTTCACAAATACTAGGTATGACAAATATGGTAACAACTTACCCCGGCTTGTTAACAATTTGCCTCCAGCCGAGGAAAGTTGTTATTTTACTATTTTAGACATTAAAACGTTATTACTAAAACAATCTCACAATAAATGACCCAAATAACTGTCTTAATATCAGAGTTACATATATATATGTTAATTTTGATTGCAGCGCATGAATACTAAAACAAAGTGTTCTTGACGAATTTTGAGATCAGCTAAAATTCGAAACTTGTAGCCCCGCTCTTCCCTTACTGCTATTTTCCACTTTATTGTACTCGTCAAGATTTATTAACGTCTTCGTTCTCTCGATTCACATATGTGGACCTTCGTCCATTATTTTTTCCTCCAGAAACAGACGTATTTTTCCTCGTATAGGACGACGGTCCGCGAGTGTGGATCTTCTAGTACTTCGTTTCAAAACCAGGGCGCAGTACCTTGCAAGGAACGATTCTTGTAGTAGTTTACAGCTGGTCGTACGCAGAAACTGGTTCCCTCTACAAAACGAAAAGGTATGTAAATAAATATTATGTCTAAATATTAGACTGAGAAGCTGTGTTTTTTACCTAACGTTCGCTGACTTTTCTGGCTGTTGAGAACTGGTTCAGATTTATAAAAATTTTGTTAATTACCCACTATCTGAAGGTCCTCGTAGTGCACCTCAGATCATAAAGTATATTTGCTAATTTCAATTTGGTCTTCGAAGATGGAATACTGACATAACCGTCGTTTTTACGCTCTACAGCAATGCGTGAAATTTTAACTGATTACCAATTAGAAACTCTTCTCACTGTCAGCAATACGGAATTATCTGAGTGGAAAAATGACGAATTCTCGTTTTCGACTGAAGGTTGTCCGGCTGAGCTTGATGACACTGAATGGTAAAAAGTAAGAACGGTAAGATGTTGTGCCAGTAGCTAGGACAACCGGACGACCTTGTACTGTGAATTCCTCTGACAGTGAAGATGCAGATGTTGCAGAACGTGCGAATAAAGGGCCAAGAAGACCTGTGTTGCAAACAGTTGCAGAAGTTAGCTTTACAATGCTCGCCAGCTTCCAAAACTTGTTGAGGCAAGGCATGCCTCAAAATGCAAGATACCTGGCTGAAAGTTCAAGATAAGACATATGTGCGCCAAATGTCGAATATACACTGAAGAGTCAAAGGAGCTGGTACGCCTGCCTAATATCGTGTAGGGCCTCGAGAGCACGAGGAAGTGTCGCAACACGACGTGGCATGAATTCGAGTAATCTCTGAAGTAGTGCTGGAGGAAACCGACATCATGAATCCATAAATCCATAAGAGTACGAAGGGGTGCAGGTCTCTTCTGAACAACACGTTGCAAGGCATCGCAGATATGCTCAATAACGTTCATGTCTAGGGAGTTTGGTGGCCAACGGAAGTGTTTAAACTCAGAAGATGTTCCTGGAGCCACTCAGTAGCAATTCTGGACGTGTGGAATGTCGCATTTTCCAGCTAGAATTGCCCAAGTCCGTCGGAATGCACAATATACATGAATGGATGCACGTGATCAGACAGGATGCTTACGTACGTGTCACCTGTCAGAATCGTATCTAGACGTATCAGGGGTGCCATATCACTCCAACTGCACACAGCGCACACTATTACTGAGCCTCCACGAGCTTGAACAATCCCCTGCTGACATGCAGGGTCCATGGATTCATGATGATGTCTCCATACCGGTACACGTCCATCCCCTCGATACAATTTGAAACGAGACTCGTCCGACCAAGCAACTTGTTTACAGTGATCAACAATCCATTGTCGGTGTTGACGGGCCCAGGCGAGGCGTAAAGCTTTGTGTCGTGCACTCATCAAAGGTACACGAATGGGCCTTCGGCTCCGAAAGCCCACATCGATTATGTTTCGTTGAATGATTCGCACCCTGACACTTGTTGTTGGCCCAGTATTCAAATCTGTAGCATTTTGTGGGATGGTTGCACTTCTGTCACGTTGAACGATTCTCTTCAGTCGTCGTCTTGCAGGATCTTTTTCCGGACGCAGCGATGTCGGAGATTTGATATTTTATCGTATTTCTGATATTCACAGTAGACTCCTTAAATGGTCGTACGGGAAAATCCCCGCTTCATCGCTGCCTAGGAGATGCTGTGTCCTATCGCTCGTGCGCCAGCTATAACACCACGTAAAAACTCACTTGAATCTTGATAACCTGCCACTGTAGCAACAGTAACCTATCTATGAACTGCGCCAGACATTTGTCTTATATAGGCGTTTTCGACCACCGCGCCGTATTCTGCATTTGAATACACATGCCTGCACCAGTTTCTTTGGCGCTTCAGCGTATTTATGTATTGTGAAAAATATTTGTTTTGAAGCTTATCATAAAACGTACCATGAAGATTTATTTACTGACAGTAGCAAATTATTACTGGCCACAAATTATTATGTGATTATTACAAACTTGCATTTATGAAGTATTTTTATTGAAGAATGGGGAAAGAAAATACTTGACAAAGATTAATATGTTTTCACAACAAGTGAGACTTGATATCCACATATGTGGACCTCTATTATGCCTTAGCTGAAAGGGTACAGTACTGCCCGACATTGACAATAGGTACAACATACTTCATTATTTTTATCAGAACAACACATTTTTTTTTAAATAACTCAATTTCAATTAATACAGCGAAGCCAGATACCAGTGTGGGAAAGAATGACAATTTATTTATTTAATTGATCACATGTGCACTCCCACAAAGTAAATCCCTACATCCAGTTTGGTGAGATCTGTGAAATGAATGAATGTATGGTCGTCTGCTAACCGCAGATAGTGAATGTGAATATATGATCATCTTTGAGACGATCCTTTGGTGGGACCAAAGAGATGAAACTTACCTGAGCTTTGAGCGCCTGAAATGTGGCTGACCAATACGGTAGCAAGGTGCTCCCCCCACTTCAGCAGAGGTGGAGAGGACCTGGAGAACGGCTATGTTTCAGTACTCTGCCGCTGGATCTTGTGCTGTTAAGACCTGTCTAGGTGTGCTCCGTAAAGACAAAAGAGTGGAGACATGGTATGCATGTGGAATATTTAAGAGTAGTTTGAAATAATAATTTCTCTATTTCAGGAACTTTTGTGGGGGAATTAAATGTCAGGCAGGTAATATTAATGGGATTGTAGTAATCTTCGGAAGTAACCAACGGTCACAATGAAACCACGTGTAGCAATAAGTTGAAATACTTCCGTGTGCTTAAGTTAAGCTGAATTACTAGCATGTGTACAATAAGTTGAAATATTTAAGAAATAGCGTGTGTACCATAAGTTGAAATATTTAAGAAATGGCGTGTGCAGGACTTGAAATTAGAGACGAGTACTTCCACATGGTGAGTACTGTGTGAGTCTCAAACTGTGTATGAGACAAAAAAGATAAAGAGAAGTACTCGTCCATGGTATCAGTTGAGGACTCGCGTGTGTGATGAATACGTTCTTAATATTACTTTGCGTGATATGATTCCGTGTGACGCTAGATTCAAACTCTGAGAGAGAAGCAAGGTGAGTCGGCCGTCTATCCAGCAACGCCACTTGGCTTGCATTGCACAGGAAGACGTGCATATATCTCCAGAGTTCATAGTAGGAAAGTAGAATTACGAAGTGGGGCAGTGTCGTGTGAAACTGGGATAAATATTAATTGAAGTGGGAAAGCTGAAAGTGATAGTGTTGTGACTACTACCTGTGTAGTATTTCATATTGTAGTGTGGTGCATGTCATGTAATTTGGGTATGTGTGGTTTGCATGGGAGAGTAGCGAGGTAGTTTCAAAAGATTAGTGGGTTATGCTTGTTCCTTCTGTACCGCTCGGTCTGGAGGAAAGTTTCGTGACGATGATTGGATGATTGTGAGAGTCGAAGTGTGAGAAATAATAAAAGATCCACCATCCTATCCAGAAAGTGCACTGTAGCGTTAAATAATTACGAGACCATAAGATAGAGAATCACCAATGTAAAGCCATGCCCACTGGGCGGAATTTCTCATGTGTTATTGTTGTAGGTTATAGAATTTGTGTGTTTAGGTTATAGAATTTATCGGAATAAATAAGATAGTGAAAAGAAAAAGATTGGTGGACTTTTCCTTCGAATTGTATGTTGTCATGATGTCCCGAATTTATAATGTGTGCCCCATTCATATTCAGTGCGATGGCCACGTGTTGATAAAAGCCGTTAAATAAAAGACATAAAGAAAATGTGGTATTGCCGGTGCGTAGTGAACAGTCTGAGTTCTGTAAATTACTGATAGCCAGATGTGCGTTTCCGTTGCGTATTATTCATATAGGAGGATAATTTGTAACTTAATTGTGAGTACGAGAGTTCATGTTACTCGATAAATAAGAATGAATCCACTCGCTTGGCAGACCACTCATCTTGCAGGCCTGACTGCTTGATGCCACAGTACGAGCAAGGCATGTGGGTGCCTCTCATAGTGATTCAATCAAAAATTATTTCATTTGCATTTGTGTCATGCTTGGTTATTAGTTTGCTGGAAAATACGAAAAGAAAAATTTATTGAAAACTCTTTTAATCTCGGTGGAGAAAAGTTTATGGAAACAGTAAAAAAATACTTTTCTTGAATATATACTCATATTTTTTTCCCTGTGTCTGCTTGTAACAAATATTGCCAAACAGGAAGTTATGCAATTTAGATTCAAGGAAAAATGTATTCTCTTTCATCTGCTTGCCCTCTCAAAGCTGAGGAAGCCCCTGTGGCAGTGTCGTACGGTAGGTTCTTGAAACATAGTGGTGACCAGACGGAATGTATGGCAGTAAATCCTACGTGTACATTTTCTTCCTTTTTGTTACCGATCGATGTTTAATATTACGAGTGCCCTGCCGGATGTTACAAAAGTATGTCATGGGATGGTTTCTTTCTTAAGTCACCTCCGTCAGGGTTCAGAGGCTGCTTAAACATCAGGATAAAAGGTGCTTCTGTTTCATAATGTAACCATCTCATAGCCAACCAGTTGATGCCACAACCATCAACCTTTTTCTTCTGTTCCTCACTGAATTCTGTAAGTTTCCGGTGACATGAATTTTGCGAATTTCATTTCGATGACCTCAAATATGGGGGACGTTTTCTTTGGTTGTCTAACGCTATTCATCCAATCATTTTGTGTGTAAATTTGTGAAATCTTCCTATTGGCTCTCTCTACTAAAATAAAAGCACTGTCATTAGGTAAGTAAGAATGTTCTGATACCAAGAATTAGTGGTCAGTGGTTCAAATGGCTCTGAGCACTATGGGACTCAACTGCTGAGGTCATTAGTCCCCTAGAACTTAGAACTAGTTAAACCTAACTAACCTACGGACATCACAAACAACCATGCCCGAGGCAGGATTCGAACCGGCGACCGTAGCGGTCTTGCGGTTCCAGACTGCAGCGCCTTTAACCGCACGGCCACTTCGGCCGGCAGTGGTCAGTGGCTGAGATTTCAAGATCGTGTCTAGACATAACTTCATGAAAGTCAGTAACATTTTAATGTTCCTGTTTTGGTTGATACAAGAGTTATTTTATTACGCATGGAAGCTATGCAACCTTACAGATTAACTCCAACCCTTAAGAAATATTTAAACATTTGAAGCTAACGCCTTTAGTATTTCCGGCACTAGCTCTCTTCCGAGTCCTCATAATCCGACCTGACTGAACAAGTCCTCAAAGATACACTAACAGATGTGCTTTATTAAAATTGTCTTGATGGCGCTAAATACAGGGTGTTAAGAAAAAGCATTCCATAGTTTGAAGGTAGTAGTAGGGACCAAAGATAGAAAAACGATATCCAGTAAATATGAACTCTAAAATTCATACCTGAGGAGCTATGAGCACTTGTTCATCTTCACTACTGTGAAACACATCTCTGCTGCAAGCTGTTTTCTAATAGGAGCGATCCACAGAAGGCAGTAAACAAATGAGAGTACATAATTGTGTACTGTGAAAGAACAGAGATTTTAATGTAATCTGCTTTCTATTACATACTGCCTGCATGTGTGCTTGGGAGCCATCGCTAAGGCACGCTTCTGTCCAACGTCTCAGGGGATCACCCACTGTCCGAAAAACTTCAGGATGGTCTTCGATGTGCTGGCACGCATTGATGACGCATTCCTGTAGTCTTTTAACATCATTAATGGAGCTTGCATACGCCAAAGATTTCAAGTTTACACGCTACGAAACGTCCAAGGGATTAAGATCGGAGCAACTGCTGGCCAACTATTGGACCTCCCCGACCAGTTCATTGCCCATTAAACGTCTGTGAAAAGTGTTCTCGGACATTTCGGAGAAAACGGGCTGGTGCTCCATCACGCATGAACCACATCTCTGGCCTTTGTTTGATTGGTACCTTTTCTAGCAGAATGTGGAAGTCGTTTGATAGGAACTGATTATACGAGGGTTACTCCAAAAGAAATGCACGCTATTTTTTAAAAAATCCATCTTTTATTCTACATGTTTGAATGTTTTACAGTGTGTAGATATATCCTTTAGGAACAATATTTTCATTTCTCCACATAATTTCCATACTTCTCAACTGCCTTACGCCATCTTGGAACCAGCGCCTGTATACCCGCACGGTAAAATTCTGGATCAACCTGTTGGAGCCACTGTTTGGCAGTGTGCACAAGGGAGTCATCATCTTCAAACCTTGGTCCACGAAGAGTCTTTCAGTTTCCCAAGGAGATGATAGTCACATGGAGCCAGGTCAGGACTGTAAGGCGGGTGTTTCAGGATTGTCCATCCGAGTTTTGTGATCGCTTCCATGGTTTTTTGACTGACATGTGGCTGTGCTTTGTCGTGCAACAGCAAAACATCCATATCCTGCTTTTGCCGATGTGCTCGTACACGACTCAGTCGAGCTTGAAGTTTCTTCAGTGTCGTCACATATGCATCTGAATTTATGGTGCTTCCACTTGAATAAGTCCTTCGGAATCGAAAAACACCGTAGCCATAACTTTTCCAGCAGAAGGTGTGGTTTTGAATTTTTTTTCTTGGGTAAATTTGCATGATGTCACTCCATTGATTGCCTCTTCGTCTCTGGTGATAATTGATGGAGCCATGTTTCATCACCTATCACAATTCATCCAAGAAATTCACCTCCACCATTGTCGTACTGTTCCAAAAGTTCGCTGCATACCGTTTTTCTTGTTTCTTTGTGAGCCACTGTCAACATCCTGGGAACCCTCCCGGCACAAACCTTTTTTAACGCCAATACTTTCAGTATTCTGCAAACACTTCCCTCCCCTATCCCAACGTAGCGTGACAATTCGTTCACTGTGATGCGCCTGTCAGCAGTCACCAATTCGTTAACTCTCTGCACATTGTCTGGAGTGTGTGCAGTACGAGGCCTGCCGCTGCGAGGACAATCCTCAATATTGCCGTGCCCGCTTTCATCACGTAACCTGCTTGCCCACCGACAAACTGTACTGCGATCGACAGCAGAATCTCCATACACGTTTTTCAACCTCTTGTGGATGTTTCCCACTGTCTCGTTTTCACAGCACAGGAATTCTATGACAGCATGTTGCTTCTAACGAACGTTAAGTGTAGCAGCCATCTTGAAGACATACAGTGACGGCGCCACTCACGGGAACAGATTGTACTTAGTTTGAAAACAACTGGGAAGGATGTATCTACACACTGAAAAACATTCACACATGCAGAATGAAAAATGTATTTTTACAAAAATAGTGTGCATTTCTTTTGGAGTGACCCTCGTACCTTGCACCAATCAACCTGCTCGGTAGTATGTAACGTCCTATTAGTCTATCGCTAATAATTCCTATCCATAGACAGGGTGATAATTATTGAACTAAGTGAAATTAAATCGTCATAACTTCTGAGCGGTTTGCGTTAGGATGTTCAAACTGCACGGTTGGCCGCGGGGCATGATGGGAATTAGTACACGCTGGTGCACGAGCCTTGTTGTTGTCAGCCATTTGCATTTGAAAATGTCACGGTGCAGCGAAATTGGCGCATTTGAGGGACTGAGAATCCGCATTTCACAATCGAGAAGTCTCTTCAACCTCAACGGGTGACTGTGTGGTGTGCAGTGTCCAGTCAGGAATAATCGATTGGATATTCCTTGATGGTACAGTGACTACCGAACGGTAAGTGAAGGCTTTGGAAGATTATTTCATCCCCATTATCCAAAGTGACCCTGATTTCGACACAATGTGGTTCATACAAGACGGAGCTCGACCCCATCGAAGCAGGAGAGTGTCTGATGTACTGAAGGAGCACTTTGGGGACCGCATTCTGGCTCTGGGGTACCCAGAGGCCCCTGGCATGTGCCTCTATTGGCCACCATATTCTCCGAATATGAGCATATGCGACTCCTTTTTGTAGGGCTATATTAAAGACAAGGTGTACAGCAATAAGCTGAAAACCATTGCTGAGCTGAAAACATTCAGGAGATCATCAACAGCATCGAGTCCCGACTCTTCAGTGGAAATGCAGAATTTCGCTATTCGTCTGCGCCACATCATCCCCAATGATGGCAGGCACATCGTACATGTCATAACCTAAATGGAATATCTGTAGCGACGTTTACATGTTGAATAAAGTGCGTTCACACCGTAGTTTGGAATTAATTTACGTTTTTTTCATATAGTTCAATAACTGTCACCCTGTATTCTACATCTACATGCATACTCCGCAAGCCACCTGACGGTGTGTGGCGGAGGGTACCTTGAGTACCTCTATCGGTTCTCCCTTCTTTTCCAGTCTCGTATTGTTCGTTAAAAGAAAGATTGTCGGTATGCCTCCGTGTGGGCTCTAATCTCTCCGATTTTATCCTCATGGTCTCTTCGCGAGATATACGTAGGAGGAAGCAGCATACTGCTTGACCCATTGGTGAAAGTATGTTCTCGAAACTTCAACAAAAGCCCGTACCGAGCTACTGAGTGTCTCTCTTTCAGAGTCTTCCACTGGGGTTTATCTGTCATCTCCGTAACGCTTTCACGATTACTAAATGATCCTGTAACGAAGCGCGCTGTTCTCCGTTGGATCTTCTCTAACTCTTCTATCAACCCTATCTGGTACAGATCCCACACCGGTGAGCACTGTTCAAGCAGTGGGCGAACAAGTGCACTGTAAACTACTTCCTTTGCTTTTGGACTGCATTTCCTTAGTCGACGCCGAAGCCCTGACTCTTCAACTGAGCATAGATTTGCACCAGCCCTCACGTGAAAAATGACATTCTCGTTACGTCTGTGGACTCCTGCTTTGTTGTTAAAATTGGAACTTCATCACGTCTTTGCAACAGTCATTGGTAGAAATGCTGTCTGCAGGCTGGTGTTGCTGCCGAAGGGTTTTCACCCGTTGTACATGACATGAATATAGCAACTGCTCACCCAAAGTCGTCCAGACTAGAGGATGACTAACCCAGACAGAGGCCCAAATTCGACGTACTGTAGTTCCAGCATCATCTTCCACTCGTAATACTCGCTCCTGCACGACAGTACTACCAAGGGTGCGAGGCCGCCTCAATCTGCCCCGTTGTTGGAGCCACCAACCCCGAGTCTGATAATAGCTGTAAGAGACGGTTGAATACATGTGCAGATGGTACTCTGCTTTCTGGATGTTTTTCAGTGTAAAGGGCGCGAGTTCGACAGTAGCTTCCATTTTCCAGACCATAACAAAAGATAACGTCTGCCGTTTCCTGTATGTAGTAATAAGTTTCCGTTAGCCTGCAAGTACAAGAAAAAGATAAAGCTAGAATGTAAAAGCATTTGACAAACTTATCAAAACACAAACTCGTTCCATTACAACAAATGTATGCATTGCACTTACCCAGAACAGTGAGCACTGCTTATACTAACAACAGTAACGGATGTTTATTCCATGCTGTATCTATGGACAGTAACAAAGGAATGTATTTATCGTTTGTTTAACGCAATTTGTAGATCTTTCATAACAGCTATAGAGTGGAAATATCTCTGGAGTGAGCATTGCGGTCTGCGCATGTTATCAACTTAATCTGGAATTGTCACGTGATCTCTGTGTGACGCTGTTTGTTTAAGGCCAATTCACATTAGCCGTTACGTCACTTCATGTCACGTCAGTTCACGTCACGTCGAAACATTCCATAATGCATTTTAGATGGCGAAATTCACACAGGTCACCAACGAGCCGTCACGGCACGATACATCAAGGTTTCTCGGGAAGAATTTTAACGGTATCGTCGCCTGCTAACGTCATAAGTTAAATTACTTTATAAAAATGGTTCAAATGGTTCTGAGCACTATTGGACTTAACATCTGAGGTCATCAGTCCCCTAGAACTTAGAACTACTTAAACCTAACTAACCTAAGGACATCACACACATCCATGCCCGGGGCGGGATTCGAACCTGCGACCGTAGCGGTCGCGCGGTTCGAGACTGAAGCGCCTAGAACTGCTTGGCCACACCGGCCGGCTTACTTTATAGTAGGGATATCATGATTTTGTGTCTTGGTAACCTTTATTTTGGTTGTGTGTTCACAAGCGAGGTCAGGTATCTGAAAGAGAAAAATTATTTACGTTTTACAATAGAAGAACAGAGCTCACAGCCACAATGCGGCACAAATAAGAGTATAAATTTCCATTAGATGACATTTTGAGTGAAAAAGTCAGCTTTAATGAAGGAGAAAAATACAGTTGCTTATGATGTTATTAGTTATGGCTCAAATGGCTCTAAGCACTATGGGACTTAACAGCTGAGTCCATCAGTCACCTAGCCTTAGAACATAACTAACCTAAGGACACCACACACATCCCTGCCCGAGGCAGGATTCGAACCTGCGACCGTAGCAGCAGAGCGGTTCCGGACTGAAGTGCCTAGAACCGCTCGGCCACAGAGGCCGGCTATTTGTTATATAAGGGAAAAAATCTAATGGATATGGTAAACAGACACCATTTATTCCTTTATAGCTATTGTTTGATGTTTTTGTATGTATATACACTCCTGGAAATGGAAAAAAGAACACATTGACACCGGTGTGTCAGACCCACCATACTTGCTCCGGACACTGCGAGAGGGCTGTACAAGCAATGATCACACACACGGCACAGCGGACACACCAGGAACCGCAGTGTTGGCCGTCGAATGGCGCTAGCTGCGCAGCATTTGTGCACCGCCGCCGTCAGTGTCAGCCAGTTTGCCGTGGCATACGGAGCTCCATCGCAGTCTTTAACACTGGTAGCATGCCGCGACAGCGTGGACGTGAACCGTATGTGCAGTTGACGGACTTTGAGCGAGGGCGTATAGTGGGCATGCGGGAAGCCGGGTGGACGTACCGCCGAATTGCTCAACACGTGGGGCGTGAGGTCTCCACAGTACATCGATGTTGTCGCCAGTGGTCGGCGGAAGGTGCACGTGCCCGTCGACCTGGGACCGGACCGCAGCGACGCACGGATGCACGCCAAGACCGTAGGATCCTACGCAGTGCCATAGGGGACCGCACCGCCACTTCCCAGCAAATTAGGGACACTGTTGCTCCTGGGGTATCGGCGAGGACCATTCGCAACCGTCACCATGAAGCTGGGCTACGGTCCCGCACACCGTTAGGCCGTCTTCCGCTCACGCCCCAACATCGTGCAGCCCGCCTCCAGTGGTGTCGCGACAGGCGTGAATGGAGGGACGAATGGAGACGTGTCGTCTTCGGCGATGAGAGTCGCTTCTGCCTTGGTGCCAATGATGGTCGTATGCGTGTTTGGCGCCGTGCAGGTGAGCGCCACAATCAGGACTGCATACGACCGAGGCACACAGGGCCAACACCCGGCATCATGGTGTGGGGAGCGATCTCCTACACTGGCCGTACACCACTGGTGATCGTCGAGGGGACACTGAATAGTGCACGGTACATCCAAACCGTCATCGAACCCATCGTTCTACCATTCCTAGACCGGCAAGGGAACTTGCTGTTCCAACAGGACAATGCACGTCCGCATGTATCCCGTGCCACCCAACGTGCTCTAGAAGGTGTAAGTCAACTACCCTGGCCAGCAAGATCTCCGGATCTGTCCCCCATTGAGCATGTTTGGGACTGGATGAAGCGTCGTCTCACGCGGTCTGCACGTCCAGCACGAACGCTGGTCCAACTGAGGCGCCAGGTGGAAATGGCATGGCAAGCCGTTCCACAGGACTACATCCAGCATCTCTACGATCGTCTCCATGGGAGAATAGCAGCCTGCATTGCTGCGAAAGGTGGATATACACTGTACTAGTGCCGACATTGTGCATGCTCTGTTGCCTGTGTCTATGTGCCTGTGGTTCTGTCAGTGTGATCATGTGATGTATCTGACCCCAGGAATGTGTCAATAAAGTTTCCCCTTCCTGGGACAATGAATTCACGGTGTTCTTATTTCAATTTCCAGGAGTGTATTTATACTAGCTGGTAAATGTCGATGTTTTGAAATAGTTCACTCCTCAGCTCTTTACCAAACAAAACTGGTTAAGAACATACGTTATGAAGATCGCTTTGTACATTTATAAACGTCAGTAAGACATTGCAATGCCGGTGTTAATCCGAGTTACGATGTAAAGTTCCTTTGGACACGCATGCACTGCGGCGACTACAGCCGTTATGAAATACATGAAATGTATTTGCATTGTAGACACACGGATGACGACAAATGGTCTGGCCGTGAGCCGTGCTCGGATAGCCAAGTGGTTAGGCGATTGTTTGCTAAACGTTTGAAACACAGGTTCGAGTCCCGGTCTGCTACACATTTTCAATGTCGTCATTCCATTATACAGCTGATGGTAGTCCACATTCGCAACTGCGAATACATTTCATGTGTTAATGAACTTTGTCGTCTGGGACTGACTCTTTGTATCACGGATGGTGATTCATAACCTCACTTCTGCCGTTCAGTACTCTGCAGCGAATTGACATAAAACGACGCGACGGGCAGTGTAAATACATGGCGACTTGACAGTGCTGTGACATATGCCTGTTCATTTTCTCTTCAACGTTAAGAGCCCAGTTTATTCCAGAAATTAAACGCAAATTATTATGGTGTCTACAAAGCGCTTGTACCAAATCCAAAGCACCT
Source organism: Schistocerca serialis cubense (assembly GCF_023864345.2). Classification (NCBI taxonomy): domain Eukaryota; kingdom Metazoa; phylum Arthropoda; class Insecta; order Orthoptera; family Acrididae; genus Schistocerca; species Schistocerca serialis. Next base: position 45,505,643 of record NC_064644.1, read on the forward strand.
ACGAAAGGAATCTGTCTGTACTAGCGTTATAATAATATTAAAAATTTGTAGGAGCTTTGGAGGACTTAAGGTCAACTAAGGCAGAAAGGGATAGATAACATTCCAACAGAATTTCTAAAATCATTTGGGGGAAGTGGCAACAAAACGGCTATTCACGTTGGTGTGTAGACTGTATGGGTCTGGCGACATACCATCTGACTTTCGGGAAAGAATCATCCACACAATTCCGAAGACGGCATGAGCTGACAAGTGCGAGAATTATCGCACAATCAGCTTAACAGCTCATGCATCCAAGTTGCTGCGGAGTAACTAATCATTTTATTTGTTTTTAATTGCAGAACCGCTTTCAGGTCCACTTTTATTATATAAAAGTAATTAACTATAATCGCTTCCCAGCTCAAAACCTGACCTACCTCATCATTACGATATGTTGTTAGCCTGGGGTAGAAGTTTTAAGATTCACAACTCGGCACCTGTACGATATCAACAGTGCGGTGTTGACCCGGTAAGGGGCATTTATCGGAGAGTATTAGGCATGTCTATTCAGGACAAAATTCAGGGGTCATGATTGAGGAGCTGCATCTTGTACGTTAAGGCCTCCTCACGGCCTTCCGTCGAGGCGATTCAGAGGATGGTAGTCTTGGCTTCAGCTCGAGTGGACAGAGCAGGTGGAAGGCCGCTGAATCGGGCGAGCAGCTCTGTTGCTGCTTGGTGGGTCCAGATGGACGGGAGGTGGCGAACCAGGGGCGAACAACTACCCACGTGCAGGGCCGCTCTGCGGAAATATTACTTTCAACGTGATTGACGTTCCACTCGATGTAACAAAGCTACAGAAAATGTGAGTGTATCAAACTTCCGCATCAACGAGATGAACTCATTATCACATAGGAGCTGTTCTTGCAATAAAAGCTGGAAATTTTATTACTGTTTCGCAGATTCGCTTTTTCACTATCCTAACTAAAAAGCTTACTCTGCACAATCGCATACAGCTACAAGTGACTTCGTGTACCTAACTTGCCGTCAGTTATCAAGGAAACTTGAAAAATGTGCACATCCGACGTCAGTACATCTGCCTTGCTCAGCTGCTGCCGCATTACGGTCCAGGGTGTGCCACAGATTTTTCAAGGCATGCTACAGTCATGGTGTACAAGGACAGAGCTGCGTTCTGGATGCAGTAGTAGATCCTTTGAACATTCTATAAACGTGAAATGTTATCTATCAGTACTAAAAATAAAATACCTTTACTACTCTTTCCTTGTGTTTGTGAGGGTCCCTGTCAATAAGTTGTAATGGTATTTTTAGTATGTGTTTTAATGTAAATTCCATTTTAATGTAGATTCCACTGGTAACGTTTGTAATCAACAATTAATGGTGACCATACATATATCTGCGTTTCTTGTTGAGTTATGGTTTAATTACTGTAGCAAGAGAGAGTCAGAACCCGTCAGTAGAGGGGCTAGGAGAGAACTGGGCCACATTTTTAGTGTGAGTTTCCTACATCAGGGGCAGGTATGCACTTAGGGGCAAAACTATTGTTCTCCATTGATTAGATTAGATTAGATTAATTATTCATTCCATAGACACATAAAAGAGGGAACCCTCCTGGGTGTGGAACATGTCAGATATACACATTACAAAAATGTAATTAGAAAAATTTGAGTTTTATTAATTTTAATGATCCTCAGTCAATAAACAGTAAAATTATATACATGAATTAAATTTAAACTTCTAATATTTACAGGTTTAATACTTACATCTGCTTTCATTAAATTCATCATTCAGACATTTCCTAGTTTCTTGGCTATTACAACCAAGTATCATCAAAAATTAAAGTAAATTATTCATTCCAGCGACCCTCAGTTAAGAACAGTCAGATTATGTACAATATTTAAAATTAAACTTCCACTATTTACAGACTTCACACTTACATCTGCTTTCCATACATCCATCATTCACACATTAGGTAGTTACTTGCCTGTTACAACCAAGTACTGTCAAAAATTAAAGTATAATAAATTTTCATTAAAATGGTCTGCTGCACTTGTTGAGAAACTCACAGGTGGAATAGAAAGAGTGACCGCCAAAAATTCTTTTAAACCATGTTTAAATTGTGCCTTGTCTGAAACTAAACTCTTAATGGTTGCTGGTAACTCATTGAAAATATGTGTTGCTGAATGCTGGACTCCTTTCTGATTTTAAATCTTTATGTATATTATTCTTGTTCCTAGTATTGATACTGTGTACTAAGCAGTTAGTTGGAAAAAGAGATGCATTATTTAAAACAAACTTCATTAAGGAATAAATATACTGAGAAGCTGTGGTTAATATGCCCAATTCTTTGAATAGGTTTCGACATGCTGTTCTTGGGTTTACACTACTCATTACTCTTATTATATGCTTCTGTACTCTAAAATTTTTTCTCTGTTTGTGAAAGTACCCCAAAATATGATACCATATGACATGATGGAGTGAAAATAAGCAAAATATGCCAGTTTTTTTACATTTATACCTCCAATGTCTGATATCATTCGCATTGGAAACACAGACTTGTGTAGGCTCTTTAGCAGTTCATTAGTATGTTGCTCCCAACTAAATTTATTATCAGGTTGTAATCCCATGAGTTTTACACTTCCAGCTTCTCCTATTTCCATGTCATCATATTTCATACACACACCAGAAGGAAATCTCTTGGAAGTTCTGAACTGCATATAGTGGGTCTTTTCAAAGTTTAATGACAGTGAATTGGCTATGAACCACTTATTGATGTCAGTAAAAATTTGATTAGCTGCCCTTTCTAAATATATATCTGATTTACTATTTATTGCAATGTTTGTATCATCTGCAAATAGGATAAACTTGGCATCTGGTAATGTAGCAGATCACAGGTCATTAATGTACACAAGAAACAGTAGTGGACCTAGTATGGAACCTTTGGGAACACCACATGTAATTTCTTCCCAGTCAGATGATGTCTGATTGCCTGCTGCTGAAATGTTACGGAATGACACCCTTTGTTTTCTATTAGTAAGATATGACTGAAACCACTTTGCAGCACTACCAGTGACGCCATCATATTTTAATTTACTGAAAAGAATGCTGTGATTCACACAGTCAAAGGCCTTTTACAGGTCACAGAATGTGCAAGTTGCCTCTAATTTGTTGTCCAATGAATTAAGGACATTTTCGATGTAAGTGTAAATAGCTTTCTCAATATCAGAACCCTTAAGAAACCCAAACTGTGGCTTTCACAGTATGTTATTTTCACTAAGGCGCTTAAGTAGACGCTTGAACATAACCGTTTCAAAGATTTTCGAAAAAGCTGGCAGTAGTGAGATTGGTCGGTAATTTGACAGCATTTCTTTGTCCCCTTTCTTGTGGAGAGGTATAACTTGAGCATATTTAAGCCAGTCTGGGAATGTTCCTGTGACAAGTGATTGATTACACAAACAACTTAAGATATGACTAAGCTCACATGAACACTCTTTTATTAACTTTGTTGATATGTTATCATAACCACTAGAATGCTTTGATTTCAAGAACTTGTAATGTTGTAACTTTAATTTTCTTAGCTGCTGTGTAATGTTGTAACTTTAATTTGGTATGCTGATATCGGTGCTAATTGACAATGAAAGTGGGTTAAAAGCCGTGATCTGTCTGGGGACGTTAACCGTGGATTACTGGGCAACTGTTTCATCAGATATTTAGTCTAGGTTTACCAAGCAGACTAACATTAATGATAATCTTTTAATAGTCATACAAAACCGGTAATATATATGTATATATATAAAAAGAGAATTTAAATAAAAAGAAAGAAGTCAGTTTATATTTGGAAATTTATTTTAAGATTGTTCATTGAAATTTCAGCATATTATACGTGAGTTATAACTGAGCTGGTGCCTTATTTACGATTGAAAAATGTGAGATTGTAATCTTACGGAACACATAAAATATGGAGCCAAGATTGGGAGACTGCATACGACACTGCATTCATAAAATAACTCACGAAGAACATTGAAACATAAGCAAGAAGAAATTAACCACAACCAACAGATTCAGTTTTTTACCCAAAGAAATTACGTTCATACCACAATCCTGTCCGTCATGTAATTACCACACACTGGTATACTAAATTCATATTAACTCTTTGTGAAGTCTTCGCAAAAAGAATAGCTGAGGGCTACTTTGATGATTACACCACATGCTCCACGTGGTCAACTTGGTTTACACAAAGCGTACAACTCCACAATAATTTTGATAATTAAAATACATTAGATCGAAAAGCAATTGACAAAAGCAAAACCTTGAACTGGTTACTAACGTCTTACTATTAACCTGATGGGTCAAACAGTTATATAAGCACGTGGTAGTGGTCTCGCAAAGTACACCCCACGTGGGCTGAACATAAAGAAAAGTTGCTATATTGAAAATATAGTCAAGACGAGACGTTATAATCACACAAGCATTCGCATTTAAGATTGATCTTAGTTAGAGTTACTGATCAACACGTAGTTCCACTTTACTCACAAAGTAGTAACAAAGCAACTACCGGAAACTAATCTGAACTTCACACGAGAATAATACTGCGCTGCAATTTAAGATAACATCGGATATTTTAGACCTAAACCCGAAATAGGGGTGATTAAATTTTCAGTTAGGCTGAACTTAACAAATCCATTGTCCTACGGGCTTAACAGACACGCGCTTAGCCGGAGATCTTACCACTTCAGACGCTCGCCACGGCCACACTGCAACTGCCTACTGCTGAGCGTGCTTCCTGAGGGTGGCTCACAAAGACCAACGGAAGTGGCCAGAGGGGCAGCTTCCTATACCAACATGACAACGGACGGACAGAACCATACTAAGGATAGAAACCTCTTTGCTTTTAGGAAGCGTAGCTACCTGTTCCGACGTTGGTCCTACTGTTCTCTAGCAGACAGGCTTGTCTGCTACCCTCAAGCATGCAACTACAAATACATTTGCTCATTCATCCTCTCACACAAAAGGGAAGGGGGATGACAGTATCTTATCATATACAGTATATAAAAGAAAGCGGATGTAGGTTCCGTATGAAACTGTGTGACATGAATTACATATAAGAATTACATATAAACTGTGCTTTAAAGTGTAGTAGTGTGACAGATCGTTCTTGTTTATGTGTAAAAGTAACACGTTCCACTGCTCAGTCTCCTCCCAGATAGTCAGAAACGCCACAGTACATTTAGAAGAGGAATTTATTCCATAAATGGCAACAGATTTAAGAAATTAAACATGAAAGGAATCCAACAGAGACCTTTCATAACCCCAACGCTCCGGGAAAAGACTGTGCAGGGAATTTTCTGGCCATGCTAGGACATTCCCAAGCAGGCTTCTCACACCCTACTTAAACCAAAAGTGTAAAAGAAAAGGCAAAAGGACACCAGCTACTTGCTAAAACACAATAATTTCAACACATCTTTAGAATCTACCAATTTCAAACAGAAAAAAAAACACAATCTGTGACACCTATTTAAAAGGTAGTGTAGATCTAATTCGGTCAGCAAGTAAAAACAATGGTTCCTGTGTCATTAATATGAAAACAATTTCTGGTTGTTACCCTTATGGAGTTCACCAGTATTTGCTCATTGCAAGAGCCAACTGATCACAGGAAAATTTATGACTGTTTATTAACAAGCAAAATTTATGAAAATAGCAAAGGTGCCACAGCAATTAAAAAAAGAACATTAAGTAACATCGGTATTAAAAAGCAGAACATAACAATGCACAATCTGCAAAAGCAACAAAATGATAAGAGAAAAAACATGTTTTACAAAGTGGTTATCGCAAAAAAAATCTATATCGTATAAAACTAGTAATTTGTAGAATTAAAATAACTATGTGGCACAATTTAATCACTCTCCTATATTTCAATTAGCTAGCAAACAATGAGCACTGTGTCATTATACTGAAACTTCAGTAATTATGTGATTGTTACCCTTAAGGGGTTCCTCACAGTAAATATGCCCCATGCAAAGGCTAATCGATCACAGTTCAATGAGAATAAAAAGCTATCTGACTGATAAACGAAGCAATGCCACAGCAATGAATTTACGAAACAAAATATCACAAATCTAATACATCACACAAAAACAAACATTGATAAATAAAACAGTACAATAGTCAACATCTAAAACAAATAAAAACACCTATAAATAAAACACCTTGCAAAATACAAGAGTCAAAGTCTAAAAAAAAACAATAAATATAACACCTGCAAAATACGAGAGTCAAAGTCTTAAAAAAATTAATAAATAGAACACCTGCAAAATACGAGAGTCAAAGTCTAAAAAAAAAATTAATAAATAGAACACCTGCAAAATACAAGAGTCGGTCTAGTAAACATCAATAAATCGAATCCCTGCAAAACACACGAGTCAAAGTTTCTGTGACAGAAACACACGTATATGCATTGAACTAAGAACCGTATAATCACTGTTCACTGATACACTCACTAGTTCCACTGTTCCGAGGCACAATATAAGGGGAGGGGAAGGGGGTGCGTCGCCGCAGCTGTCAGTAGGGATTTTTTGTCCATCTGTTGCGTGCAATCCCGCCGTCTCTGCCCTCTCATGAAGTTTCTCTTGGTGGTCTGTGTCACGTACATCTCGATTTGGTTCCATGTTTGTGTTGTCAAATTCGTGCGGTATCCTCGATTGACACGCCAGGTTGATATTCCTGGGCAAGGATGACACTTAATGGCTGTTCTTTTGTGCCACCCTTAGCGACCAGAGAACATCGAACCATGATTTACTGTCGCTTGACAGTGGGCATCCGTCAGGAAATGTCGATAGGCGTCGTTGACGTCTGCAAGTTTCTCTGGACAGTATGTGTCAAAAGGCTCCACGCCCCTTGTGTTGTTTCTCCGCGGCCGTCTCGTCACGGTCGCGTGCGTGTGGTGCGTTGCCAGCAGATGGATTTCCGCGCGGTGGACCGCTCGCCCATCTCAGGTCATCGCCTCGAGGAAGGGTCGCCCGGGGCGGCCGCCCATTAGCTCCAGGTACAAGGGAAAGTGTTTGTCGCGTGCCTTCTTTTGTTGTCGGCCGCGTTCCCGAAGTGGCCTGGCTGACAGCGTGTCCTGCTGGGGAACCCGCCAATTTACAACTAGTCCGGCTGCTCCCGCTGTCTCTTAAGAGTTTTGCCGGTTCGCTTTCACGTTCTCAACTGCATTCACAGAAATTTTTCATCATCCTTATGTGATTACACAATGTCATACATAATACCACTTAGTATTGTCTTTCACAATTTTTAAGAACAAAGTGAGACTTAATTTTTTTTTATAAAAATAATTAGATGAATCGACAATATAAAATAAAATTTAAATGACTTGACAATGTAAAAAAATAAAAGTGAAATGACTTTACAATGTAAAAAAAATAAAAAATTAAATGAACTGACAATATAATATTTAAATCCACATCACTAATGTGGTTCACTTACGTTTTAATAAATCCAATGCTACTTATTAATTCACTAAAATGAATACGATTATGCCTTGTGCAAGTATAGGTCAGGACAGCATAGGGTTCACATGTTATTTACACACACATACATGCACACCTGTTGTCTATTCTACAAACTAACTACCCATAAACATGCATTACTCAATATTCTACTTCTATCCACTACTAGTTAAGCCAATAAGCTACTTCAATGCTATTTCAACACCGTGTATATACCACTACAACATTGTTCTAATTCGTCCTCTTCTTGACGCTCGCGGCATACGTCTTGTCACATGATAAATATGGAGAAACTTTCCTTAAACATACACAGTAAAAAGAACAATGGTTATTTACACACCAAAACATTTATACCAGTTCGCACACCTGAAAAGAGACTCGCAATTATACATTTATCATACTCATATATTCACACATAAAACAGTAAGAAAATTTCATCTAAAATTACGTTATCACAACAATTAATCACGCAGATGACTCTGAGAAGGTTAAAAATATTTGCATTATACAGGTTATATTACATTTTCTTACCCATTTTGCTGCGATTTCGTTCCTTCTTTACGTTACCTTTCGCTTCCAAATCAGTTATTTCGCCTGTGGTGGTTATTCTGGATTCATTTCTCATGAATGGCAAAATTGTGGTCACCTCTATTCTGTAAAACAGTATCATCTTAACATATTGAACTTACAACAGACACAAAAGATCCGAATCCTCCTGTAGTTTAAATGACAAATGTTTTGCTTTATCCTTATTACCTTAAACCAAGCTTTCCTTCGTTCCCATAATCAAAATTATTTAATCATCCTCTACCTTCAAGAGGGAAATTTCCTCAGTACAAATCATATAGGCTGCAGTGCATCCCGCACCAGTGAAAACAGTAAGCTGTAATGCTCACAGCATCAGCAAAACACATAAACGTCGCTTTTCTAGGACAAGTATTAACGCAGAATAACTTTTTAGGCTTTGGCTCAACATCAATCAAGACTACAAAAAGGATCCATATTTCCGTTCCATTCTCCATTTGCTGAAAAGCTGCTCGTATTTGACTACCACAATAATATTTCAGAGCCACGTAAATTACACAAACCACAATTCTTCTTTCACCTTGAAGGGAATCAATCTACTTACGAAATCCACAGACAGCACTTTACGTACTCAGCTATAAAGAACAAAAAAGACATATATCATCAATATTAACATATCATCGCATATTGGGAAGCCAATGGTTAAACAATCTTATTATCGCGTCCTGTTTTCAAGATTCCAGATTTACTCATTCCTTTCTCAGAGTTCTCCTGTCTTAAAATATTCAAACAGCACGCATACTATAGTAAGAGATCCTCATTTATACTGACAGATATAGAATAGTAATAGATAGATAGTAGCACTGAAAGCAGAAAATCGGAAACAAGGCTACTAACAGCTGGGGACCTGGGTTTGCCAGACCCATAATACCCACAGATCGGATATTCCCCTGAGTTTTGCGTTAATTCAACACAGATCTTGCTTCCCTCAGGAGCGACTCTTTTCAATTTACACAAAAAAAACATAAGCAGCATTTCACTCGTTCACAAAGAAACCTTTTATCTTCACGTTTGAATCAAACTAAATCCTAATTGCACAAGGAAAGAAAAAAAATTAAAACATCACTTCAATCAATCACATAGAAACATCTTTATCATTATTTTTACCAATATATTATTCAAAATGCATACGTCACAAATTTATACTAATCAATTCTTTCTCCTCACCATCCTCTCTACTTCTCACTGTCCTTTCTACTCATTTGCCATGTCGCTCATTTGTTCTGATTGGGCGCCTTCTGCGCTGATCATTTGTCATTGCCGGTTTTGTTCATTTCCATTTGCTGGATTATGTCTAGGATTGGCCGGCCGAATTTCAACATCATGAGGTGCTCCCCCTACAGTCCTATTCCCACCGTATTCATCGTAGTATCGATTCTGGTTACCGTACCTGTAGCGTTCACGATCTTGTCCACGTCCTCGATCATTTCCGTTGTTCCACCTGTGTTGGCGACTGTTACCCCAGTTTCTATACGGCCGGTCCCGATTATTGTTCCGTTCGCGTCGCGACGACCAGTCACGCCGTTGATTAGTAATACGGCCACGACTGCGATCGCGCTGCTGTGCCCCGTAATAACTTTGTGCCTGATTAGTCGGGCATTCTGCTGTATTATATTCTGACTCTTGGAGAAGTGTTTTAAACGTTTCCACGTCCTCTTTGCATCGTCCCGCAAGAATGACGTGCCGCAAGTGCATCGGCAATTTGGTGATGCATATCCTAATTAGTTCCGCAGGCCCGTATGGATCGTATAAAAATTGATTTGCCTGCAGCATGTGGTCGAATAGGGGTGCAGGGCTGCCGAAACCAGACTGGTTCAAATTTGGCAGCATAATTATGCCATGTTTGACCCTATCTTGTGCCGCTTCCGACCAATAGGCGGAGAGAAAGGCTTGTCGAAACTCCCGAGTGGAGTTGCAGTGACGCGCTGCCGACCTCATGCGCATCGCCGGTTCGCCTTCCAAATAGCCACACATATATTCTATCTTATGTGAACTTGCCCAGTCGGGAGGAAGACAGAACTCAAATTGCTCGAGCCATGCTCGTGGATGTATTCCTTTTTGTGAATTTCGGAATAGCTCAAACTTTCTTACCGTAAGGAAATGTTTGAAATCAAATCCCCGCATTTCCTCCTGTCGAGGCCCTTGAATGTTTCTATTTTTCTCATGTCTGCCCCTCAAATTACATTCTTCCCTGTCGTCAAAATCTCCCTCGTGGCCGGAGTCCCTCTCTGCACTGTTCGTACGGCTATTTTTAGTGCTATTGGCGAGTTCGGAATCACACGCCATGCGGTTTTCCAGATGCGCCACGCGTTCTTGTAATTCGCCTGTTACAGCTCTGTTTTGCCTGTTCACTTCGAACTGTCCCTTCTGAAATCTCAGAAGCGAACGCACTTCTTCGGTCTCTGCGGCCGCTACCGGTGTAGTATTGTTCTCGCTTTCCGTCAGCTTCATCGTGCCTACAATGTCCGCTAATGCCGCAATCTTATCATCAATTTGTCTCTTGTCCTCCGCCCCAGTCTGCTTCAATTGTTCTACTTGCTGTTCCAACGCGTGGATCGCTAAACTGTTGTCGGCTATTGTGTTGCTAACGGACGTGGGACAATGCGTTTCTGCCTCTTGGACCCTCGAGAGTACCTGCTGGTGCTCCCTTTGGCATTCTTCCCTCAGCTCTTGGAAATTCCTAAGTAGCCGTTCTTCGCTTTCTTTAGATTCGGCATCGCCCCTCCGCTTGCTCTGTTCTAAGGCTTGCAGACGATCATCGATTTGTTCAAATGTACGGCCTAATTCTTTCATAATAACACTTTTTATCTCACTTGCCAGATTGTTTATTCTTTGTGAGATATCATCGGACACTCTCTGCATCGACTTGTCGACTTTATTTGTCTGCTGGATTAGTTTTTCGTCTATTTGTTCGCCTAGCTCTCGGATCGATTTTTCAGATTTCTGCGTCATTTGTTCGCCTAGCTCGCGGATCGATTTTTCGGATGATTCTTTTTGTTCTCGGAACGATTTTTCTGATTTCTGCGTCATTTGTTCGAACGATTTTTCTGATTTCTGCGTCATTTGTTCCCCTAGCTCGCGGATCGATTTCTCTGTGTTTTCTTTATTTTGTTGCAATAAGGCTTTCATGAGTTCTGCTAAATCAATTTGGTTAGTTGGAGGCAAATTAATTTCTGGCTCTGCTGTGAGCCCGTTCGTGCTGTTTTGCATTTCGTCTGAAGTATTCCCCATTGCATTTTCGGAACCGCCCGACGCGTTAATATTGGAAATCAAATTATCCCCTTGGTCCATGTTGCTTAAGTTGTTGGACCGCTTACTTTTAGCTTGGTTACGTGTTTGCATTAGTGCAATTTATACTCAGTACGCAACACACTAATCACAATAAATGTGTCCCCCAAAAATTACGACAGTCACACGAAAGATACCCAACCTAGTACACACTTTTTCACACGCAAAACAAATTTTTATCTTTGATCGAAACAGTGGAATTTACAAGCGAGAATAAGAAACACACAGACATATAAAACACACAAATATAAAAAACAAAACAAGACAAACAACGCAACGCCGATCAACAACGCCGTGAATCTTTTGAAAATCTGCTCGGAAACAACACAGAATTTGTTTGAGCGCTGTAGGAAAAAAATTAAGATTATAACACGCTCGCAATCTAACGTTTCAGAGATTCCAGAGTCTAGCGGAATCACAGAACAGGGTCGCCATGTGTAATGTTGTAACTTTAATTTTCTTAGCTGCTGTGTAATGTTGTAACTTTAATTTGGTATGCTGATATCGGTGCTAATTGACAATGAAAGTGGGTTAAAAGCCGTGATCTGTCTGGGGACGTTAACCGTGGATTACTGGGCAACTGTTTCATCAGATATTTGGTCTAGGTTTACCAAGCAGACTAACATTAATGATAATCTTTTAATAGTCATACAAAACCGGTAATATATATATATATATATATATATATATATATATATATATATATATAAAAAGAGAATTTAAATAAAAAGAAAGAAATCAGTTTATATTTGGAAATTTATTTTAAGATTGTTCATTGAAATTTCAGCATATTATATGTGAGTTATAACTGAGCTGGTGCCTTATTTACGATTGCAAAATGTGAGATTGTAATCTTACGGAACACATAAAATATGGAGCCAAGATTGGGAGACTGCATACGACACTGCATTCATAAAATAACTCACGAAGAACATTGAAACATAAGCAAGAAGAAATTAACCACAACCAACAGATTCAGTTTTTTACCCAAAGAAATTACGTTCATACCACAATCCTGTCCGTCATGTAATTACCACACACTGGTATACTAAATTCATATTAACTCTTTGTGAAGTCTTCGCAAAAAGAATAGCTGAGGGCTACTTTGATGATTACACCACATGCTCCACGTGGTCAACTTGGTTTACACAAAGCGTACAACTCCACAATAATTTTGATAATTAAAATACATTAGATCGAAAAGCAATTGACAAAAGCAAAACCTTGAACTGGTTACTAACGTCTTACTATTAACCTGATGGGTCAAACAGTTATATAAGCACGTGGTAGTGGTCTCGCAAAGTACACCCCACGTGGGCTGAACATAAAGAAAAGTTGCTATATTGAAAATATAGTCAAGACGAGACGTTATAATCACACAAGCATTCGCATTTAAGATTGATCTTAGTTAGAGTTACTGATCAACACGTAGTTCCACTTTACTCACAAAGTAGTAACAAAGCAACTACCGGAAACTAATCTGAACTTCACACGAGAATAATACTGCGCTGCAATTTAAGATAACATCGGATATTTTAGACCTAAACCCGAAATAGGGGTGATTAAATTTTCAGTTAGGCTGAACTTAACAAATCCATTGTCCTACGGGCTTAACAGACACGCGCTTAGCCGGAGATCTTACCACTTCAGACGCTCGCCACGGCCACACTGCAACTGCCTACTGCTGAGCGTGCTTCCTGAGGGTGGCTCACAAAGACCAACGGAAGTGGCCAGAGGGGCAGCTTCCTATACCAACATGACAACGGACGGACAGAACCATACTAAGGATAGAAACCTCTTTGCTTTTAGGAAGCGTAGCTACCTGTTCCGACGTTGGTCCTACTGTTCTCTAGCAGACAGGCTTGTCTGCTACCCTCAAGCATGCAACTACAAATACATTTGCTCATTCATCCTCTCACACAAAAGGGAAGGGGGATGACAGTATCTTATCATATACAGTATATAAAAGAAAGCGGATGTAGGTTCCGTATGAAACTGTGTGACATGAATTACATATAAGAATTACATATAAACTGTGCTTTAAAGTGTAGTAGTGTGACAGATCGTTCTTGTTTATGTGTAAAAGTAACACGTTCCACTGCTCAGTCTCCTCCCAGATAGTCAGAAACGCCACAGTACATTTAGAAGAGGAATTTATTCCATAAATGGCAACAGATTTAAGAAATTAAACATGAAAGGAATCCAACAGAGACCTTTCAAACTTTATGATGGCTTCTATTTCTTTGGGTGAAGTAAGTGTCAGTTCCATTTTACTGAGATTGCTTGTGTGCACTGGTCTCAGATATTCCATTGCATTATTTACTGAACCTGACAAACCCATGCTATCCGTAACAGAGACAAAATACTTGTTTAAATGGTTTGCAACACAACATGCGTTTGTTACCAGGGTTTCATTTATTTTTAGAGCTATTTGTTCCCCCTCATTTCTGGTCCTACCTGTCTCTGACTTAACTATATCCCATACTGTTTTTATTTTATTGCTGGGTGTATTTATCTCCTTCTCATAAGATTTCTGGACAACCTTCTTCAATATTTTGCTGTAATTTTTGTATTGAGCTATAATGCTAGTATCAAAGGTCTCCCTACGTATCAGACAGAGTTTTCTTTTTGTCTCACATGATATCTTTATCCCTTGTGTGATCCATGGTTTCTTATTAGACTTCTGCTTAATTTCAGTTACCTTCAGAGGAAAACAATTTTCAAACAAGGTCCTAACTTTATTAATGAATGTTTTGTATTTTCCATTTGTGTCTTGGATGCTGTAAACATCCATACAATTAATTTCTTTGAGCAATCTCCTAAATTTCTCAGTTTTTGACTGTTTTATTGGCATTCTGTACTCAGTTCTGATAGATGTTTTACCCTGACAACTTTCAAAATTTAATGTTAGGTGTTGCATGTCATTTTCTACTGGTTTTGTAATGTGGCTTAGTTGCCTAGAATTGTCTCTAAATATATTATCAATGGCAGTCTTAGAACATTTGTTTAACCTAGTTGGGAAATTTTCAGTAGAAAGTAAATTGAAAGACAATGTAACTGATTTCAGTAACTGTTCAATGACAGTGTTTTTCAGGACATCTATATTAAAATCACCAGCAACCACTAGTTCTTTGTTTTTTTTAATTTTAGATGAGGTAATAAATCTTCAAGACCGTTTGAAACAGGTTGAAATTTCATGAAGGTGCTCTGTATGTGGCTATTATTATAAAGGACCTGTTATGAAATTCTATCTCTGTTGCACATGCTTCTAAGTGCTGCTCTAAGCAAAATTTATTAATGTCAGAATTCTTAGATTTAAAACTGTTTTAATAAATGTGGCAACTCCTCCTTTCACCATCTTTTGTCTACGGAAGTAGGAGGCTAACTTAAATTCTGTAAGGTTTAACATATCTATACCAGTGGCCACATGATGTTCAGAGAGGCAGATTATATCAACTGGATTTGATGACTCTAATTCATCAATGCAGTAGTTCATTAATTTTACTTCTAATCCCTTGAATATTTTGATGCACTAAAGATAGTTGGCATTTCACATTTACCAAGATGAAATCGGGTGGAAATAAAATTTTTGCTGATTGCTGTAAATTTTTAACCAAGAGTTGTGTTCGCTCATCCAATGTGCCAGGATTATGCTGTTTGATTTCTTTATCAAACTGAAGGAAGGTTTCAATCTTTATTTCTGTCAGAACTTGACTTCGTCCTGTCCTACCTATCCTAAAGAAGGTGCTGCTCCAACATCTATGACCACTGGTATATTACTAGTCATGGCAGTGTCTCCCCCGCCCCTTACATTTCCTGCTATTAGCCCAGCCAGTTTACCCTTCCCTTTTCTGTTGAGCTGTAGGCCATGTCTAGTACTATCCCACCTACTGAGAGAATCAACAGGAATCAAACCAATACGTGACCCCACACCCAACCCAAGCAGCTGTTCCAACTCCAAATTAACTCACCCAACAGAAGAGTTTAAATGGGGTCGGTCATGGCGTCTCAGAACAGACACAAACTCAACACTGGTATGTCTTGTTGCTGATGCAATCTTTGCCAGGTCACACTCTACATTGTACCCAGGACCTCTGCAGTCATCCCAATGGAAAGAACTACTGCACCCATCACACCAAACCCCAGAGCTCAGCCGACCCAGAATAACCACAGTGTCTTCCTTGGTAAAATCTTTACAGAGTGAACCTAAACCCTCTGTCACCTGACCCAGACCAGCACTTGGTTTAAAAAAATTGGTAACCTGGTATTCTGATCCTAACTGGTCCTGCAAAGTTAGGCCAACTTTTGCAGGACCAGTTAGGATCAGAATACCAGGTTATTAGGATCAGAATACCAGGTTACCAAATTTTTTAAACAAAGTGCTGGTCTGGCATGTGAACTACCTAACAACAAAACTTTCTTTCTCTCTGCTGACTTCCCTACACTCTTATTCAATTTTCTACTGATAGTTTGTTGTGCCCTCTCTACACCTACCTCTGTCTGAGGTTCATCAGCTTCTAACTGAAGCAACAGGTCAAACTTATTCTTCACATTCATCACAAAGCTGTCTGACAAGTTCTAGGTCTGTTACTCCTGTTACCTGTTGCCACTTCCCTCCTCTCTTTACCCTTCTCTCTCCTTAACCTGTTCCGATCTTCCCTAGCCAGCTCTAACTGCGACTGAAGGGCAGCAATTTTCCCCTCCTGTTCCACTATTTTCCTGTCTCTACTGCATATCCTACAGAACCACTGATGAGTGTGATCCACTGCCCCATTTCCCACGCCGCTGCAGTCATCCCAATGGAAAGAACTACTGCACCCATCACACCAAACCCCAGAGCTAACAATTCTACTGCACGACAGGCACTTTTCACTCATGGTAAAAATCTTACTTTAGCGAGAGTAAGTCAAATTAAAATACAGAAAAACAAGGAAAAACGTTTACGAAAGATTAGGTCTAGTCTCAATCGTATGTAAACAAACTTACTTTAGTGACAATAAGTTATATTACCGAAAAGAAGAAGAAAAACACGTTTACAAAAATTAGGCCTAGTCCCAACTGTACTGACAGGTCCTTAGCCTATTGTTCTGTTCAGTTCAAATGGTTCAAATGGCTCTGAGCACTATGGGACTCAACTGCTGTGGTCATAAGTCCCCTAGAACTTAGAACTACTTAAACCTAACTAACCTAAGGACAGCACACAACACCCAGCCATCACGAGGCAGAGAAAATCCCTGACCCCGCCGGGAATCGAACCCGGGAACCAGGGCGTGGGAAGCGAGAACGCTACCGCACGACCACGAGATGCGGGCGTTCTGTTCAGTGGTTTTCCATGTCGCTACACTTAACCTATTGCCCCCCACCCCCTCCCACTCATCACTCCACTCAGGAAGGGGGTGCTGGGCCATTTTGTTAGTGTGAGTTGTGTACATCAGGATCAGGTATGCACTCAGGGGAAAACCTATTGTAATCCTTTTGATTGCCAGGCGCTTAACCTATTGTTCCCCCCATCCCCTCCCCCAACCCCCTCCCCCATCACTGCTACAGGTACACTTTCAGGACTGAGTTATTGGAATAGGTCCCCTCTCACTCTTATCAATTTGATTGACTGCTTAATTAAATTGATCAATTAATTAACTTCTCTGGCTGGAAAGTGCCACACACACCTGCCTGCCCCCCTGGCGGGAAGTTCAAATTCCATTATGACAATGCAACCTATACTAACCTAAGAAAGTGATGGGAAGATAGGTCGGTGTTAGCAACAACCCCCGGAAGGTGTCATCCACCCATAAAACTCATTCCCCAACTCAAACAAGCGCCATTAGTCAATCATTATGTGGCAACCAACATGCACCAATGCACAGATGGGATGGAAAAGACACCGCCGATGTAGTGTAATAATAAGGATCACAGTTGATAGCGCTAACAATTTTAGCAATTTTGCAGTAATTTGAACACCAGCCAATGTTGTGACAGCATGTTTCCCCAATTTCAGTGTCATAGCTAAAATTCCCATTCTCTACTTCGTGAGTATCACTGCGGAAGTAGATAGATGACTGCGTAGTACGTCCATTCAGTGTTAGTTTTCGAACACGTAAATCATCAAAGTATACCAGCCAGAGCCCTGCATATTTCTAATACCTCAAGTACAGTGCTTAATTTACGATCTATCTCTCTGTGTATGAGAGTCACAGAGCATACTCGAAAATATTGTTCTAGAGTCTAGGATCGGTACCTGGAAGGTACTGGTAAGTGAGAACATAAACACACACACTCCTAGGGCTAGAGCGTTCTGCGCTTAAAACGCGCTACAATGTTAGACCGCTTGCGTTTCCAACCTATCAGTCGTATGGTATGTAGCGCTGTTAATATTCCAATGTAAGAAATATATTTCAAGGGCAGGACATACATCCTTCTTCCCGGTTTCTCTACGATAAACTATGTTATCGAACCGTAAAACGAAAAAACTACTTCCTTAAAACATTGGGTACAATATAGCTTTCCAGAGATGTATAGCGCCTACTGTTCACATTCAATCACGGTTCAGAAATTATACTGTGCCTGCATCAGCCCTATATAAAATGATCGTTAATAACGGTGAATAACTCTTACAAGGAAACAGATAAATGCATAGTAGCAGCGTCCGACGTATGAAAATTGCCAGGCATTCGGACACTAATATATATATTAAGAAGGTATCTGTTCTTTCGGACATCCAGGTTTTCATTTCATCGTAATTTCATTCTAACGAGCTGCATGGTCACCGCTGGTATCTGTTGTTTCGGATATGTCTGACATGTCCGAAAGAACAGATACCATCGGTGACCATGCAGCTCGTTAGAATGCAATTACAATTAAATGAAAACCCTTAGCTGCTTGCAGGCGTTGACATACGTCAATGGGGACAGATGAAGATGTGTGCCCTGTCCAGGACTCGAACCCGGGATCTCCTGCTTACATGGCAGACGCTCTATCCATCTTAGCCACCGTGGACACAGAGGATAGAGTGACTGCAGGGATTTATCTCTGGCACACCTCCCGCGAAACCCACATTCTCAACATATTGTCCTGCACTACATTCGTAGTACCCCTGCCCATTACACTCATTACTCGAGCCGCGTTGCCGATTCCCGTAAGAGTTCGGGCACTGTTTGTGCATCCGCACAGAAGAAGAAGATGGTCAAGTGGCCGGTGAGCCTTAATTACATATATACTAAGATGGTATCAGTTCTGTCAGACATGTTTCAAACAACGATACAGGGTCACAGGGAGCATCTCTTGCGACTTACAGTATACTCGGTGGGATACGGTGATGATCCTATATTACGAGTGATGAAACTTTAAACTGGTCTGTGCAGTTGATCAATACCAGTATATTTAATAGGATCATCACATGTGCTCGATGCCTGCACACATGCAGTATTTGGTTTCGATATATGGGAGGAAAGAGATGCGTTAAAAACCTTATCTTGTTCTCTATCGGATGAAGTTAGTTGAGCTTTTATAGTTCATAATTTTTCTCTGGCGGATGGAGTAGACTAACGAAGACAGAATGTTGGGGTGATAGACGTGAATGGACCCTGAGGGACGCGGATCTGTAGTACCTGCCTGTAGTTCGGAGAAGCATCACAATGCAGTAGCAAAATCCACATCCTTCCCCCAGCTCCCGTACTGTCTTTTATACTATCTCGTGTTGCAGGATCAGGCTTCGTTTCCGTCGAATGATCCAAACACAGTTCTGTCACTGTAACACAGCTTCGCTTATTTCTACATGGGTTGCCGAAGGTGGTAGATGTAGCATTCTCTGACTTCTACCCAGTTCTAACTTACATTGGAACAATCACATGCGCAAAGCTGTAGGAATGGTAGCGCCGAGTCTGAAGGGTAGTTGCAAGATACATAGGGGCCACCTAAAACCACGTAGGAATTTTACTGTAGCAGATAGGTTCGAGAAAGGTGACTCGTTTTCGAGATTTGTGAGTGCCAGAAATATGATATGGCACTGAGACAGAATGTGTTACAAATACTGGAGAAATATCCAGTGACGATGGGGTGAGGGGGTCGCACATCTGCTTCATACCACGCTCCTTAGCCAAATCACTTTCAAAATTCAGTGATTACATCATGAGGTTGCATCGTGGGCTATGTGTAAGCGCACTGCTGGTGTAATACTATACACTCTGGCGATCACCATCTCGGTATTTGCTCGGATAGAAAAACCACATCATTCATAGCTAATGCCATACGTGGATTTATAAAGGCGGTATAGCTTTTAACATGGATACTTGTGTGCACCTGTAGAACCACGACTGCTTGTAACAGTAACATACAGTAGTTGCTGCAATCGTTTTTTTTTTTTTTTTTTTTTTTTTAACGTATGAGACGATTACGGCTCTCTTTCCAAGACACAGTGGTATCACTCACAAGAAAAACTTATGAGACATGTCCACCCGTGGTTGATTTTCTCTCAGTATTATTCTTTATCGTAGGCAATCAGTTATTGACAAAGTATTATAATTAGCAGAACGGGGTGCGTGATAGGTTTGCGTTGAGCATCATTCTTGAAAGTATGTGTTTGTGGAAACGAAATGATTATGTCCATTCATAAGGAAGGTATGGATTTGACGTGGAGTACTGTGATAGCAAAGGGAAGAATACGTCAAGTCATAAGAGTGCCACTGATAGAGTCATAGCCGTCAACAGAGTCATTGTCGAATGTCGTTTAACTGAGACTGTGATTGTAACATTTAGTTGTAAGTACAGGGGTAAAATATATATGTGACCAATTTCTTATGATAAACATTCTACCTGTGCGTGCTCGGCCTGCAGTGCAGGTGACTGTGTGGGGGTGATTCACGTTTTCCGTTAACAGAAGGATCTGTCATACTGAAACGTCCCCTTTGAAAAATTGTACCTGACTGTGCTTAAACTGACACACAATATTTTGTTAGCGCAACGCAATCTGACTTTCAAAATTCCCTACAAAAGAATGGCCCTGACTAACATTAAACTATACCTTTCACAAATCACTTACCTCACAAAAATCTTTGCTGCTCAAGCTACTGCAATACAGCGAGCGCCACTACTGCCAGCTAAATAAAAGATTCAAACTATGGAAGGCACTAACTACTGATAGGGATAGTTAGCAAATGAAAGATATTAATAGAGAACAAACAATGTATTTACCTTGATATCATCATATATAAATATAGCAGTTCATGACAAATTACAAATCTCCGCCATCTCTCTCCCCACATCCACCACTGCTGGCGGGTCACCTCCAACTGCGCAACGCTACGCGCTGTTCACAGCCAGCTGCCTAACACTACAATGGCGAGTATTACAACAATGCAAAGCAGACACAGACTGCCCACAGCACAGCCAGTGATTTTCATACAGAGGTGGCGTTACCAATAAAAAAAACCTAAACAGCCTACTTACATAGCCCCAAAACAATTAATATAAACAGCAATGAAAAAAATTGGAAAATCGCAAAGCAAGCTACACTAAATCTAAATTACCAAGCAATTCAACATTACAACTAATATGAGGCAATGCGCAGCAAACAAAAAAATAAATCTGGCTTAGCAGAGTAACACAAATTAAAGTTCAGTAGCACTATGCCTGGCAAACAGCAGCTTATATCTAAACATGACATAGCTCAAGCAGAAAAAATAGTACACTAAAGATAACAATGCAGATACGGGAAATGTATAATCACATCTTAATGTCTAAGTAATTAAAGTGGTGCACCACAACAACTTATTGTAAAAGAAATATTACCATGTACTTGAAAAGAATATTATGTATGCAGTTACTGTTACTAGTCCCTTCTTATTGTTCTTTCCTTTCCAAGTGCTCCTTTTTTGAAGAATGTGGATCACAAAATTATTATTTAACAGATCTGTTGACAGAAAGTGTTCACATTAGTAAATGCATTTAATTTTATTTTATGAAACCAATGCTGCAACACAACTGGAAAACAGATGTCAAATGAAATAAGCAATTACGCAAACCAAAGCATAAAAACGCGAGGATAATGGCCTCCCCTTTTTTTTTTCTACCTGTGCCGCTGAAAGGCTAATGGCTTTTTTTTCGGGCGGCTGTCGCCCAGGTTGGTGCCCGCGACGCATTACGTGCAGGTGGTCACTTAACTTTCTTACGGAAATATTTACGACAGCAGTTTCCGCTACAGTGACAGTCTCATATAAAAATATTTCACAGGTCAAGAATTTGCGTTACAAATCTGTAGAAACAAAATCTTACAGCATAATACACATCGTCGTCGTAAAAATATCGTAACATCTCAGTCAATTCTCAAAAGCGTCGTAGCTTCCTCCAATAATTTCAAAACCTAAAAAAATATTCTCTGCTCATTTCAATAGTGTCATCTACCTCAAACGTACTTTAAAATCATGCTCCCTTACCAAATACATCATTCAAAGCTCTCATAGTATCACAATGATTCTGAAAAAATATGAACAGTTTACAAAGTACAGACAAAATACAGTTTCATAAGTGTGAAGTTACCCAACTGTGGATTGTATAAGCAAATACCATATTAGCTAGGGTTCCTTGTGGTTGCCACACACATGGTACACAAAGTAAGTGTGTACCCCCCTGAGGATTAATGTAATTATACCCTCAGGTGTTACAGATTACAGCAATGGAATGAAATGTATCACGGAAGACTTTCTTTGTAATTCAAAAAATCTTTAAAAATAAATGTTTTAAGTACAAAATTAATCACTCAAATACGTGTACTGTAGCGCTAAATGTGCGTCTTGTTGCAACATAATCTGTGTGGAAGTGTCGTAGTTATTGTCCTCCGAAAGCTAAGTTCTGCAGAAGTCAATGTACTTACCTCATAATACACAAAAGTGAAATGCTTTGCGTATAAATGTCTTAGTTATTACGCTTATTGCCGTGATGAAGAAAGTACTGTACTGTAACGTATTGTTGTGCTACGGAAAAGGCAGTCTCATTGTAGCTATACTACAAAAGTTACTACTAAAACCTGTTTTACTTTCCAGAATAAAACAGAAAACTGTGCAGATATAAAACAGAAACACTGCAAAAGCAACATTGTAAATTTTCACTCATTAGTAGCGTCGTGATAAAACCGTGTAGTTGTCACATAAACTAACCACTGTGTCGTCTGGTATCTCACAGAAAGTACTTTAAACCCAGAATGTATTTTCAAGTAAACCAAAATGTTGCATTAAAATCTCATTAGCAGTACTGGTAAATGTTCTAAGTATGTGAGCCTTATAGTCGTTACGTAATCGTGCAACTAACAAGCAAGAATGTACAAATACAACACTGTGTCGTCTGTTCACTATAACAATGCATTCGTAATTTCTGTTTAAAAATGTTCCCTAGGTTCTAGACTGGATATTTAACTTCAAACATAGTTGTATGTTAACAGTTTCTTAAGTCTGACACAGCATACTAGTAATGTAAAGTGAAAAGTTATATGGCAAAGACAAAGTTAAAAAGCAGATTATCTTTCAATAAACGGTTTTACATGTGAAATGTGGTGTAAACCTTTACTCTTCTTAGTACGCAGAGTTTCAACTTCAACGCAATTATCATGTGGTATACGTCGGATTCTGTAAGGTCCATTGTAAACTAGAAAGAATTTGTGACTCAAGTGTTTCTTCTTATGTGACAATGAATGAGCTTTAATGAGAACTTTCTGACCAATATACAATTTCTTTGCATTTGCTTTACCGTGTAGTTTTCTCCTTTTGTCTGCTGCAGATTTTATATTTTTAAGAGCCAAATCAATTATGTCTTTGTGTCGAAGTTTACGTGTATTTGGGAAAGGTACAAGCTCTCTGATTCTGTTCGGTGGTTCTTCATTCTTTAGTACAAGAGTAGGTGGTAAAGCAGTGGAATCATGAGGCATTTCATTCAGCACATTTTGAAATAAGTGTAAATATCTGTCCCAATGCTGATGCTTTCTGTGACAATAAAGTCTGCAAAGCTTATTGATTTCTTTCATAATCCGTTCAGACGGGTTACAATGTGGTGAGTACAATGAAATAAAAACAGGTTTGATTTTATGATTCCGAAGCATGCGTGACCAAACAGCAGATCTGAATTGAGGTCCGTTATCTGAAATGACTTTGCTAACGTGTCCAACTTCACGTAAGAAATTTTTAACAAAGGCGTTGGATACAGATCGTCCAGTGGCTTTACGTAACGGAGTGAAAGAAACAAAGTTTGAAGTAAGTTCAACAGCGACTAAAACGTACGAAAATCCATTAGATGTTCTGACAAGCGGTCCCAAGAGATCAACAGCAGCAAATTCTTTTAATTTAGAAAGAATAATAGGAAATAACGGAGCACGATGTGAGACAGTAGATGGTTTCGCCTTTTGACAAAGTTTACAAATAGACAAGACTCTTCGAATTCTCTTTTCCATATTGTTAAAATAACAAATCGTTCGAAGAATATGATAACATTTTCGTGGACCAAAATGTGCGTAGCTGAAATGAATGTACCAAATGAGCTTATTAACAAAATCGTCTGGAATGCAAAGTACCCATAGCTTGTCATCAACAGTGCAGCGTTTGAAGAGTATGTTGTTTCTAACCAGGTAATAATGCCGAATCTGTGTGTGTGTCTTTTCATGCCATTTGCTCTTGATGTCTTTCCAAATCGGATCTTTATCTTGTTCATGAGCAATGTCCTTTAAAGATGTGGTGATGAAGTTTTCAAAGGCGACTTTCTGAATGTAAAGAATACTGAAATTTTTCTCGAGGTTGCCTTCTGTGTTACTTTTCTCAAGCCCAGCCGGTGCGCGTGACAGTGCGTCCGCAACAATGTTCTCCTTGCCAGGAATGTAGACTATTGTGAAGCGGAATTCTTGCAGAAACAATGCCCAACGTTTTAACCTGTCATGATTTAATTTTGAAGACATAAGAAATTGTAATGCACGACGATCACTGTATACTTTTACGTGCTTACCAGAAAGAAAGAAACGGAATTTGTTAAATGCCCAAACGATAGCTAAAGCTTCTCATTCAGTAACGGAATAATTTTTTTCAGATTTTGTTAGCACTCGGCTAGCAAAAGCAATGGTTTTCTGAATGGTAGTGTCATTTTCTATGGCTTCTTGAAATAAATGGGCACCAAGACCGACTTTAGAAGAATCCGTGCTAAGGCAGAAATCTTGTGACAGATCTGGATGAGCTAGTATTGGCGCGTTAAGTAGCGATTCTTTCAAAGAATTGAATTCCAACTGTGCTTGTTCGTCCCAGTTCCAAATAGTATTTTTTCCAGTGAGAGAACAAAGTTTTGGTGTAACAAGAATTTGCATATTCAAAAAACGACGGTAAAAATTTACGAGACCTAGAAAACTGCGGACTTGTCTTTTTGTAGATGGAACTGGAATGGCTCTGATTGCTTCTAACTTTTCAGGATCCGGCTGAATGCCTTCAGAAGAAATAATATGTCCCAAAAACTTCACTTTTGTCCTACCGAATTCAGACTTTTCCAAGTTAACTGTAATTCCAGATTCTGCAAAAATATGTAACACGCTGTTGAGGATGCGATTGTGTTGTTCCCATGAGGCTTCTGCTATCAGAATATCGTCTACACATAAGGTGATGTGACGTTTTAAGAATTCAGGTAATATGGAATTTAGCCCGCGAATGAATGCTGCTGAAGAAATGTTCAAACCAAAAGGAAGTTTCCGAAACTGATAACAAACGCCGAAACAAAGGAAAGCTGTGTATTTTCTACATTCTGGATGAAGTTCGATCTGATAAAAGCTGGATCTGAGATCAATGGAAGACAACACTTTTACACCATTAAAATTTTGAAGAAGTTCTTCCATCGTCTGCGGCCTGTCTGTTTCAGGAATAATGATAGTATTGATTTGTCTCGAATCTAAGACAAGCCTGATCGATCCATTTTTCTTCTCAACAAAATGTAACGGATTGTTGTATGAGCTTACTGCAGGCTCAATAATGCCCTCGTCAAGCATAGACTGTATTTCTGTTCTAACACGGTCCCTATAATGTGCTGGAATTACGTATGGTCTAACACAAAATTTAGTATGCTCACGAACAAGAAATTGGTATTGAAATCCCTTGTTTGTTCCTGTTTTGTGAGTAAAAACTGTGGAATGTGCTTGTAAAATCTCAAAAAGGTCCTGCCTATCAGTGTCATTACAATTCTCAATTGTTTGAATTTTATTCTGAATTAACTTATTAGTGTCAAATGCGCCGTCGATATCATCCCTGTCAGTACTTGCAGAATGATTGTTAGCGTCAAGTTCCGTCGAAAATTCCGAACTGTTGTCTAACAGGAGGTAAAGCCGATTAATTTCTTCGTCATGGTTTGAGAGCCAATCTTCAAATTTCAAAGCTACTGACTTACCTTCTTTTTCTAAAGTTATTTCAGCATCGTGAAAGTTTAAGATTGCTTTGTATTCATTCAAAAAGTCTACTCCCAGTATAATTTCCGTCGACAATAATGGAACAATAAGAAAGTTCATAGAGAAGCTGTGGCTTTGACAAAAGAATTCTAAGTTGGTTTGTTGGCGTACATCTACAATTTTTCCAAAGATTGCACCTTGTAATTTAATCTTACGTAACGGAAGTGTGGGGCAATCGTTCGATTTGTTGCATTTGCTAAAGGCTGTTTCACTGATTACTGAAATGGGACTGCCAGAGTCAAGTACTGCCGTAAATTTTACGTCATTTACTGTAATGTGAATCACAGGATATGCAATGTTGTTATGTTTTACGTCGTGTTCTTGGAGTAAGATGTCCCTAATGTCTTCCATTTTTACGTAATTACTAGCTACGGCAGCTGCGTCGTCAGTTTCATAAGTACGTTTTGTGGCAGCCAGCGGTGTGAGTCATTGTCTATGGTCTCTTTGTTGGCGCGCGTCGTTATTGGGATTTGGAGACCTAACTTCTACAAATTCACCGTGACGAGAAGGCCCTGCTCTGTTTGAATCCCGCCAGTTCTGATGCAATTCAGGTCTGTCGTTACGATCACATCGTCTGTCGTCATGTCGGTAGTTCCTGTAGTTTCTTTCTTGTCGGTTAAGTGGTGGAGAATTTCTCCCTGAATCGTAACTGCGCGCTGGACCGTTGCGTCTAAAGTTATTCTGTCTCCCGTAATAATAATTATTTTCGTTCCCATATTGTCTGTTTCTCTGATTGTCTCTGTGATAGTCACTACCACGGAGAGGTGATCTTTCCCTGTAATTATTACTACTCTGCCAACGGTTGTCGTACGGGTGGTGTCTATTTTGGTCACGATTTGCGTTGTAAGAATAGACCTGTCGTGTCCAGTTATTGTTTCTGTCGTCACGGAATTGTGACGGAAGTGACCTGTAGTGATTGTTTTCCTGTTTTCGCATCCCGCGACTGTCTGTGTCAATTTCCAGTTCTTGTAACAGTCCCTGAAAAGCCTCAATGTCTTCTTTACAACGTCCTGCTAAAATAATATGTCGTAAATGTTGAGGCAATTTGAGTAAGCAAATGCGGATGAGTTCTGAGGGGCTGTATGGGTTTGAAAGATACTGATTCTTATGCAACATGTCTTCAAAATATTTCACAAGACTGGAAAATTCAGATTGTTCGAAATATTTCATCATTATGATGCCATGTTTTACTCGGTCTTGTCTGGCTTGAGACCAATATGCTGAGAGGAAGGCATGGTAAAACTCTCCTTCACTGTGGCAATCGTGAATTACCGATCGCATTCTTACAGCTGGTTCATTCTCCAAGTAGCCACACATAAATTCTAATCTGTGTTCTAACGACCAGTTGGGAGGAAAACAATGAGAGAATTGATGGAGCCATGCTTGTGGATGAATGTCGTTGCCAGAATTCTTAAATGTTTTGAATTTACGTGTAGTAATGAATAGCTTATAGTCAAAATCGTCATGTCGGCGAGTCGCATGTCGGTCATTGTTACTTCGTTTAGGCGGTTCCATCTCAAAATCCAATGCGCCTTGCCAATTTCTTTCATAATTTCCGAAGTGTCCTGTGTTATTATTTTGTGGTTGTTCCGTATTTCTATGTCCCTCTTCCCGTATTGGAGCGCGAGTGTCCTCTGAAATACGTAATTCTTGTATTACCTGCGTCAACTGATCTTGTACTTCCCGGATTTCTCTTTTGTACTGTGTATTGATTTGATTTTGATTTTGTTTGAATTTTCTTATTTGTTCATACTCTTCTGTGTCAGTGAAGGCTACGGGTCTTGTGTCATTCAGATCATCATCTACCTTTGTAGATAAGTTAGTGACCTGATCCGAAAGTTCGGCTACTTTCTCCGATAGTGTACTTATTTCTTCAGTGTGTTTTTCTGAACCAAGTTTCAGAGTATCTACTGTGTCCTTAAAGTTTTCCTGAGTTTTTGCAAGTTGCGTAACCGAATCGGTAGATGCAACTGAGTCAAATTTAGCTTGCAAGGTCTCATGATTTTCATGAACAATAGTTTGCAGTTCTTTTATGGCTGCTTCGTGATTCTGTAATACATTTTCATGACGCGAAAAAATAGGTTGGAAATGCTCACAAATTTGTGTTTTTACGTCATTACAGACCTTTTGACATTTCGATTCGATGTTATGTAACTCAGTGGTTAAATCTTCACGTGTTTGTTCAAGTGTAGTGTCTAACTTTGGAAGATTTTGTTCCATTGTGTCTAACTTTTTGAGATTTTGTTCCACTGTGTCTAACTTTTTGAGATTTTGTTCCACTGTATCTAACTTTTTAAGATTTTGTCCCATTTGTCTCTGATTTTGTTCCATTTGTTGCATTAATTGCAATAATAATGTATTAGTGTCTGGAATCTGTTTCTCTACGCTTTTCGGCAGTGCATTTGCACCGGCAACATTCACATTTTGACAAGCAGAAAATGCGTCTTGACTTATTCGAGAAAACGGTAATAACCCAAAACCTGAATCTACAGTATTTGCGAAATTGTGTCCTGTCATTTCGGATTCCTGAGGCGAGCTGTTGCCGACCGATCGATCGATAATGCTTCTCTGTTCACTACCTGTTTCACTGTCTACACCATTGTTTGCAGCCCGCTCCATTTCCCTATGCACAATTACCAAATTACTACTTTGAACATCAGTTAATTCATTACTCGGTGGCGCTAACACACTGCTTTCATTTTCACTGTCATTTCTCAGTTTACTTTGGAGCCTAGTATTACGTTTTTCACACGCCATTATTGTCACAATATTTCACACGACAACACAGAAAAGCACAATTTGAAGAGCAAAAATAAGAGAACACATTAACATAACACGAAAAATAATATCTAGTTAATTGCAGCTGCGAAATACTTGGTGCAAATCTACATGCATGCCACAACTGTTTTACTGTACAACAATGAAAGACTGCAACTACAAAGGAGATTTTCTCTACAATTACGCGCTAGCAATAAACAAAATCTACACTAATTACACAAACTACAAAAAATCAGAAGATTCCAGTGAGGTATACTCGGCTAAGGGTCGCCATATGAAATGTCCCCTTTGAACAATTATACAGGACTGTGCTTAAACTGACACACAATATTTTGTTAGCGCAAAGCAATCTGACTTTCAAAATTCCCTACAAAAGAATGGCCCTGACTAACATTAAACTATACCTTTCACAAATCACTTACCTCACAAAAATCTTCGCTGCTCAAGCTACTGCAATACAGCGAGCGCCACTACTGCCAGCTAAATAAAAGATTCAAACTATGGAAGGCACTAACTACTGATAGGGATAGTTAGCAAATGAAAGATATTAATAGAGTACAAACAATGTATTTACCTTGATATCATCATATATAAATATAGCAGTTCATGACAAATTTCAAAACTCCGCCATCTCTCTCCCCAAATCCACCACTGCTGGCGGCTCACCTCCAACTGCGCAACGCTACGCGCTGTTCACAGCCAGCTGCCTAACACTACAATGGCGAGTATTACAACAATGCAAAGCAGCCACAGACTGCCCACAGCACAGCCAGTGATTTTCATACAGAGGTGGCGTTACCAATAAAAAAAACCTAAACAGCCTACTTACAATACTGGTGATGCTTTTTGGAGTGTAGGAATGTAGGTGAATTAACTGAGTTGTCCTCTAGACGACCGAATAGCGAACTAATACTTAGTATGTGTTGGATAGCTTTCATGATTGCGTGGAAATTTAAGGAAATTGAATACAGAGGTGCGTTTGCACTGGATCGTTATTCCCTCTATATAAATTGTTCAGTTGACTGCTTCTGCACATTTCGCGCCTTTATTTAGTTGAGGGAAAACTGTGCATCTAGCATTTGGTAGACACGTTTGCCGGTTCTCCAGACATGAGAAACACTTTAGTTGACCTTGTAAATTAAAGGGATGCTTTGGAATCTACTGCATCGACGACATCTATATTTGAGAGTGGAAATATCAGTTTCCTCTATTTGTTTCGAGTTACCGAGTAAATGGCTTCGCATCCGTGACAAGTTTCTTGGTAGTCAGTGGTTTACAGCACCCTGACCCTTCCCCCCTCCTCCCCCCCGCCCCTACACGTAGATAAAGTTTCGGATTTTGTAGAGAAATAATTTCCAGTCTATATCTTGGGAATTATGTTATGCTAACGATCGTTAGGATGTTGCCTAGTGCTTGATATCGAGAAATACCGTGAAAATGGTATAATATTATGGCGAACCATGCGAAAATACGTGTGTTCTTGTAATTCCTGAGTCTGGAGATGTGTGTAGAAAAGCGAGCAGGCAAGGAATCGGGTTCGGATCAGAAACAGTAACGTATTTGTGCTGAGGGGAAACGAGCCCGAATTTGTAGCACAGTTCTGAGAGCGACTTCGGTCCACTGAGGGTGCTCTAGTTGCGCGTTGTGGGTGGATGACTTGTGACCGTTGGCTGCAGGAAAATATCTAGTGCTGTGAGTACTGTGAGTATGTGGTACTGTCCATCTTTTCAGTATATGTACGAATGACGTAAAAGGGAAGATTTTGTGTGGTGCAGGATAGGAAACGTATTTTTACTACATCGACTCGGTTCATGGTGATATATTGCTGGGTTGGAGATCTGTTTCACTATCTAATATTCTAGCTGCTGTCCTTAGTGGGAGAGCAGTATAATTGAGTAAGAGGCTTTCTGTATTTTACGCTATGCAGGGCATGTTGCAGGGTTTAATTTTCGATGCAATATGGTGATCTGTACAAAATACAATCATAGTGTTCTATTCATTCACAAGACATCATTGTGCCGAGACTTAAGACCGTCAACAAACTGATTCGAACAAGATGGAGACAAGGTAAGTATGGAAAGTTCTGATAAAGCAAGTGTTCAAAGACAAGTTGAAGCAGACCATCGATGTCTGGTGGGGATGCCGGCCCTCATCCGCCACTGTGGCAATAGGTCATCTCCAGACCTGTAGCTGTAGGATACAGAAATTCCCGCAATTTTTTTCTCTTCTGCACGACACTGCTTCGAATTCTGTTTGCGTAATTGTTCTGAATTCCCCCGTCTGTGCTTAGAGAATGCTCTCTTTCCAAACAACAAGAATGCTTTTATGATTAACGGTGTTTTCGCGAACATGCATAGGCTTTTAGAGGTGAGAACGTTTGCTTATCTTGAAAGCAGGAGGGGTAACATGTGATGGACGAGTTGCCACCGAAACAGTGATCGTGTACATGAGTGCAATATGAGGAATCAGTCGAAAGGGAACGCAGAACCATCATCTATTCCGTCACTGTGGCAGATCAGTTCTAATGTAGAGGTCGTCGATCAGTTTCGGATATCAGTTTGGAAACACTCCACAATGCAGCCAAACTCTTCTAGTTTCCTTATGTGGTGACTGTCTTTTATTTAAAATCATCCACCGTGTGTCGCGTGTTATGGTAGACGCAGTATTCTGCGCTATTTTCGTAAACAGGTTCTGTTAGGGCAAGAATTTCCCCGAGACATCACGAAAACTCCTACAAAAGTGCACGTTAAGTATTTCTGGGACACTATGCAATTTGCGAGAGTTAACTATAGATACTGAAATTCGTTCCAAAACCACACCCGTGAAGAGGAGACATTACCTGTACATCGATCAGTGTCAGACTGTAGCAGCAATCCTAATATTTCATTGTAGTTACGCTTGTAGATGTGTTCCTGGCTTCCAATTTTCTTGTGAGTCTTGTGTGTATTTGATGATTTGTAGACAAACTTTTGCAGTGTTTAACTGTCAGTGCAAATTAGCGATCTGTGCTAAACAATTTTACCGATAAAAGTCTCGTCTGCAGAAAACAATGGGAAAGGATCGCTAGGAACAATGCACCCTGTGCTATTCTGGGAAGCATTGGAACATATCTCTCGGTGCTGGACCATACCACAGCAATGCATCGTCGCGTATGGGACCAGCGTGAGCGAGCCTTGGAGTTCTGTGACGTCAGTATAACACTCGAAGAATTCTAACTTTATTCACGAAAACTGACCCAGCTTTCACCTGCAGCTGTGTGAGAGCGGTGGCTCACGCTGGCTAGCCTCCGGCAGTGGCTCGCGGAGACGGTTGTGGCGGAGGCGGCGTCAACGTCGGGCGACGAGTAGCGGGGATGTGTTTTTCATTTGCAATCTTTTCTTTAAACTATATTCTATCGATTTCACCAACCAACAGGATGCTGCGAATTAAGAAAAACTACCCCATACATGTAAAGAACACCGATTTAATTAATTTGCATACATTTTTATATCATTGTGGTGTTAGCTGTACAGTGGTTAATGGGAGGGGGTGCGTGAGTGGGTGACATGGAGCAGAACAGCAGGTTATGCGCAGAACACTACTTTAATTTGCATAATTTTTATGTAAAACACAGTACAATAGTTTAAGGGGGAGTGTTACAAAGGAGAATGCACCTGAAATGGCGTTGAAAAGCATGTGAAATTCGAAAAGTGCACCAGAAAATGGTTAGAGAACATAACTGATTACTTAATTTGGTATCAAAGGTGGTACAATATTTTAAGGAAACGGGGGTGACAAGGAAAACCAGTTAACAGAACAATAGGTTATGTGCCGACAAAGACCCAAACATTAGGTTAAGACACCCAGAGTACAGTGCCAAACATTAGGTTAGGCAGCCTGTTTACCCCATGTAACTGCTTCTTGCAAGACCTACATGTTTCCAAACCAGCAGAGAATGATGAGCACCCCCCCCAAAAACTGAATTTTCTTGTAAATAAACAATATACCCTAGAATTTCCTGTTATGAGATCCTACCTCTCCACCAATTTCCATATATTCCATACAATGCCTTGAATCCTCTAAATTGTTTAAATAAACAATATTCCACACAATGTCTAAATTGTCTAAACAATATTCCATACACTACAATCAAATACCCTCCAAATGATCGAACAACTGAGTCTTTTTCCCTCCAATTCCTAGAAAGAGGTGGAGGTTGGATGACATAGTGGAGGTGCCCTTCTTTCCTGCCATTTACTTAGGTTAGTAGAGGTTGCATTGTCCTGATGGAATTTGAACTTCCTACCAGGGGGGTGTAGCAGGGGGGAATGGCACTTTCCCACCAGAGAGGTTAATTATTTAATCAATTTAATTAAGTAGTCAATGTGACTTACCTTCAGGCCACTTTCTTAGGTTAGTAGAGGTTGCATTGTCCTGATGGAATTTGAACTTCCCACCAGGGGGGCGTGGCTGGGGGGCATGGCACTTTCCCACCAGAGAAGTTAATTAATTGATCAATTTAATTAAGTAGTCAATCATATTGATAAGAGTTAGAGGGGGGGGGCCTATTACAATAACTCAGACATGAAAGTGTACCTGTAGCGCTGACGGGGTAGGTGTTGGGGGAGGGGGAGATGGCAAGGGTGGGGGGAACAATAAGTGCCTGTAAATCAAATGGAGAACAACAGGTCTTCCCCTGAGTGCACACCTGCCCCTCATGTAGTCAACCTGCATTTACAAAATTTTGCAGCTCTCTCCAAGCCCTCTAGTCCTGTTGTCATTTCTCTTCCACACTGAAGCCCCAAATAAACTGGTATAGGCATATGTATTCAAATACAGAGAGATGTAAACAGGCAGAATATGGCGCTGCAGTAGGCAAAGTCTATATAATACAATCACTGTCTGGCTCAGTTGATAGATCGGTTACTGCCGCTAAAATAGCACCATATCAAGATTTAAGTGAGTTTGAACTTTTCGCTATAGTCAGCGCACGAGCGATTGGTCAGAACATCTCCGAGGTAGCGATGAAATGGGGATTTTCCCATATGACCACTACACAAGCGCACCATTGATATCAGGACTCCAGTAAAACATGAAATCTCTGACATCGCTGTGGCCAGGAAAAGATCCTGCAAGAAAGAGACCAACAACGTCCGAAGAGAATTGTTCAGTGTGACAGAAGTGCAACATTTCCGCAAATTGCTGCATATTTCAATGCTGGGCCACCAACAAGTGTCAGCCAGCGAACCATTGAACGAAACATCATTGATATGGGCTATCGGAGCAGAAAACCCACTTGTGTACCCTTGACGACTGCACAACACAAAGCCTCGAATGGGCCTGCCAACACCAACATTGGACTGTTGATGACTGGATACATTTTGCGTGGTTGGACGGGTCTCATTTCAGATTTCTGTTAAGCAATTGTCACACTTGATGGGCACCTTGCATATGCCACACACATGGTACACAAAGTATGTGCATAATCCCCTGAGTGGTTACAGTTATTGAAAGTATGGTTTCAGGGTACTATTTCTTAATCCAAACAACTTCTTTAACCTATGATATTCCAAAATTAGGACGAGGTATTCCTAGAATTTCAAATGGTCCAATATAAATATAAAAAAATTTCTTTACCTCTGCGTTGATGACTTCCGATTTTTCATAAGTTTTGGTTAATATCAGATCCCCTACCTTATACTGAATGACTTTAAGTTTCTTGTCATGTTTCTGTTTCGTTTTCTTGTGGCATAAATCCATATTTTCCCTAGAAATTTTGTTCCTGTCATTTGTAGTGATTACAGTATGAGCAGGATAATCAACTAATTTATTCAAAATGTTTTCTGGCTTTTTATCACAGTGTATTTCAAATGGTATGAAACCTATGGTAGCGTGTTGTGAACTATTCAGTACATCTTCAAATTGGTTGAGGTACTGAGACCAGGTTGTGTGATCTTTTGCACATTATGTCCTACAAAGCCTACCCATTTCAAACACGTACCTCTCCGTTGGATTGCACGATGGTGAATAAATGGATATTAAAATATGTTTTATCTTTTAATTGCTAATAAATTCCTTCCATACAGCTGAAGTGAACTGACTGACATTATCTGATAAGACTGCTTGTGGCTTACCCACTTTCAAGAAATAATCTTTAATAAAACACTGAATAATTTTCCTACTGGTCGCTTTCCTCAATGGATACATTTTTATAAATTTTGAAAACATATCTACTGCAACTAAAATATAAAAATAACCATCTTTGGAACGAGGCAGTTTTCCAAATAAATCAATGTCAATTGGTTTAGGCTTACCTACTGGGCACATACTTTGCATAAAACCATGATGCTTTTGATTGGAGACTTCAACTCTCTGATATTGGACACAAGTTAACAGGCAATTCCTAACTCTTCTAAAGATATTTTTGAAATATACGTTTTCCTTCAGTTTTTTATACATTTCGTTCTGCCACAGTGTCCATATCTTTGGTGTATGTATATAATTAATGTGTCTATGTGCAGTTTGGTCCAACATACTTTCCAACTGTCTGAGTTGGGACTACATCTTCGAAATAGAATCACTTTAAAAA
The DNA here is from genome assembly GCF_023864345.2 of Schistocerca serialis cubense. Taxonomy (NCBI): domain Eukaryota; kingdom Metazoa; phylum Arthropoda; class Insecta; order Orthoptera; family Acrididae; genus Schistocerca; species Schistocerca serialis. The sequence continues at coordinate 45,540,807 of NC_064644.1, forward strand.
CCTGATAATATAATTTTACATTTTCATACCTGTTTTTACCCATATAACTCTTTACTAACTTCCATTCTGTATCTTGATTTTGGTTACACCTTAATTGGTTACAGATATTAGCAACTTCCTTTTCCCCTTTTATTCCCTGAATGTACATGATCTGAAAATTTTTTTTGTTCTGTAACTTGTCATTTTCCTCTTCACCCCCCACTGGTAATCTAGACAGAGCATCCACTATCACATTTTGCTGTACTTTTATGTAATGTATTGTGTAGTCAAATGGTTATAGCAAAATAGACCACCTGGTAATTCTGCCATGAAAAAGTTTGCATTCCTGTGTGGAGCTCAAAGCTTTGTGGTCTGAGGAAACTATTGTTTTATGACCAATTAGGTGGCTCTTAAACTTTTTAAATCCACAGACAATATCTAACAGTTCTTTTTATGTAACAGTGTAATTTCTATCGTGTTTCTCTAATCCTCTACTTGCAAAAGTGATTGAAAAGTATTACATAGCCTCACTGATTTCTTTCTGTTGAGAAAGGTGTACCCCAAGCCCATAATCACTTCCATTAGTAATAAGACAGAAAGGTAATGCCCAATCAGGCCTATGAAGGGTATATTGTTGCAAAGTTGCTTCTTAATTTCATTGAATGCCTCTTGACGTTTAGTTGTCCATTCCCAAATTGAATTTTTCTTAAGGAGTTCTCTGAGATATGGTGCACTAAGTGCCTGCATACATACATATTGTCGGTAAAAGTTTGCCAAACCATAAAATGGCCTAGGTTGCTTTTATTTTTGGGTATCGGAAATTCCTCTCTGGCCATGAGTTTATCTTTGTCAGGCAGAATCCCCCTTTCACTAACAGTGTGGCCTAAAAATTTTAATTCTGTCACTCCAACTTTATTTTTCTCTTATTTCAAAGTCATGCCCTCTTTTCCAATTTGCTATACAGTTTCAATATGTTCTTCCCATGTGTTACTAGCTACTAAAATATCATCCACATAAATTACCTATTTGGATAATAATTCCCTACCTAAGACATAATCTAAAACATCGATACATTCAGCTCCTGAAATGTTAAGACCAAATGACACCACCCAATATTGGTAGCTTTTACCATTATATAAAAATGCAGTATATTGTCTTGAATTTTGTTTCGAAACAATTTGGTGAAACCCTGATGTCAAATCTACACTGGAAAAATATTTTGTATCACTAAATTTATTCAATAATTCCTCCATGGATTCAGGATGGTCAATTTCCCATTCAAGGAATTTGTTCAAATGGCGAGAATCCAAAACAAGCCTAACACCTCCACCTTTCTTAGAAACAACAACCAGTTGATTGCTCTACTAGCTGCTGCTCCTTTTCCACTATCTTCGATTTTTGCATCTTCTGCAATTCTCTCTCCACTAATTTTCTTTTGCAAATTGGGACCCCATATTGTTCCATAAAAATGGATCATGCTGTTTCATTTTTAATTTTTGGACATAATTTTTAACTCTACCTGGTTTATTACAAAAGATTGTCACAATATTCTCACAGAAACTGATCTAAATCTTCTCTCTCAGAATTGGATAAGCTATCTGCAGTATTTACTTTATCGCTGACTAACTGTAAAAACTATTACTATCAAAATTGTCCTCCTATTCCTCCGCTAAACCTTCAATGCACCTGTCATCAGAAAATTCAATTTCTCTAATCTGGTTAATGCAATTTTCTGTACACTTTAAACGTAATTTTGCCTCACCAGAAATACCATATTTTGGTTCCATGAAAGACATTTTTAAGATTTCCCAATCAAAAATTGCGTTTGCTTTTATTATCCAACTCATGCCCAACAGAATATCTTCATTTGGGTCTACTACCACAAAACATCCTTCTTCAAACAATAAATCCCTAATTAAAAATGAAATCAAGGCCTGTTTGGAAATTGGTTTGCTGCACTTACCTGTAGCTTCATTAATCTCAATAGTTGTTACAGGAAATTCTATGTAAGAAGCACTGTTTTTCAACCTCTCTCTTAATTTACCAGATATACAACAAATAGGACTACCCATGTCTATTAGCCACATACCTTTCCAATTCTCAGTTGTTATTTCAAAATATGAACTACCAGATACCTCTCGTTTATCAGCTTTCACTTTCTCCATTAATAAATCATCTTCAGTTCCTTTAAAATCTAAATTAATACATGACTGTTGCTTATTCACTGAAGCTGCTGGTAAATTACACAAAGACATATCACTATTAGACCCAATTTCTTCTGGATATGACAAACTACTGTTTTCTATGTAAGAGGGCACACTAATCATACCTTGCTGACTGCCTGAATTATTACTTACCTCACAGTTTATTTGTGTGTGTTCCATGACTTCATTATTCTCAAATTCTAAATAATCATCATCACTGCTACATTTCACTCCACTGGCTTCTTGCTTATTTAAAACCTCTAAAAGTTGTAACCTATTTGCTTAGTTTGTTCATTAATATTATTACTCTCAGCCGAACTCTCAATGACGTCAACAGACGACACTGACTTCCATGTACCTTATTACTCATCAAATAATCAATACCTACTAATTGACTGTTACTAACTTTACCTCCCAATACTTCTGCAAAAATCATACCATCAAGCTCCTCTTTAAACAAAATATCATCATCATCATCTGAATCAGCTACTAAATCAATATTTATGAGTACAAGGTTATCATTTTGGCTTACTACTACATCAGACAAAAATGGATCATCATCATTAACAAACAAACCAGCAATACTGTAATCATCCTTGGATACACACTTGTCAAATAAATTAGTCGGGTCCTTTTCACTAAGCTTATGACTGTTTTGTGTCTTTGTCACAATCCTCATTTCTTTAAACATGTTTGTTGTGGTCTTCAGTCCTGAGACTGGTTTGATGCAGCTCTCCATGCTACTCTATCCTGTGCAAGCTTCTTCATCTCCCAGTACCTACTGCAACCTACATCCTTCTGAATCTGTTTAGTGTATTCATCTCTTGGTCTCCCTCTACGATTTTTACCCTCCACGCTGCCCTCTAATGCTAAATTTGTGATCCCTTGATGCCTCAGAACATGTCCTACTAACCGGTCCAATCTTCTTGTCAAGTTGTCCCACAAACTCCTCTTCTCCGCAATCCTATTCAATACCTCCTCATTAGTTATGTGATCTACCCATCTAATCTTCAGCATTCTTCTGTACCACCACATTTCGCAAGCTGCTATTCTATTCTTGTCTAAACTATTTATCGTCCATGTTTCACTTCCATACATGCCTACACTCCATACAAATACTTCCAGAAAAGACTTCCTGACACTTAAATCTATACTCGATGTTAACAAATTTCTCTTCTTCAGAAACGCTTTTCTTGCCATTGCCAGTCTACATTTTATATCCTCTCTACTTCGACCATCATCAGTCATTTTGCTCCCCAAATAGCATAACTCCTTTACTACTATAAGTGCCTCATTTCCTAATATAATTCCCTCAGCATCACCCGACTTAATTTGACTACATTCAATTATCCTCGTTTTGCTTTTGTTGATGTTCATCTTATACCCTCCTTTCAAGACACTGTCCATTGCGTTCAACTGCTCTTCCAAGTCTTTTTGCTGTCTCTGACAGAATTACAATGTCATCGACGAACCTCAAAGTTTTTATTTCTTCTCCATGGATTTTAATTCCTACTCCGAATTTTTCTTTTGTTTCCTTTACTGCTTGCTCAATATACAGATTGGATAACATCAGGGAGAGGCTACAACCCTGTCTCACTCCCTTCCCAAGCGCTGCTTCCCTTTCATGCCCCTCGACTCTTATAACTGCCATTTGGTTTCTGTACTAATTGTAAATAGCCTTTCGCTCTCTGTATTTTACCCCTGCCACCTTCAGAATTTGAAAGAGAGTATTCCAGTCAACATTGTCGAAAGCTTTTTCTAAGTCTACAAATGCTAGAAACGTAGGTTTGCCTTTCCTTAATCTATTTTCTACGATAAGTCGTAGGGTCAGTATTACCTCACATGTTCCAACATTTCTACGGAATCCAAACTGATCTTCCCCGAGGTCGGCTTCTACCAGTTTTTCCATTCGTCTGAAGAGAATTCGCGTTAGTATTTTGCAGCTGTGACTTATTAAACTGATAGTTCGATAATTTTCACATCTGTCAACACCTGCTTTCTTTGGGATTGGAATTATTATATTCTTCTTGAAGTCTGAGGGTATTTCACCTGTCTCATACATCTTGCTCACCAGATGGTAGAGTTTTGTCAGGACTGGCTCTCCCAAGGCCGTCAGTAGTTCCAATGGAATGTTGTCTACTCCCGGGGCCTTGTTTCGACTCACGTCTTTCAGTGCTCTGTCAAACTCTTCACGCAATATCGTATCTCCCATTTCATCTTCATGTACATCCTCTTCCGTTTCCATAATATTGTCCTCAAGTACATCGCCCTTGTATAGACCCTCTATATACTCCTTCCACCTTTCTGCTTTCCCTTATTTGCTAAGAACTGGGTTTCCATCTGAGCTCTGGATATTAATACAAGTGGCTCTCTTTTCTCCAAAGGTCTCTTTAATTTTCCTGTAGGCAGTAACTATCTTGCCCCTCTCTCCTTTCAACATATGGTTCAAATATTCATAGTGCCTATTTTTATTATTAACATGGTAGTTCCTGTTGTTATCTGTGTGATGTTGGTGGTGTGACCTGTGTTTATTTCTCCTTAGCCTCGTTACGAGTTTTTCTCCTCGCCTCAATCTGACAGGCCACCAATGAAGTGCTTATTCGTTTTCCTGCCTATACTGTCTGTTCAGATTTGAGTTGGTGTTTTGTCTGTAATTGTTGCTATTTTGACCACTGTTCCTGCTAGTACAGTTATTTTGTCTGTTACTGTTATGATAATTTTTATTTTGAGAGAACCGACCACTCCAGTGTTGGTACTCTCTCCTACTTTGATTGTTTTACCTGTCATGACTTTGCCATGCATAGTCTAACCTATCCACATACTTCAAAAATTCTTCAGTCGAGTCATCTGGCCTGTAAAGTAGGCCCCACTGAACCCAGTTAGGTAGACATCATTTCAGTGTGTCAACCTGAATTAACTTGTCTTAAGGTTTGTCTATGTGCCTCAGTTTCCTTAGCTGTATTTCACGAAACTCACACATGCTTAATTTCCCTTCTCTGTATTTGATGTTATTAAAAAATTCAGATTTTCTCCTAGCTTGTCTGCTTTCCAACCAGAATTTATTCAAAAACACTGTTCCAAACTGATCAAATGTCATTTCAGGGCTTACATTCTGATTTGCCCAGGATAAAGCTTCACCATCCCGAAAACGCTTAGCTACTTTCACTTTTAATGATTCTGGCATTGATATAAGAAATCTACAGGATGCAATTTGACATATCCAGAGAGAGTTTTTAACAGTACGTCGTTACATAGGTTGGCAAACAGATTGTTGTTATTATGACAATTAGCAACAACGTTATTTTCTAAATTATTTTCTCTTAATTTTACTGTTTGAAAGTTTTTGGTTTCTGACTCAACTTTTTCGTTTACGGATTTAACCTCTTCTGCAACTAAAATAGAGTTCAATTTCAGTTTCTCATCTACATACTGACTTTCAGAAGTAACATATTCCTGCATAGCTTTAATTTCAGCTTTTCTGCTTTTGATCAACTCATCGATAGTGCTTTTTTTCTGTGGATCTGACCTGTTCTTCAATGACGTCAGTTCTATTATTTATTACTTTTACTTCTGAGTCTGTAACTTGACTTAAACAATCAACTATTGTTTCAATACGGTCGACACGAATGTTAGTGTCGGCCAATTTGGTAATGGTTGTGACTAAATTCTGCTTGAAAGAGTTTAAACTTGCATCGACTTTCTGAAAGTTACTATTTATGTTTTGATTAATATTCTTTTCTGCTTTCTTGCCACGGTCTATCAATTTAGTATCCAATAATCGGGATAACTGTTCAGTTAAATTTATAGGATGGCCTGATTGTTCAAAGCTGTGTACAGGAGGGCACAAATTGCGTGACGCATTTTCTTGATTATGAGTTTAGAATATAAGTCTGGGGTGGAAGCATAAATTTGCCTACCTGACCTAGTGGTCATAGGTATGTGAAGAATATTATTCTCACTCATAATGGGAATATTAGACTTGCAACAATACTCCAAATCAATAAAAATTGTTCTCTACACGCAAATCATCACACAGATAAAACCTTGTACTGGAACTATTAAAGATTTACAGTAGCACTTTGTAGCTATTGAACAACTAAAATTAACACTGAATTCACTCCAAACCAATATATTTGAAAACCAGACTACTCATTTTCGTCCTTTGGCGATGTTGCAGGTCCTTGTAGTTTAGCGACAATTTCCATCAGTTTTCTTGCATCTATACATAAACAACGTTCATTTGTCATTTATTCACAGCACCTGGAAATTCACAGACATTAGAACTCCAGATAGACTTACGACTATCCCAGCTCCTCCGTCATTGTAAGAACTTTTTTTGCTTTAGTATCTTATCAAATAATGGCAGTCAGTTCACTTCAGCCAAATGGATAGAATTTATCAGCAAAGAACAGATAAAACATATTTTAATATCCACTTATTCACCATTGTGCACTCCAACAGAGAAGTACATGTGTGAAATAGGTAGGCTTTGCAGGACATAATGTGCAAAAGATCACGCAACCTGGTCTCAGTATCTCAACCAGTTTGAAGATGTACTGAATACTTCACAACACACTACCACAAGTTTCACCCCGTTTGAAATACACTATGATAAAAAGCCAGAAAGCATTTTGAATAAATTAGTTGATTATCCAGCTCATACTGAAATCACTGCAAATGACAGAAAGAAAACTGCTATGGACAATATGGAATTATCCCACAAGAAATCGAAACAAGAACATGATAAGAAATTTAGTCATTCAATATAAGGTAGGGGATCTGGTATTAACCAAAACTTATGAAAAATCTAAAGCCATCAATAAGGGGGTAATAATTTTTTTTATATTTACATTGGACCACTTGAAATTCTAGAGATACCTCATCCTAATGCTTACATTTTGATATATCATAGGTCAAAGAAGTTGTTTGGATTAAGAAATATTACCCAGCTGAAACCATATTTTCAATAACTGTAAACCCTCAGGGGGTACACACATACTTTGTGTGCCATGTGTGTGGCATAAGCAAGGTGCCCCATCGAATGTGACACTTCCTTAACAGAAACACACCACTCTCACATTCCACATACACAGCTTAATTACACATCTGTCAATAACTGAAGATAACTACTATTTTTTTTAACATGAGTATCACATACTGCATTCTGTGTTATGTTATATGAATGACAGCAGATCTGAAAAAGTTTTCTGTTATTTTAAGACATACCTAAGTAATTGTGAGAGCACACAACCTTATTTTAAGACATACCTAAGTAATTATGAGAACACACAATTTTGCTAGATTATTGTATACTACAATAAATTTTCTGTACTTAAACTCAGTTTTACAAACTCAGGCATTTTCAGTAATTTGTCTGATGACTGTACATTTTGTTGTTTAATTTTCAAACAAGTAGAGTATAACACTTATTGTGAGGTGATGGATTTTACAGAATATGTTTTTGAATACAATACCATGACGACGAGAATTTCAGGAAATTAATAGTGAGAAAGATACATTCTACCTGTGTCAAACAAGAGCAAAGTGAAATGAAGTGTGAAAAATTTAAATCATGGGCAAAACACAATTTTTACATGAACAATCTTTCACTTTGAAACTGAAGATTTCTGTCAAGAGATGCTGTGTTCTAGAACCCAGAAGATCAATTGTGTTCCTGCTGTGTAGCCTTATGTTTAATGTTATGACCAAACACTTCATGATTTTAATATTCTTATACTCACAGTAAGAATTTCAAGAGGAACATATGTGTCACACGCAATGTAAGATAAAACAGAAAAGTTAGAGAGACAACACACATAGATTGCATTTATGAGGGAGCTATGTACATATTTGTTTCTAGACTAATACATGTAGGTTAGTATGTTGCTTTGTGAATTGAAATATTGAGGTGACACTGATTTGGAGGAAACTGAATGAAACACTTATTACTATTTTAGAATGTTTTCGTTTCATATTGTTGTTTTACACCTATATGACTTTTACATACTTTTTTTCCAATAGATATGTAAGATTATGACACTTGATGATGAGAGGTTGCTTAAATATAGCAAGAGAAAACAGTAATACGTAGTTCAAAAATACTTATGTATGGAGGTGAACGGAAATAAGTAAAGAAATATTTGAATATACTGACATAATTTTGTTTCACTGACATGAAATTGCCAGCATTTGCTTCAAAGCTTGTGTACAAGAATAATAATAAAAACTTTACCTGAAGTTGGACTTAATTTGCCTATATAGTGTCAGTTTGTATCAAAAGCTGTCCATTTTGTCGTTGGGTTATCAAATATGCCCTGATGCTGTCAGATTTTATCTTAGTGTTGTCAAAGAGGAAGGTTCTCCATTATTCTGTGTTAGATTAAAAGAGAGTCTGGCACACAACTTATAGTGAAAGTCATTGCATTGATAAAATGTAGATTGAAAATTAACTGATACTGTACAAGGTGAAATAATAATGAAACTTACTTGAATTTGCAAATAAATATTTTGTCACTGTTTTGTCCAAGACAAATATTACACTATATCACAATAAATATGACTAAGACTCAGGAGATCAGCTATACATGATAAAGAAACTATTCTTATGAATATTGTAAAATAATTTCTTGAAATGTTAATCCAATTACGTAATTTCTCATATTTTTATGATATTTGATCTTTTCATATGTATATGTCTTTATGTATCAATATTTTGTGAGCTGATGCAAATTGGAACTGTCAGCTCAATTGTTAAGAGATGCCTGAAAATTGATTGGAGAATTCTTGTTCAAAACAAAGAGACAAGGAAAGTGAAATGCAAGAACCATAAAATGGGCGATGTAGAATAACACTTGAAAATCAGTTTTATAAAGGCTGTACATTAGAATTAAAAACATGTCGCTGTAGTCACTGTCTTTACAGAATTTTATGTATATTATTTGTAAGGTTTATTCTTTTTGTAGCACTTATGATTATTTTCCATTTGAAAGCATACCTTTTTATTTCTAAAGAATAACTTTGGCTCTCACAGATAGCCAAAACTCTTCCGGGGGTTATTGAAATAAAACAAGCCCTTGTTTTACATTCCTTTTTCGATATGCTAATGAAATACTCACCAAAGGGTAATACCAATTGTATTTTATAAATAATTTCGTTTAATCCATTAAATTTCATAGAATTCATTATTCCATTGGTTTATTTGTATGTCATGTTCGTCCAATATATGCTAGCTTTATTTTGCTTTCACTAACAAAGCCATAAGGAAGAAAAATTAGGTTGATATTATTGTTTTTCATTATTTTGTATAATGTGACGTATATCTTGTGCAAAAATCTTTTATATTGTATATGCCAGTTTGGGCATAAAATACGAAAGGTTTTGTGTATAGTTATATTTTACTCTCACAATTTGTAATAGATATAGCAATACACAACCCCAACTGCTCTTCAATATAATACTGCATTCCACGACATATTATTTTAAAAATACTTTTTGGAACTGTATTGAAAACTTGATGTATTCTCTTCTGATGCAATTATTTGTATGATGTAATTGGTTAAACACTTATTCTTGTTAACAAACAGCTGCACCATTAAACCACAACCTTTGCACAACCTGGAGGATTATTTGGCTTTCTAGCAGTCTTGGTCCTTGAAGCCAGTCTACATTTGCCCATTGTAAAGGATTGTTGACTGAATACTGTGTATCGATTTGGACCAATTTTTACTAACTCATAGTAATGACATTAAGTATTTGGTAAGCTTTAAACCACGTTTGTACTTTCTATATTATGGTCCTCTCAACAGGTGAAAATGTTATCTGTCTTATATTTCTACAGACACCAACATTGTCTTTGCATTTTTTTTTTATAATGATGTACAAGGCGTATTGGAATAATAAAAGCTCTCCTGGAATAATAAAATTCTGGACAAGGCATATCAAAGTAATCTGTTCTCTGTTATCTGCAAGGTGAGCCACAACACTCTTTGTAAACTTAATTTATATACATAAAGAGTAGTGTCTTTATGTACAATTTTATTTGCAACCTAATAAAATTTTATACAGATGCTCTTAAGGAATAAAATTAAGTCCTTGTCTAAATAATATTGTAATTAATGTTGCAAATAATTCGGCTGCAGAGTATTATGTAAAAAAAACATACAACAGAAGGAAAAACGAGGACGTTAAAACGGGTTCCCCTTATCGAAAAGGTTAAGAATTGTTGGTCTACAGCTTTGCTTGGTATGCCTGTAAAACCAGTTGTCTGTTGGCTGCACCACTAATCCTTATTTACTTAACAATACATACCTTAGACACCGTAACGTATACGTGGGCTATGGTAATGTCTCCTCTCTTTCGGAGAAACAGCGCCGTTCGTACCATTAGGTAAGACTAAGCGACCGCCTAGGGTGGTAAATTTTCGGGGCGGTAAAGAAAGGAAAAAATTAATTTCAAGTCATACAGCGAAACAATTGAGCAAACGAGGAAAAAAGTGAAAAGAGGAAAAATTAAAAAACTGATTCTTTTTCAAAAGCATACTCATCGGTTACTTAATAAACCTTAACTTACTTTGACGGAAGTATATAGATTGCCTATACCCACCTCACAACTAAAACAGCTGCTACTGAGTTACGAAATGGAAACAAACATTCTTGTAACTAAATAAGGAATTGATGCCAGATTTGGTGGCACTGGCATAATCAGTTAAGTTCTCGTCGAAAATGTTCAGCAAATACTTCTTACTTCAATAATTTCTGTAAATTTCAAAAACCGAGGAGAAAAATAAGGTGCCGAGACATTTGTTGTCCTCAATTGGTTTCAAAGGAATTGAGGACAAAGTATGAAAACTGAAGACTATCACTGGGAAATGAAGATGTCTGGTCGTCTCAGTATAATGATTAAAAGTATAATAAGAGATCTGCATTTCTGTGCCATGATTAAAAGTATAATAAGAGATCTGCATTTCTGTGCCTTTCGATGTTGGTAGTGAAGGAGGGGGCATTGGTAGTTGTGAGGTAACGGGCGAGTTGTGGCGCAATGCAAATATTATGTGTTCGGAATTGGGGCGGCCGCACAGGACGCTCGTCAAAGCCGGGACCCGGCAGCAAACGTTAGCCGGAGGAGAGAGGTAGACTCAGCACATGGTCCAGCCATGTGGCTGGGAATTCCGCTGTGAGGACGGTGCTTTGTGTCTATGAAGGAGACACGCTGGAAGTGCCAAAGATGGCGAACTTTGTGAAACCTTAATGGCAGACATTTCACAGTTCGTACAGAAATTAGTAGTAGCCAGATGAATCATGCTACCTCAAAACGAAACATGTACATTACCATTATTTGCACGACGATTCTAACGGTGCAATCAGATTTTCAATATCTTTATTAGTTTAAAGTTTAGTATCTGACAGTAAATTATACAAGTAACACCCAGCAACGAATTTCCAAAATTTAAACGCTTCATCCGATTTCCTCGATCGACGTGTCTTTAGAAAGCTATTAGTGTAAACCTAAATTGGCATGAATTACAGGATGTAACTTGAATAGTACATGAGTTATTGCAGGTCAAAGTGGCCAATTACTATCGGTCACGTCGGGCCATAACTACTCCACAGTTACACGAAAAACAGTAGCAGCATGCTTACAAATATATTTATTCATCTATGTCTTTGTTTATATCCGGTATATACTATTCATGAAGAAGTTGGTTAAATATTGACTGTGTTTTTGAAAGCACAGAGACATTAGGCTACTGGCCTTCCTTGTGTTCTATTCCTTTGATATATGTTTATTTAATTTGTTTATGTATCTAATAATGTGTGTTAGAACTCCACCACTGCAGGTCCCAAGTCCGGGGCCTCATTTCGCAAGTGATGAGGAAGGAGGAGGGGGAGGAGTAACACCTCGTTAAAAAAAACCTGGGTCCATTTGGCTCCGGAAGGTAGCACCCTGTAAGGGCCCCTGCCTAGGGTTAATAGGTGAAACCTGGTCAACGGTCTCAAAGGCGGAAGAGGAAGTTCAGATTCCCAACGGCGGAGAGAGCGGAAGAACTACCTCCAGGACTCACAATCTTGGTTGTACATTTTGTGGCCTTTGGGCCACACCCAAAATAACTTTCATCAATCATGGAAGTGTGTGATGTAAACTATTTTACCCCAAGTGGACGATCCACCTACGCCAGTACGTCAGCAGACATTCGGATTCTGGGGAGTCTGCAACATTGCACAAAGACAAGTCGGAGTGTCTTGGAATCTCATCCAAATTTCAATATAGGCAATCAACATACCTAGCAACTTTCAATGCAAACTCATTGTTGAAAACCGGAAAACTAAAACACCTAACAGATACGCTAAAGAACCACAACATACTCATAACAGCCATTCAAGAAACACGATACATGGATACAGATACCTTCGATTCCGAAGGTTTTAGGATATACCAAGGGAAAGTGGGACCGAGAGTAATGAAAAATGTACCACATCTTGGGACAGCCTTTATAATCAACAAACAAATCTTGAACTCAATAGTTGGTTTTGATTCCCAATCAGAAAGAATCTCAAGTCTTACATTCACAAGCACAAACAAAATCTACACAATTATCAATGCACATGCCCCTATAAACGAGGATAACAGGAAAAACAAAGAAAAAGTGGAGGCGTTTTGGAATCATCTAGATGACATTATTCAGAAAATTCCAGATAAAAACATCATCATTCTTCTTGGAGATTTTAATGCACAGATTGGTAAAGGAAAAAGATATAAGAAAATAGTTGGAAACTATCCTGCACACAAGAGAACAAACAGAAATGGTGTGAGACTAATAGAACTTTGCCAAGCACACAATTTAATTCTTAAATCCACAGCTTTCAAGAAACTACCACGAAGACAAAAGACATGGGTATCCCCAAATCCTAGCCTTGGGAAATTTCAACTTGATCATGTGGCAATTAAGAAGATTTCTAGCAAAGAAATCATGAATGTTAGGGTACTCAGGGGTGAAAACTTGGATTCAGACCATTACCTTTCTAAAATTAAGTTCAAAGTCATCCCAAACAGGAAACGCAGCATGAAACAAGTTAAGGGTCGGAAGTATAGCACAGAAAAGATATTAAAATCAGATTAATTCACAAAAGCAACAGAAACCATTCAGACAAAAAGCTGGGGGGATATCAAGGAAAACCCCATTACTACAGCTGAACGGATAGCACCTAACAAAACAAGTAAAAAACATGCCTGGTGGTCGCTGGAATGTGATGCCCTCATTGAAACAAGAAAACAGGCATGGCAAAATTGGCAGTCACAGAAAACAGAAGAAAGTAGACTGAATGTCATTACAGTTAGAAAACTGGTAGATAAAAATATAAAAAGGATTAAGAAGACACATGAAAACAAAACTCTCCTCCAAATTGATGAAGAATTTGCTAAAAACAACACAAGGAGCTTTTACAGAACGTTCAAACAAAGGTTATCAAGATACAAAGCACCCACCCTCCAATTTCGAGATGTAAATGGGACCATCGCTCACAACAACACGGAAAACTGCAAAATACTAGCAAGCTACTTTGAGAAACTCTTGAATTGTGAACCCATCCTTGAAAACTTTGAATCCATTCCAAACAACCGTGAGAAGCCGGATTCAGAACCACCGACGACTGAAGAACTACAGAAGGTCATTTCAGAACTTAAAAACAACAAGGCGTCCGGCGAAAATCAAATAGTGGCCGAACTATGGAAAAAGGCTGACAAAAATGCAGTTACATCCCTAAAGTGTGTTTTCGATCAAATATGGAAAGCAGAAGAGATCCCCGCAGAATGGAGAACAGCTCTCATCCAGCCTATCCACAAGAAAGGTTTGAAGACAGACCCCAACAATTACAGAGGAATATCACTGCTGGATATAACGTACAAGATTCTTTCTAAAGTCCTTTTGAACAGGGCAGAGCCGGAATTGGATCCGCAAATCGGGGAATACCAGGGAGGTTTTAGAAAGGGTAGATCATGTTCGGAACAAATACTAAACCTCAAAAACATTATGGCATACCAAAAATCAAGGGCAAAGGCATATGTAATCTCCTTCATTGATTTCAAAAAAGCTTATGATTCGATTGGTAGAGAATCTCTGTTATCAGTCCTGGAAGAAATGGGTTTGGATAAGAAAACAACTAATATTATAAAAGCGACCCTTACAAATACATTTTCGAAAGTTAAATTTATGAGCGAACTATCGGAACCCTTTGAAATAAAAACGGGAGTGCAACAGGGCGATGGGCTCTCACCGTTGATGTTCAATTGTGCGCTTGAGAAAGTAGTCAGAGAATGGAACACAAATATTAAGAGTGGTATAAGACTGGGTTGCAAAAAGAAGAACCTTAAAGTAAATTGCATTGCTTTTGCAGATGATACGGCCCTGTTTGCTGAAACAATGGAAGAAGCACGGGAGCAAATCCTTGAACTAAAGAAACAAGCAGCTAAAATTGGTCTTCACATCTCCTCTGAAAAAACTAAGATATTGACAAACATCAAGCACTCATGTAAATACCTCAAAGTTCAAGAACAGAAGATTGAAATAGTAAAAGAATTCAAATATCTCGGAGAATGGATTACTTGGAATGCTGGGGAAAGCAAAGCAATGGAATCCAGAAAAAATAAACTTGAATTGGCCTTCCAACTAACAAAAAATACATACAACAAAAAATCCCTTTCATGGGGGTCCAAAATTACACATTACAACACAGTGATTAAGCCAGAAGCACTGTATGCAGCAGAAACACTTAACATGAATTTCAAAGGCCAAATGGAGAAACTTGAGGTAAGGGAAAGAAAAATTTTAAGAAAAATCATTGGGCCAAAATTTCAAGACAATAAGATTATATACATCAAAAATGAAACTCTCTACAAGAAAACTGAAAAACTTTCAGATTCTATGCAATAAAAGGAGAATAAATTTTTATGGTCATCTCCTCAGAATGAATTCCAACAGATTAACTAAACAAATCTTTGACTTCTTCCGTAACCGAAAAACGAAGCCCAACTGGTTTAAAGAAACTGAGAAAGACCTAGTGGAATTAAATATTTCAGAAAATTCACTTATTGATCGAACTGCTAAATTAATTACTAAAGATGAAAACATAAGGTTCCAAGACAAATCCACACAAAAGTCCAAATCCTTCATCTCAGAAGAAGAGAGGAGAAGAAGATCAGAAAGAATGAAGAAATACTGGGCCCTAAGAAAAGAACAACGCACAAAGAAATGATTGATCCAGCGTACCCCAAAGAGGGTGAAACGAAAGAAGAAGAAGAATGTGTGTTAGAGCGTGTTTATGGTCCAGCCATAGGAATATTTATTTAATATCAAATGTAAATCCAGTATTTCGAAACTGTTTCATTATGTTTGTGAATGTGCGTTGGTTTGAAGTGAGGGCAGGAGCGCTCTAGCCAATCACAGCGACCGTTGCAAAAAGGACACTTGGAGAGACTGTACGGAAGTTCGGAGGAGCACCGTTTCCGGGGAGGACACGAGAGAGTTGGGGAGAGTGCGACGGAAGGCGACGAGGGGTGGCGGACGTGACTGCGCGAAGGACGCACGGTCGCGAGACAGACTTGGAGTGTGGAGCGGTTTGCGCTTGGTCGCGAGAGATAGTAATACTTCGGAGTGCCGACTTGTGCTCTTGTGAGATTTCCGAGGTTTCTACAGTGAAGACGTAGAATGCGTTTAGAAGTGAACATCTCGCGAGCTATGTTCTTGTTCGTAACTAGTGCAGTAGGAATCTATTGTTTCCCTGTTATTCAACTTATATCGACTCCAGCAAGTGTTTTGCAGAAATATACCGCACTCTCAAAAGTACTTCTACTATCGCACTCATCATTTAAAGTCGTTAAGATAGTACCTGCATATTTTATTTAATTGCAATCTTTCCGGGTTCCCGGGTTCGATTCCCGGCGGGGTCAGGGATTTTCTCTGCCTCGTGATGGCTGGGTGTTGTGTGATGTCCTTAGGTTAGTTAGGTTTAAGTAGTTCTAAGTTCTAGGGGACTGATGACCCTAGATGTTAAGTCCCATAGTGCTCAGAGCCATTTGAACCATTTTTTTGCAATCTTTCATTTATAAATTTATATGTCATATTCAAAATTCGCAATTGTCGAGTGATAGAAACCTTCGACCATTCGATTCATGTGTGTATTCCTATCGTATATGTAGCATCATTGCCACAGATACTAAAACGCCGCGCCAACGCAAGGTTGGCAGCCCACCGTCTGCCGAGCACAGCGCACTCTAGCGGGATGTGCAGCTCGACGGAACTGGAGTGTGCCTCGTTCACTTCTTAGCTAGATTTCAATCCAAGAAGACGTACTTTCATAATCGGCCCTGAGTCAGTTCTGTAATGCTTGCATTCATTCTCTGAGGAGGACCCATCAGGCTTCGTCCCTGAGAATATGTTGTATTAGTTCATGGTATGCCATGTTTTCGAGATTGTTAGTTCATAGCCGCAGCTGCAGTCCTACAAACTACTGAAGATAAGTAATTTTCATTGTACTATGTGTTTCTTGAATAATAATCCTTCTCTCTAACAGTCTGCCGTACCGCATGTTATTGCAACCTGGGCTCCTTCAGCTCCTATCAACTCGGCCTCCTACTTATTTGCATTTACTAACGAGCTGAAAACACCCACGCGTTTTGTGCCTCTAAACAGTGAGACCCAATAGTATACTGTAGACTCAGCAATATTTGGCCTGCAATGCGGCAACTACGTATCCCAGCCCCTAGACAACGAAACCAGCCAAAACTTTTATATTTCAACTCTGAGTCAGAGGGTACGTAGCTGATGGCCACCACATTACACCATCTGCGTTTCATTTGAAAGCCGGTACAGTGAAAAAGAGGGTGCATCATTTTTTCAGTTCTTGCCTAGGGCGGCAGATCTAGCAACTGCCGTGGCTGTCGGCGTGTCCTTCTCCCTTCCGATGACCCGTTAGTCAACAGAGAGTTAACACTAACATTCTCTCCCCGACAACAACCATTTTTCCGGCATGTTAAAGCAGCACGACTCATTTTTATCAGCCTGCAGAGCTCAGTGTGAGTGGGAGGTGGGCAGTTGCAAGTTAGGAGGCGGGATTTTCCTAGCGTGGCGCCAGCCTGCGCGCGCGGCACGGAAGTGCTTCGTGGAAAAGGTTTGTGCGGGAGGTTGCTGGCCCCCTGCCCCTCCCCCTCCTTTCCCGTCGGCCCGCCACGCCACCTCCCCCCCCTGCCCCCTCCCCCCTCCCCCCTCCCCAGGCAGAGGCCGGCGAGCGCTACTCAGACGGCGCTGCACGCCCGAGCGGGCTTCAGCCGGCCAACTCGCCGTGAAATGCGACAAGAATGGCCGAGTGATTTAAATGTGTCCGCGCCGCAGTCGGACACAATGATTCAATCCCAGCCCTGGCGGGGCCGCGCCGCGCTTTTTGTGAGCCGCCGAGTTTGGCGGCAGGTGCTTCCCTTCGCTCCCCCTTCCTCTTCCTCTTCCTTCCCTTTCCTTCCTACCACTCTCCCAGTCCGTCTCTTCCTCTCGCAGCTCAAGGTCCCTATCGTGCTCAACCGTCCGTAGACGTGACCTCATTACAAGCGGACAGCTTCTGCTCACGTCCAGCCTCGCTCCGACATCGCATCTCCGACACTGCACTGGTGACACCCCCGTCTACTTTCCTTCGCGTCCAACGGCGTAAATCACCCTGACCTTGGTACTACATTAGATACTAAGACGAACAATTAACAGACGTCCGTCAACGAACCGATATCATTACATCCTTATAGGCCCAAAACACCCTTAACGCTTCCTGCTGTTTTATGCCCTTTTAGAAGTTTATAAACTCATTCAAGTGGCTTTGGACTGAATGAAATGATTTCATTTACATATCAATAGCACAAGCGGTTCTGAGGTACCACATATTGACCCATGCTGCAACACCCATATTACACTGAAGCACCAAAGAAACTGGTATAGGCATGCATGTTCAAATGCAGAAATACGTAAACGGGCAGAATACGGCGCTGCGGTCGGCAACGCCTATACTGTGTGAAAGGTATTTAAACCGACAAACTCTGGGAGGTTTTAGTGGTCATCAAAACAAATATTTTTTCCTGACGTAATTTTTTCGTATGCGGAGTATTTAAACCGGTAGAGGAATATTTCTCTGGCGGCAAATTAATTAAACCAACAAACACTTTTCCATTTTTATGACCAAGAGACAACACATTAAAACAACCCAATTTCAATTACAGTAGCTTTTCAAAAATTCCTCCACTGCCACGTAAACACAGGTTACTCCGTCGGATCATGTTCTGTCTGACATGGGCAAAAACCCCAGGAATATCCTGAATTGTTCCTGCTGCTGCTACTATCCGGGCAGCCAGATCCTCTTTTGATGCAACAGGAGTTGCGTAAACAAGGTTACGCATCTCTCCCCACACAAAAAAGTCCAGAGGGGGCATATCTGAGGATCGAGTAGGCCATGGTACAGGACCACCTCTGCCAATCCACGTTTCTGGGAACCGTCGGTCCGGGAATCGACGCACACAACGGCTCAAATGTGCCGGCGCCCCGTCATATTGGAACCACATGCGTCGTCTTGTGGGGAGCGGGACGTCTTTCAGCAATTCTGGCAGTGCTCTGGTGAGAAAATTGTAAGAATGCCTGCCATTTAATGGCCTAGGTAGCAGATGCGGCCCAATTTAACAGTCCCCAACAACACCGACCCACACATTAACGAAGAACCGCACTTCATGAGCGCAAGTAACTGTGGCATGTGGGTTATCCTCACTTCAGACATGCGAATTGTGCGTGTTGAAGACTCCATCACGCACGAACGTTGCTTCATCGGTAAACAACACAAAGGATGGAAATGTAAGATGCATTTCACACCGAGGTACCACTGCGAAAACTGTGTTGTGGGTGGATAATCAACTGGTTCTAGGTTGTGGACACGCTGTAAGTGAAATGGACGTAACAATGGCTCTCGAAGGATTGTTCTTACATTCGTCTGATTCGTCCCCATGTTACGTGCAATTGCACGAGTGCTGATTGAAGGATCCTGCTCCACATGCTGCAAGACAGTTTCCTCAAATTGCAGCGTTCTTACCGTGCGACGGCGTCCCTGTCCAGGTAATCTGCTGAATGACCCGGTCTCACGGAGACGTTGGTACACAGCAGCAAAGGTCGTATGATGCGGGATACGGCGATTAGGATATTGTTGTTGATAAACCCGCTGTGCAGCTCGTCTGCTGTGGTGCGCTACGTAGTACGCACCAACCATATCAGTATACCGCTCCATTAGTAAACTGAGACAATGCGCTACTACACTGGTGGACAGCAGTTGTTTACAACTGAACAGCGTAATAGACCCTCTAACAACTGAAGATCGTAATACGACCTCGAACAACTGAAGAGCGTAATACGGCCTCCACCGGTTTAAATAATCCCCATAGGAAAAAATGACATTAGGGAAAAATATTTGTTTTGATGTCCCCTACAACCTCCCAGAGTTTGTCGGTTTAAATACTTTTCACCCTGTATAACACAAGTGTCTGGCCCAGCTGTTACATCGGCTGCTGCTGCTACAATGGCAGGCTATCAAGATTTAAGTGAGTTTGAACGTAGTGTTATAGTTGGCGCATGAGCGATGGGACGCAGCATCTCCGAGGCAAGGATGAATTGGTTATTTCCCCATACGACCACTTCACTAGTGTACCGTCAATATCAGGAATCCGGTAAAACATCAGATCTCCGACATCGCAAAGATCCTGCAAGAACGGGACCAGCGACGACTGAATAGAATCGTTGAACGTGGCAGAAGTGTAATACTTGCGCAAATTGCTGCAGATTGCACTTCTGGGCCATCAACAATTGTCAGTGTGCGAACCATTCGACGAAACATCCCCGATATAGGATTTCGGAGCCCATCAACACCGAGATTGGTCTGTTGATGACTCGAAACTGGTCGGCCGAGTCACATTTCAAATTGTATCGAGCGGATGGACGTGTACGGGTATGGAGACAACCTCATGATTCCGTGGTCCCTGCATGTCAGCAGGTGCCTATTAAAGCTGGTGGAGGCTCTGTAATGGTGTGGGGCATGTGCAGTTGCTGTGATATGGGACCCCTGGTACGTCTAGATACGACTCTGACAGGTGACACGTTCGTAATTATCCCGCCTGATCAACTGCTTTCATTCATATCCATTGTACATTCCGACGGACCTGGGCAATTCCAGCAGGGCTATGCGACACCCCACACGCCCAGAATTGTTACAGAGTGGCTCCAGGAACACTCTTCTGAGTTTAAACACTTCCGCTGGCTTCCAACCTCTCCAGATATGAACACTACTGAGCATACCCGGGTTGCCTTGCAATGTGCTGTTCATATGAGATCTTCAGCCCCTCGTTCTCTTACGGGTGTATGGACAACTCTGCAGGATTCATGGTGTCATTTCCCTCCAGTACTACCTCAAACATTAGTCGAGTCTATGCCTCGTCGTGTTGCGGCTCTTCTGCGTGCTCGCGGGGGCCGTACACAATATTAGGCAGGTATACCAGTATCTTTGGCTCTTCAGTGTAGTACGTGGTGTAGCCTGCATACGCGACAATCCAGGCGCTGTCTCTGGCACCCAGTCGACCGTACAGATGGCGATTACTGTCCAGGTATACGTTATGCCACGCCTGATGGACCAGTTCACGTATCTCTGTATGATTTGTTGCTTGACTAGTAACATGAGTCACTTCTAGCCCCATCACATCCCATTCGTGTTCGATTGGAGACGAGTCCAGAGATCGTGCTGGCCAGGGAAGTTGCTGCACGTCTTTCAGAGCACATTTAGTTTCACTGGCAGTGTGTGGGCGAGAATTATCCTGTTGGATCAATACATCACCTTCCTATTGCAAGAACGGCAAAAGAATTGGTCCCTTCCAGAAGCACCAGAGGTGTATGAAAGTTGTAGCTTATCGCACCCTAGAACATAAGGCATCGGATGGGGCAGGTGTGTCCTGGACGAATGCACTCCACGAGAAAGTGCTCACCAGGTCTATGTCGTAAGGGCAAACAACCATCACTCGTGTGCAGGCATAATCTGCTTTCGTCGCCGAAGACTGCAGCACGCCACTCCATCTTCAAGATGATCCTCTGATTGCACCAGTCGATCCGTGCACATCGATGCTGTGGCATGAGTGGAAGAGGAGTTAGAGGTGCGCGTGCACGCCTGTATACCCACTCCTAATAACCGCTTCACAACAGTTTGTGTTGGTACGCCTGGGCTCACAAGCCCTTTTATCTGTGGTATTGTAGCTGTACGATCTGCCACTGCTGCCCTTACAATACAACGATCCTGGTGGGCATCTGTGCTGCGTGGATGTCCATAATCTCGTCCACGGGTGTGAGAACGTTCACGTGACCATTGATACCAGCATCGTTGCACAACTGACGCAGCATGTCCAACTTGTGTGATAATTCTCTGAATGAACTATCCCGTCATTCGGAAAGACACAATTTCACTCCTTTCAAACGCGCTCAGTTTGCTGTAAGAAGCACGAGTGCGTCCCCGTGGCATCGTTGCCTACTTGCTTTACCCTTTGCAGTACACTGAGCCTTCTGCTCCCATACTAAAGGACTGACACAGATGGCTTTGTCCGCACCCGGGGACTGGGTGTTTGTGTTGTCCTCATAATTTCATCATCATCATCACATCATTAGTGGCAGCCGGCCATGATGACCGTGCGATTCTAGGCGCGTGACGGCTACGGTCGCAGGTTCGAATCCTGCCTCGGGCATGGATGTGTGTGATGTCCTTAGGTTAGTTAGGTTTAAGTAGTTCTAAGTTCTAGGGGATTCAAATGGTTCAAATGGCTCTGAGCCCTATGGGACTTAACATCTGAGGTCATCAGTCCCCTAGAACTTAGAACTACTTAAACCTAACTAACCTAAGGACATCACACACATCCATGCCCGAGGCAGGATTCGAACCTGCGATCGTAGCCGTCGCGCGGTTCCAGACTGTAGCGCCTAGAACCGCGATACCACCGCGGCCGGCAGTTCTAGGGGACTGATGACCACAGCAGTTAAGCCCCATAGTTCTCAGAGCCATTTTTCATTAGTGACAGTGAATAGATTGGACTGTGTACAAAATTGGACAGTGAAAAAATTGGGACTTTGTATGGGCGCTGACGACCGTGCAGTTGAGCGCCCCCACAAACCAACCATCATCATCAACCATCAACGCTATCCGTTGGTGGACGATGCTGAAACCATTATCAATACTTCTATTCCCCTGGTGGCGTATGCCGTCATGGGATCAAAATCGAAGTCTACATCTACATCTACATTTATACTCCGCAAGCCACCCAACGGTGTGTGGCGGAGGACACTTTACGTGCCACTGTCATTACCTCCCTTTCCTGTTCCAGTCGCGTATGGTTCGCGGGAAGAACGACTGTCTGAAAGCCTCCGTGCGCGCTCTAATCTCTCTAATTTTACATTCGTGATCTCCTCGGGAGGTATAAGTAGGGGGAAGCAATATATTCGATACCTCATCCAGAAACGCACCCTCTCGAAACCTGGCGAGCAAGCTACACCGCGATGCAGAGCGCCTCTCTTGCAGAGTCTGCCACTTGAGTTTATTAAACATCTCCGTAACGCTATCACGGTTACCAAATAACCCTGTGACGAAACGCGCCGCTCTTCTTTGGATCTTCTCTATCTCCTCCGTCAGACCGATCTGGTACGGATCCCACACTGATGAGCAATACTCAAGTATAGGTCGAACGAGTGTTTTGTAAGCCACCTCCTTTGTTGATGGACTACATTTTCTAAGCACTCTCCCAATGAATCTCAACCTGGTACCCGCCTTACCAATAATTGATTTTATATGATCATTCCACTTCAAATCGTTCCGCACGCATACTCCCCGATATTTTACAGAAGTAACTGCTACCAGTGTTTGTTCCGCTATCATATAATCATACAATAAAGGATCCTTCTTTCTATGTATTCGCACTACATTACATTTGTCTATGTTAAGGGTCAGTTGCCACTCCCTGCACCAAGTGCCTATCCGCTGCAGATCTTCCTGCATTTCGCTACAATTTTCTAATGCTGCAACTTCTCTGTATACTACAGCATCATCCGCGACAAGCCGCATGGAACTTCCGACACTATCTACTAGGTCATTTATATATATTGTGAAAAGCAATGGTCCCATAACACTCCCCTGTGGCACGCCAGAGGTTACTTTAACGTCTGTAGAAGTCTCTCCATTGATAACAACATGCTGTGTTCTGTTTGCTAAAAACTCTTCAATCCAGCCACACAGCTGGTCTGATATTCCGTAGGCTCTTACTTTGTTTATCAGGCGACAGTGCGGAACTGTATCGAACGCCTTCCGGAAGTCAAGAAAAATAGCATCTACCTGGGAGCCTGTATCTAATATTTTCTGGGTGTCATGAACAAATAAAGCGAGTTGGGTCTCACACGATCGCTGTTTCCGGAATCCATGTTGATTCCTACATAGTAGATTCTGGGTTTCCAAAAACGACATGATACTCGAGCAAAAAACATGTTCTAAAATTCTACAACAGATCGACGTCAGAGATATAGGTCTATAGTTTTGCGCATCTGCTCGACGACCCTTCTTGAAGACTGGGACTATCTGTGCTCTTTTCCAATCATTTGGAACCCTCCGTTCCTCTAGAGACTTGCGGTACACGGCTGTTAGAAGGGAGGCAAGTTCTTTCGCGTACTCTCCAGGTGTGCTAATATTTTTCCGGCAGTGTATAATGGCTGTATGGCAAAAGATCCGCGTTCAGATCGCAGTCGAGGAAAGAGAAAGGATCAGCGTACGTGGCTAATATACTCTGAGACACGTGATTGATCACCGCTGCAGACTAAGACACATTTGTGTTACTGTCTGCGCTTTTTCTCGCAAAGTGTATAACCCTCTTTTAGATACTGTCAAGATAAAAAGCAATAAGAAGTGAAAAGTAATGTTATTGCTCTGAAAAAATATTGTGGAATTTGCACAACGTGATCCGGCGGCAAACCAGTGAAGACTATTTACAACACATCCGCCGGGAAAGCTTGAAGAGTCACAATGTTATTCATGCTATCTGTCTACCTCCCCCTCTTTCTGATTCTCGAATACTCACGACTGGTCTTCCTGTCACGGTAAGTCTTCAGTATTTCCAATAATATTTACAACAGCAGCGGGGAAAGCCGAGACATTCTCTGCATCAAGCACACTGGATGAAAGGTAGTAGGTACATAAGCTGACCACTTTCTCCCTCTCACAGTTACGGAAAGCGTAGAGTAATTTCACATAAACCACAACCAAAAGATTTCAAGATGTTATATTTCTATGGATGGTAGCATTTTTTCCTTCTCGATCTGGTCAACTAGGAAACGTTTGACAGTTTCAATTCCCCTCATTTGTCCCTTTACTTTTCTCCAACATTCATTCATCTTGAAAGACATCATGTTTACGCCAGTGAGTGTTAAATTTTTTATTTCCACTATTGCAATTTCGGCCTTAGGCCATTATCAAGCGCGGATGTATTGGCTTTAAGCCATGTCTACTTTACACAAGCTGACACATTTATACGTAGTTGTCATTTGCTGTTATATACATTCGTAATGACAACGACGTATATATGTGTCAGCTTGTACATAAAAAGTTTAACAGTCACTGACGTAAACATGATGTCTTTCAAGAAATTTCACATGACTGTGAATCCCAGTTATGAAAAGTTGATTATTTAATATTTTCACCATTTCTCTTTTTTTCTGTCTTCAGAATTGTTCACACATGTTCTCTTGATACTTTTCCTTGGATCCTTCTAAATTTAATACTTCCTCCTGAGACTATGTCGTTATGATGCTTATTTTACTTTTGTGCTGTGTACCTGTATTTTTTAATATTTCTAACTTCTCGTATCCGGTTTGTTGTTAATTTAATTTCCCAGAGATACTTGAAACTTGGGTGTTGTTGTGGAGGAAAAGGATCTCATTTACTCGAGTCGACGAAAGAAAATAATGAATGTCATACTAAAAATCCTTCCTGGAGGCCTGTGAACATTGGTGTGGGAGGGGAGGGGGGGGGGGAGGAGGAGAAGGAGTTAAAAGTTCACATTTTTTAATTTTTTTCTTGACTGTCTCGGAAATCGCGGATTCAAGCGAAAACGTGTCCATTATATAATTAAAGTACAATAAATTTTCTACAGTAAAGGTTCTATTTATTTTTACTCTAGCTTTTGCGTCACATGGGATAGAAGAATACCAGATTATTAAAAATAGTTTTTAATGGCATAAAAGTGACGTTTATTGATAATGAAGTAGGATAAGAACAAATATTAAATTTTTGTACCAAATCTAAGTGCAGCAAGATATATTAAGGAACAAATTGGTTTCTGGGGATGTAACAGCGTGGAAAGGCCGGGCTGGTTAGAAGATTGAGGGAAGATAGGTCACCGGATTACGATGGGTACCGCACTACGTCAGAAAAAGCACCCACACGGTATTTCATGAAGTCATACCGACACTTCCGCTTCTCGCCTTATAAACCACTGGCGATACAGTGTGCAGACACTCCCAGCAGGGACCTCATTGATTTTGTCTGCCTACAGAAGAGGACTAGACAGGAAGTACTGGGGAGATACCGTACGTATGTAAACTGGAAAGCGAGCATTCTCATGGTGGAGGAAGTCACGTCCGCGCGAAGAACGCTACACATGTCGAATGGCTAAAAAACAATTTCCCTGCTGCGGAAGGATCGGTATAACTTTGAGAAATACCATGTATTTACTTTTTGTGGCATAGTGTGGTAGAGAAAATGGGGAATTGCTGTCATTTTGCAGACGTATGAAGGAGAGAAGTGCATGACCACAATCCGACGACCTATTTTCCCTGATGCTTCTAACCAACCCCGCCTTTGCATCCTGTTACTCTTCCAGAATACAATTTATTCCTTTATATGGTTCTACTGCACTTAGATGTGGCACAATCATGTAATACTTGTCCTTAACCCAATTCGTTTAACAATAAACATCAATTTTATAGCATTAAAACACCATTTTTAATAATTGGGATTCATCCGTCCCCCGCAATACAGAAACTGTTACTGCTAGAGGAAAAATGAATATGACCTTTTTTTTAGGAAATTTAATTTCTTTTAATTTTTTGCTGGAAAACATTACCGATAGATGCCACGGTTTTCGAGATATTCAAGAAAATCTACAAAAGGACATTTACACGCCCCCTCCCACCCCTCCTCCCCACCCTGCGCCCACACCCCACGGGGCAGGTCTTTTTAGTATGTCGTACTTTACACTTACTTCGAGCACTTTACAAAAATTTGCGACTACAGGAATTTTTCCCCCGGTCGAGATTTTTTGGTCTTCATTTGATGGGGTACTTCGTCAGCTTTCTGCAACACTTTGTATTGATAGCTTCCTGTAACCTCGCTTGAAAATTTCAATAGTATTCTCCTGTGACGTATTACCCCTTACGAGCAAAATCGCCACACCGTATCAGTCCCACAAACACTTAGCAGAACTTGACTGATAATGTTTTGGACTTTTATCAGCAGTGGTGAATTCTTCATTAATTCATCCGTGTTACTGCGTCACTGTGTCTTACAATGGCGGACTGTTGACGTACAGTTCCATCAACTCAGCGCGGAACGTTTCGAATTGCTCCTCCAGAAATGCAGAAAACGAATTACTGCATGATAACCGAGCGAGGTGGCGCAGTGGTTAGCACAATGGACTCGCATTCGGGAGGACGACGGTTCAATCCCGTCTCCAGCCATCCTGATTTAGGTTTTCCGTGATTTCCCTAAATCGTTTCAGGCAAATGCCGGGATGGTTCCTTTGAAAGGGCACGGCCGATTTCCTTCCCCATCCTTCCCTAACCCGAGCTTGCGCTCCGTCTGTAATGACCTCGTTGTCGACGGGAGGTTAAAACAACACTAACCTAACTGCACGATACATCGCTTACAAATGGGTAAAATACGGGAATGCTGATTCCTTAATTAAAAAGGTTCAGACGCTGTATGAAGGTTGTGGACTCAGAGTACAACTAAGATGCGGAAGATCGAAAAAGTTTAAGGCACTTCGCTTTACCCATTACTCTTCATTACACTTACAGATATAATCATGAAAGAAATAACGGAAGATGAAAATGAAGACCTCAGTGTTTTTGCTTTTCCTGATGCCATCGCCATTTAGGGAGAGGCAGAAGTGGATGTTCAGAGAAGACTAGATTACGAGAATAAAAAATTCAAGGAATTCAAGTTGACAGTGCGTGAGAGCAAGTCAGTGGCAATGAAGATGAGAAGGACACACACGCCTTGTAACATCATAGTGGACGGAGAAAAGGTTGAATGTGTGAAACGTTTCAAGTAGCTCGGTAGTGTCATATCAAGTTATAGAAGTGCCAAACTTGAAGGTATAAACAGAGCAGCAAAAGGATCCAGTTTTTTTCTAGAAAGTACGATACCAAAACTGGGACACTGGAGTCCCTCTAAGAGCTTAAGAGAGCGTCTATAAAACCTATCTCCTGCCAGTCATGACGTATAACCTGGAGACCTGTCTCATAAATAATAGAGAAAAGTGTCAAATACAAGTAAGTGAAATGAAGTTTCTTAGGTCAGATCTACTAGAAAGCAGGAGAGAGAGTCAGGAACGAATGTGTAAGAAAAGACTTGTGGGTGGCCTTTAGCGTGAAGATAAGAATGAGTGCTCCGAGACTGAAGCGTTTAGGTCATGTGAAGGGAATACACCCGACTCGAACTCCACGTCAGTATTTGGAGATGAAGGCACCAGGAAGAAGGCCTATTAGGCGGTGTAGGAAGAGATGGGCAGACGAGGCTAATGAAGATCTGAAGAGGAGAGGAGTAACGTGTGATGCACTGAAAGAGAAAGGCTAGACCAGGACAGAAATCAGTGAAGGCATGTCGTTTACAAAATCTTGCCCGGCTCACTGGAAGGAAATCCTGATGATGATGATGATGATGATGATGATGATGCTGATGACTCCACTTAAGCATCAGCTGTACCGTTTCGTTTTAGCTGTGGCGCGGGGATTTCGGTGTGTACCGGGACTGTAGGCATCCACCTGCAAGCGCACAAACAATCACGTAATTACATTTTTCTAGGTGATAATTAAAATTTAAAGTCCACCCCTCGCAATGTTCTTCAATTCTGCACTGTGAATTTGGTCTTCATATTTACAGAGCACACTTGATGCAACTTTTCTCAATAAGGTGGTGCATAAGTTCGTAGAATTTTGACACACGTTTAATAAACACAACAGATACACACAACAGAGACTTTAGTCGTCAATAATATATTCTCCATCACTATTTACAACAGTCTGCTAACGCTGTGGGGGTTTTCGATTCCGAGACTGTAGAAATCACATGGTTTTGAGGCTAAGAATTCGTCGAGCCATGTTCGAAGCGCTTTTTCATCTAGAAAGGAAGTTCCTTGAAGGTTGTTCGACAGAGAGCGGAAAAAAATGCAAATCTGAGGGCTCAAGAACAGATGAATAACGTGGGTGCGGAATGACTTCCCCAACCTACCTCGTATATAGTGTTTCTTGTCAGTCTAGCAGAATGCGGGCGGGCGTTATAGTGGAATTATTTATTTACTTAATCGTATGGTGATTTTATACAATATACAGTTTGTGGATTAATGCGTTTAAACGATTTCCATCACACCCCGAAGGTCTTCCTGAACGTGGAGACTTACCAATGTCGAAACGATCCTCCTTAAAAGGAGAAAACTGTTTTCTTGCCGTGCTATGACCGGTGCCATTATCTCCATACGCGGCGCAAATGTTTCTGGCCGCCTCCGCTCCGGTCACTCCTCTACTGAACTCAAACGGAAGAATGTGCCGGAAATGTTCCGATTTCTCCACTTGGCACTCCATTTTCTAGCGTCCACAGCTCCACTCACTATCTCCAAATGACAAAATGATGATATGTTAACTGAAATAACAACGTGAACTACAAATAAAATATGACTACCGATAAATACACTGCTGGCCATTAAAACTGTTACACCACGAAGATGACGTGCTACAGACGCGAAATTTTACCGACAGGAAGAAGATGCTGTGATATCGAAATGATTAGCTTTTCAGAGCATTCGCACAAGGTTGGCGCCGGTGGCGACACCTACAACGTGCTGACGTGAGGAAAGTTTCCAACCGATTTCTCATACACTAAGAGCAGTTGACCGGCGTTGCCTGGTGAAACGTTGTTGTGATGCCTCGTGTAAGGAGGAGAAATGCGTACCATCACGACTTTGATAAAGGTCGGATTGTAGACTATCGGGATTGCGGTTTATCGTATCGCGACAATGCTGCAAGCGTTGGTCGAGATCCAATGACTGTTAGCAGAATATGGAGTTGGTGGGTTAGGAGGGTAATACGGAGCGCCGTGCTGGATCCCAACGGCCTCGTATCACTAGCAGTCGATACGACATGCATCTTATCCTCATGGCTGTAACGGATCGTGCAGCCACGTCTCGATCCCTGAGTCAACAGACGGGGACGTTTGCAAGACAACAACCATCTGCACGAACAGTTCGACGACGATTGCAGCAGCATGGACTATCAACTCGGAGGCCATGTCTGCGGTTACCCTTGACGCTGCATGACAGACAGGAGCGCTTGCGATGGTGTACTCAACGACGAACCTGGGTGCACGAATGGCAAAACGTCATTTTTTCGGATGAATCCAGGTTCTGTTTACAGCATCATGATGGTCGCATCCGTGTTTGGCGTCATCGTGGTGAACGCACATTGGAAACGTGTATTCGTCATCGCCATACTGGCGTATCACCTGGCATGATGGTATGGGGTGCCATTGGTTACACGTCTCGGTCACCTATTGTTCACATTGACGGCACTTTGAACAGTGGACATTACATTTCAGATGTGTTACGAGCCGTGGCTGTACCCTTCATTCGATCCGTGAAAAAACCCTACATTTCAGCAGGATAATGCGCGACCGCATGTTGCAGGTTATGTACGGGCCTTTCTGGATACAGAAAATGTTCGACTGCTGCCTCGCCAGCACATTCTCCAGATCTCTCACCAATTGAAAACGTCTGGTCAATGGTGGCCGAGCAACTGGCTCGTCACAATACGCCAGTCACTACTGTTGATGAAGTGTAGTATCGTGTTGATGTTGCATTGGCAGCTGTACCTGTACACGCCATCCAAGCTCTGTTTGACTCAATGCCCAGGCGTGTCGAGGCCGTTATTACGCCAGAGGTTGTTGTTCTGGGTACTGATTTCTCAGGATCTATGCACCGAAATTTCGTGAAAATGTAATCACATGTCAGTGCTAGTATAACATATTTGTCCAATGCATACCCGTTTATCATCTGCATTTCTTCTTGGTGTAGCAATTTTAATGGCCAGTAGTGTAAACCCATACAAGTCGGAATACCAACATGCAAAACGCTAACGCTACGAACTTATGCACCAACCTAATATTTTGTCAGCTTATAAATCAAACAGAACGCGTCTTTTACAGTATCACGTACGTACAAATGACGTCTGAACGGTGTCTCGCGGATGAGAGTGTAGCGCGCATGTCTGAACTCGCCCACAGACTGCGGACCTAATAAGGCGGTGGACGGGCGCGCTTTGTGAGCCCCGCCTTTGACAGGTCCGCGGCCGCAGACGGCTGTACGGCTGTACACAGCACGTAATCCGCGCGACACCTGCCGCGGGCGCCCCCGGCGGAAGCCGCAGTACGGTTGACAGCCGCACGCCCCGCCACGCCGCTGCAACGCTCGGCTGCCCACGCATCCCATTACACAAATCACCGCCGCCCCCGGCGACAATCGCTGCATTTCCAGCCGCTACTTCCCGCGCGCAAATTTCTCTGCGCGCTCCTAGCGCATCTCTCATACTATGTACCGCACGCAAACAAACCACGGGTCCACTGAACTTCGACCTAAGATACAAAGTTTTAAAAAAAACTGAAAATTAATACTTCGTTATTTCACAGTTGATGATACTGCTGTTTGAACCATTGCCTCTGTGGCTCATCAACATTATCATCGCCATCATCATCGGCCACTTATTATCCACTCCTAAGTGTAGACCTCTTCCAGTGTTCTCCAATCAGCCTAGGACAACAGTGGCGTGTCACATACCAATTGAACCTCAATGTAGACAAGTGTAATGTACTGCGAATACATAGAAAGAAAGATCCTTTATCATTTAGCTACAATATAGCAGGTCAGCAACTACAAGCAGATAATTCCATAAATTATCCGGGAGTAGGCATTAGGAGTGATTTAAAACGGAATGATCATATAAAGTTGATCGTCGGTAGAGCAGATGCCAGACTGAGATTCATTGGAAGAATCCTAAGGAAATGCAATCCGAAAACAAAGGAAATAGGTTACAGTACATCTGTTCGCACACTGCTTGAATACTGCTCACCGGTGTGGGATCCGTACCAGATAGGGTTGATAGAAGAGAGAGAGAAGATCCAACGGAGGGCAGCGTGCTTCGTTAGAGGATCATTTAATAATCGCGAAAGCGTTGCGGAGATGATAGATAAACTCCAGTGGAAGACTCTGCAGGAGAGACGCTCAGTAGCTCGGTACGGGCTCTTGTTAAAGTTTCAAGAACATACCTTCACCAAAGAGTCAAGCAGTATATTGCTCCCTCCTACGTATATCTCGCGAAGAGACCATGAGGATAAAATCAGAGAGATTAGAGCCCACACAGAAGCATACCGACAATCCTTCTTTCCGCGAACAATACGAGAGTGGAATAGAAGGGAGAGCTGATAGAGGCACTCAAAGTACCCTCCGCCACACACCGTCAGGTGGCTTGCGGAGTATGGATGTAGATGTAGATCACTAAGCAACAAATGTATTCTCGCAAACTTTCTATAAGGAAAACAACAGTCTGTGAATTCTGGCATATTAGCTCGCGTTTACCTCAGTTCATGGAATGTGGCGAGTAGAACTGTTGATAAAATATCGATAATACGATACTTTATCCTCAAGATGTCAATATATATCAACATTTCCCCGAATATATTGATAACAAAATGGTAATATCGAGTGCCCATACCCATATTTTCACAAATTTCGGTAAATATTTGAAGTTCTCCTTTTGAATCTGTAGTGGAACATAGTTTTACTTTCACAGTGTGAAGGAGTCTTACTACACTGAAGAGCCAAAGAAAATGAAACACCAACCAAATATCATGTAGGGCCCCACAGAGCACTCTTAAGTGCCGCAACACGACATGGTATGGACTCGACTATTGTCTTAAGTAGTGCTGGAGGGAACTGACACCATAAAGCCTGCAGGACTGCCCATAAATCCGTAACAGTACGAGGGGATGGAGCTCTCTTCTGAACACCACATTGCAAGGCATCCCAGATATGCTCAGTGATGTTCATATCTGGGGAGTTTGGTGGCCAGTGGAAGTGTTTAAAATCAGAAGAGTGTTCCTGGAGCCAGTCTGTAGCAATACTGAACGTGTAGATGTCGCATTGTCCTGCTGGAATTGCCCAAGTCCGTCGGAATGCACAATGGACATGAAAGGATTCAGGTGATTAGACAGGATGCTTAGGTACGTGTCACCTGTCACAGCCGTATCTAGACGTATCAGGGGTTCCATATCGCTCCAACTGCACACGCCCCACACCATTACAGAGCCTCCACCAGCTTGAACAGTCCCCTGCTGAAATGCAGGGTCCATGGATTCATGAAGTTGTCTCCATGCCCGTACACGTCCATCCCCTAGATATAATCTGAAACGAGACTCGTTCTCGACCAGGCAACATGATTCCAGACGTCAACAACAATCCAATGTCCGTGTTGACGGGCCCAGACGCGGCGTACAGTCTTTTGTCGTGTAGTCATCAAGGGTATACGAGTGAGCCTTCGGCTCCCAAAGCCCATATCGATGATGTTTCATTGAATGGTTCGCATGCTGACAGTAGTTGGTGGCCCAGCATTTAAACCAGCAGCAGTTTGCGGAAGGGTTGCACTTCTGTCACGTTGAACGATTCTCTTCATTCGTCATTGCTCTCGTACCTGCAGGATCTTTTTCCGGCCGCACCGATGCCGGAGACTTTATGTTTTACCAGATTCCTGATATTCACGGTACAGTCGTGAAATGGTCATACGGGAAAATCTCCACTTGATCGCTACCTCGGTGAGGCCGTGAGCCGTCGCTCTTCCGCCGACTGTAACACCACGTTCAAACTCCCTTAAATCTTGATAACCTACCATTGTAGCAGCAGTAACCGATCTAAGAACTACAGCGTTCCCGACCGCAGCGGCGTATTCTGCCTGACTACATATATCTGTATTTGAATACGTATACCTGTACCAGTTTCTTTGGCACTTCAGTGTGTAAGTAAAACCAGGGTCTGTGAATTCTGTCATATTAGCTCGTGTTTTCCTCAGTTCATGAAATGTGGCGAGTAGTACAGTTTATAAAATATTGATGTATTGATAGCTTTTACCAAAGATGTCTATATATGTTGGCAACATTTTTCCACGGATATATACACTCCTGGAAATTGAAATAAGAACACCGTGAATTCATTGTCCCAGGAAGGGGAAACTTTATTGACACATTCCTGGGGTCAGATACATCACATGATCACACTGACAGAACCACAGGCACATAGACACAGGCAACAGAGCATGCACAAAGTCGGCACTAGTACAGTGTATATCCACCTTTCGCAGGAATGCAGGCTGCTATTCTCCCATGGAGACGATCGTAGAGATGCTGGATGTAGTCCTGTGGAACGGCTTGCCATGCCATTTCCACCTGGCGCCTCAGTTGGACCAGCGTTCGTGCTGGACGTGCAGACCGCGTGAGACGACGCTTCATCCAGTCCCAAACATGCTCAATGGGATACAGATCTGGAGATCTTGCTGACCAGGGTAGTTGACTTACACCTTCTAGAGCACGTTGGGTGGCACGGGATACATGCGGACGTGCATTATCCTGTTGGAACAGCAAGTTCCCTTGCCGGTCTAGGAATGGTAGAACGATGGGTTCGATGACGGTTTGGATGTACCGTGCACTATTCAGTGTCCCCTCGACGATCACCAGTGGTGTACGGCCAGTGTAGGAGATCGCTCCCCACACCATGATGCCGGGTGTTGGCCCTGTGTGCCTCGGTCGTATGCAGTCCTGATTGTGGCGCTCACCTGCACGGCGCCAAACACGCATACGACCATCATTGGCACCAAGGCAGAAGCGACTCTCATCGCTGAAGACGACACGTCTCCATTCGTCCCTCCATTCACGCCTGTCGCGACACCACTGGAGGCGGGCTGCACGATGTTGAGGCGTGAGCGGAAGTCGGCCTAACGGTGTGCGGGACCGTAGCCCAGCTTCATGGAGACGGTTGCGAATGGTCCTCGCCGATACCCCAGGAGCAACAGTGTCCCTAATTTGCTGGGAAGTGGCGGTGCGGTCCCCTACGGCACTGCGTAGGATCCTACGGTCTTGGCGTGCATCCGTGCATCGCTGCGGTCCGGTCCCAGGTCGACGGGCACGTGCACCTTCCGCCGACCACTGGCGACAACATCGATGTACTGTGGAGACCTCAGGCCCCACGTGTTGAGCAATTCGGCGGTACGTCCACCCGGCCTCCCGAATGCCCACTATACGCCCTCGCTCAAAGTCCGTCAACTGCACATACGGTTCACGTCCACGCTGTCGCGGCATGCTACCAGTGTTAAAGACTGCGATGGAGCTCCGTATGCCACGGCAAACTGGCTCACACTGACGGCGGCGGTGCACAAATGCTGCGCAGCTAGCGCCATTCGACGGCCAACACCGCGGTTCCTGGTGTGTCCGCTGTGCCGTTCGTGTGATCATTGCTTGTACAGCCTTCTCGCAGTGTCCGGAGCAAGTATGGTGGGTCTGACACACCGGTGTCAATGTGTTCTTTTTTCCATTTCCAGGAGTGTAGATATCAAAATGGCAATATCGAGTGTCGATATTTTTATTTTATATTATATTTTTTCAAATTTTCGTTTAATATTTGAAGTTCTCTTTTTGAAACTGTAGTATAACACAATTTTGTTTCATAGTATGAATGATTTTTGCTGCTTTTTGAGACTTCATCACGGCCAGACATTTTCTTGGACTGTATGAAGCAAGTATATTTGGCACAAAAGAAGAAGTCCGATTGCACTGGGTGGTGTGGCGATGTGAATGGAATCACAAGTTTTCCGAAGCGAAGAAATAGCACACCCGTTTCGTAAAAGTTTTAACGCAGCTAGTGTGCTATTTCTTCCCATCGGCATTCTTAAGAGATAAGAGAGAATTGCTGAAACTGATGAACAAAAATGTAATAGACAAGACCGATCTTTACAGTGGGCGGAGACGCGTGAGAGGAAATGCTGACGTAATCGGCGCTCGGCGCTACCAACAGAAACTGCAACATAAAGCTTCACCACGCAGTTTTGACACTACAACTGATAGGTCGCTGGCGTTGGTAGAAATGAAAAAAAGGGAAGTCGACATATCGTCATCCTATATGTAACGAAACCGAAAAGCTGACCCATCGGAGACCAATTGTTGTGCCATTTGAATCTAGTTACCTTTGTTAGCAAAGTGGTTATCGCCAAGCGTGAAGTGCATCGTTTCCAAAAAAAAAAAAAAAATGGTTCTGAGCACTATGGGACTTAACAGCTGAGGTCATCAGTCCCCTAGAACTTAGAACTACTTAAACCTAACTAACATAAGGACATCACACATTTACATGCCCGAGGCAGGAGTCGAACCTGCGACCGTAGCGGTCGCGCGGTTCCAGACTGAAGCGCCTAGAACCGCTCAGCATCGTTTCCCTTCAATTCTTGGTCTAACGGGGATAAGCAGGTTGCTAACTTGTTTATGTACAGAATATCTAATGATAAATCAGTGGCCGGCCGGGGTGGCCGTGCGGTTCTAGGCCCTACAGTCTGGAACCGCGTGACCGCTACGGTCGCAGGTTCGAATCCTGCCTCGGGCATGGATGTATGTGATGTCCTTAGGTTAGTTAGGTTTAAGTAGTTCTGAGTTCTAGGGGACTGATGACCTTAGAAGTTAAGTCCCATAGTGCTCAGAGCCATTTGAACCAATAAATCAGTAATTAAATATACAGCTCAAAAACCGGCAGTATATTTGCAATGAGCATCCGATATTTTTATAGGCAGGTACGTCGACTTTTTCCCTGTCGCTGTATCGATATAGAATAAAGTGGGGCAAGATTGCACACTTAAGGTTTAAATAGCGATATACTGAAGGAAACGTCACAGATTATAATTATATTTTAACTGGCATTTCATCTGAATTTTGCCTGCTGTATGACAGAGTCCGAAAGTCATAGAAACAATTTAAACTGTAATTCGCACTTAGTAAAAAAAAAGTAATGCAAATGCGCAGTCTTTCCCGACCGTGGCATAAGAGTGCGTCTCTCGTGGGGTAAATTTCCGCAATATTATCAAATGAGAAAAACGTATGTGTCATTTAGTTCTTCGTCTTGTATTTAATTTATAGCGTACATAAACGTAATATACCTAATTTCTCAGCACATAACAGTTACTGCTGATACAATATTTGACCTAATGAACAAATCTGGGCCTGTCAACAAAAACATGCAAAAATATTCCTGTCGGACGTAAATCTTTTTAACAGAGATCACAAATGAAGTGTCCAGAAGAGCAGGATTCATGCCACCACTCCTCGCACTTGAGACATTGAATCCAGTCTTCTGTTGGTGGATTTTTGTATTTTTCAGTGCAACCTGGACAGTGAAAAGTTAGTGAATTTTCCCTAGACGTATTTAAGTTTTGCTTTGCTTTCTTTTTGTTTGCTTTATCAGAATCAAACAGTTTCCTCTTTGGTTTCTTTATTTCTTATTCTGTTGATTGGGATTCCAGTTGCTTCTTGAATGGGGTCCCAGATACTATTTCTGACTTCCTTCCGTTCTTCTGTCTTTTTTGGCTGTCTTTTGTTCTTGGCGAAGGAATTATTTCTTTTGGGGAAACGTAGGTACTTGGTCCTGGTTGTGGTTCATTTGTAGATGTCTCTGAACTTTGGCTCTGGAGAGGTCCAGTTTCAACTGTGGATGCATCATTAAATTTGTCACTTTGGTCTGTAACAGTCGAAGGCAGGAAATCTTCTTCGGTGAATATGTGACGATCGACTGGATAAATGCCACATGTCTTGAACGCCTTTGTTGCCTTCGTCATTGTGGCCGTACTTTGATAAGCGTTTCCAAACAATTCAGCGGTACATTCTTGCGTAATTACACATCCAGGGTCGTTAATGAGCCACTGGTCGCATTCCTGTGAATAAAAGTCCTTCAGTGGCTTGAAAAAGCAGCGATCCAGTGGCTGTATTTTGGGGCTGATGTGTGGAGGAATGGTAAGCACGTGAGTGGTATGGTCCCTGCAGTAAAGAACGGCGTTCAGACTCAAATGTGACGAGTGATTGTCCAAAATTAACAAGACTGGATTAGCTTCTGTTGGCTGTGTATGTTTTTCAAAATGTTGTAGCCATGTGAGATACAAATCTGAGTTGATGTATCCAATGTCCGAACACATCATTAATAACCCAGGAGGGGCACCGTTCTTCTCTCCTTCATCCTTTTCCGAGGAAATATTACTCCTGCAGGGATGTAACTCTCCCCAGCTCCCATACAACATACGACCGTTATCAGCTGACCTCTTTCTGCAGATGCTATTTTGCCTATGTGCTTCTTGCCGCATGTTGCAATCACTTTCGGAACTTTGTTAGGAAGATTTGTAATTCCTGACTCATCCATGTTACATATGCGATGAGGTTCAAATTGATATTTCTCCATCAGCGACGAAATATTATCAAAGAAGATGTTCGTTTGCTGTTTGTTGAACCCCATCACAAGTCCGAGACTAGTTCTCTGTAGGATCCGAAGGCTGAGATTTCGTCTGTGCAGGAAATCATAAGCCCAGTCCTTTCCGGCCATCTTAGTGTTTTTGTCAAATTTTGTTTTTATGTTATTCCTCTCAGAGTAGTCATGAACTAATCTTCTGAAATCTTTCAGAGTCATAATAACATGTGTCCAAAGATCTGCAGTGTTCGGCGAGGTCCAGTTCCTGTTCATCATTAAAAGTTCTTCCGAATCTTCCCAGTTTGTTTACCCCAAACCCTGAAAAAAGTGGCGGTGGGAGTATTAATTTTAAGCTTATCCCTACATAGGCAAAAGTTTCCAAAATAAAAAGTATAGGGATAAAAGTATACTTGCAAGGGCCTCGTACCTCTTTAAGGCGATTTCTGAGGGCAGCTTGACTTATTCCAAGCTCCCTCGCTATTTGTCGTTTAGACTTGCCATTATTCAAGCCCTCTTTTGCAGCTTCCAGCATATCTGGAGTGCATGGTTTCCGCTCGATTCTTAGAGGACTACTGTCGATGTATAATATCCACCTCAACGTTCATAAATATTTCTAGGTCTATGAAAAAGCTGATAATTATAACGCATGGGGTAAGATTACGCATTGCGCAGTTTTGCCCCACCTGCAACGCGTAAACTTGCCCCGCACTACGACACTGCAGCTTTTGACTGCACGTGGAAACGCTTTGTAGGAATATACACTCGTGGAAATTGAAATAAGAACACCGTGAATTCATTGTCCCAGGAAGGGGAAACTTTATTGACACATTCCTGGGGTCAGATACATCACATGATCACACTGACAGAACCACAGGCACATAGACACAGGCAACAGAGCATGCACAATGTCGGCACTAGTACAGTGTATATCCACCTTTCGCAGCAATGCAGGCTGCTATTCTCCCATGGAGACGATCGTAGAGATGCTGGATGTAGTCCTGTGGAACGGCTTGCCATGCCATTTCCACCTGGCGCCTCAGTTGGACCAGCGTTCGTGCTGCACGTGCAGACCGCGTGAGACGACGCTTCATCCAGTCCCAAACATGCTCAATGGGGGACAGATCCGGAGATCTTGTTGGCCGGGGTAGTTGACTTACACCTTCTAGAGCACGTTGGGTGGCACGGGATACATGCGGACGTGCATTGTCCTGTTGGAACAGCAAGTTCCCTTGCCGGTCTAGGAATGGTAGAACGATGGGTTCGATGACGGTTTGGATGTACCGTGCACTATTCAGTGTCCCCTCGACGATCACCAGTGGTGTACGGCCAGTGTAGGAGATCGCTCCCCACACCATGATGCCGGGTGTTGGCCCTGTGTGCCTCGGTCGTATGCAGTCCTGATTGTGGCGCTCACCTGCACGGCGCCAAACACGCATACGTCCATCATTGGCACCAAGGCAGAATCGACTCTCATCGCTGAAGACGACACGTCTCCATTAGTCCCTCCATTCACGCCTGTCGCGACACCACTGGAGGCGGCCTGCACGATGTTGGGGCGTGAGCGGAAGACGGCGTAACGGTGTGCGGGACCGTAGCCCAGCTTCATGGAGACGGTTGCGAATGGTCCTCGCCGATACCCCAGGAGCAACAGTGTCCCTAATTTGCTGGGAAGTGGCGGTGCGGTCCCCTACGGCACTGCGTAGGATCCTACGATCTTGGCGTGCATCCGTGCGTCGCCGCGGTCCGGTCCCAGGTCGACGGGCACGTGCACCTTCCGCCGACCACTGGCGACAACATCGATGTACTGTGGAGACCTCACGCCCCACGTGTTGAGCAATTCGGCGGTACGTCCACCCGGCCTCCCGCATGCCCACTATACGCCCTCGCTCAAAGTCCGTCAACTGCACATACGGTTCACGTCCACGCTGTCGCGGCATGCTACCAGTGTTAAAGACTGCGATGGAGCTCCGTATGCCACGGCAAACTGGCGGCGGCGGTGCACAAATGCTGCGCAGCTAGCGCCATTCGACGGCCAACACCGCGGTTCCTGGTGTGTCCGCTGTGCCGTGCGTGTGATCATTGCTTGTACAGCCCTCTCGCAGTGTCCGGAGCAAGTATGGTGGGTCTGACACACCGGTGTCAATGTGTTCTTTTTCCATTTCCAGGAGTGTAGATGTGTTAATACACCACAAGACTGACAATGCATCGTAGTACACAATGGAATAAAGTTAAAATTGATAATCCCATTATTGCCTTAGTTATAGCTTATTTCCGGAACATGAAATGTTATATGAAAATAACGTAAAACAGTTCTTACCGCATTGCGCAGCCGTTAACACCAGGACAACAACCAAACTACGGCAATAAATGGTCACCCTGCAGAGTAACCAACTGCTGCATTACTAAAACTGAGATACAAGCCTTGCGCAGTCTTACCCGTCGCGCAATCTTACCCCACTCTACTCTATCGATATTTTTATTCGGTATAGGAGCCAATAATGACATTTCTTAATCGGATTCCCGATGTTCTTTTAAAAATATTAACAGTCCTAGTGGCGAGGCATGGCACCCGCAAGTCTTCGGCAGTGGGTTAACAACAGCGGAATTCCGAGAGGTTTCCCAACTGAAGTTCTCATGGGCAGTGGTAGCGCGAGTGAGCCGCTCAGAGCGTCGCTGAAGCCAGAGTGCTACAAAAGCGCCTTTCAGAGCCGTGCTAGCCACGAGAGGCCCTGAAACATTTGAACAAAGCGTATATTTGGCCTGGAAGCCTGAAGAAAAAGAGCAGAGGCACCGCTGCGTTCCCGTTAACAGCGTGGGAAGCGAGCTGT
The DNA here is from genome assembly GCF_023864345.2 of Schistocerca serialis cubense. Lineage (NCBI taxonomy): Eukaryota > Metazoa > Arthropoda > Insecta > Orthoptera > Acrididae > Schistocerca > Schistocerca serialis. The sequence continues at coordinate 45,581,695 of NC_064644.1, forward strand.
GTTAATACGCCAAGGTATCCTCCGCCAATCATAAGGCGGGGGCAAGTATTCTGCCAGCTTCAGTTTGTTAACAGAGATTACTACAAATACTAGATGGGAAAATTGTGCAGGCTTTCCCTGCACATAGGAAGAGAGAGGGAGATTTTCAGTTGTTACTGTGGCTAAACTTGCAATTTTCTCTCCTCCTAGGGTAGCCTCGAGAGGTGTGAGGGACAGTCTAGTCGGCCTTCGCTTGGAGTGTGGAGGTGTTGATTACTGGACGAGCACACGGCTGCCGCTGATCGTGTCTTGCTCATTGGAGAGTTGCTGTTCGCTGCACGCCTGCAGCTTGGCGCGCCTTTAGCGATTTTCGCGTAAGTGTCGCGTTTAACGTTTGCGTTTGTCTGTCCATTGCGCAGCTCACAATTTGCGTTTGCATTTTATCATTATAAATCTTGGTCACACTGGGATCTAGAGCTGATGTTATCCAGTATACGCGCGTCATGTGACTTGCCTACACTTTGGAAAGTGATATGCGTATCAATCTAAGTCTTCCAGGGACAATTCAGGTTCCTACTGCACAGATACAGTTTTCATTAATTTGAATATTATCACGTTGTTGGCATATTGCTATTTAAGTTTTTTGATGAAAATAATTCTGAATCAGTACAACCTCAATTTAAATTATAGTGACTGAGACCAAATAAATTAGCGCATCTGAAAATAATTTTTCTTTTTCCATCATTTCCTCCCATTACATTCTGATGAGGCGACGCAAATAAACAAAAATTTGTCAGTGGATTCGTGGATTCTTGCTCACCGAATTCCAGTCTCAGTGTGATTTTATATATATACATATATATATATATATATATATATATATATATATATATATATATATATATAGAGAGAGAGAGAGAGAGAGAGAGAGAGAGAGAACGAAATTGAACTGACAATAGGTGGTGGTGGTGGTGGGGGGGGGGGGGTTGGGAGGGGGGGGGGGATACACTGGATGAAATTACGTTAGACTAAGGAGATTCTGCGGTTGATTCCTCGAAATAAGGTAACATCTAGAAGTTAACCGAACTGAAAATGGATTGGAGGCATAAAAATTTGTGATAAAATCTTGGATGCGTAAAGACTGGTATGTTGCTGCTATGTCTACTGTTGCATGTACGTGTGCGAGTCGATCGGATTTAGTGCAAGCTGCCTACCACACTTGCGAACTCAACACACAAAAGACCAAATAACCGATTCTATGGTAAGGTAGAATCCAACACAATCGTACATCAGTTAAGTTGATAATTATTTACGCTATTATACATTAATGCAGCTCTAATTTCGTTATCAACAAAATAAAAATTTAATTAAATTCATATATTGACATTTTTATTTTGTTGATGATAAAAATTGAGCTGCATTAGTGTACAGTAGCGTAAATAATTACCAACTTAACTGTTGTACGATTGTGTTGTATTCTATCTTAGCATAGAATCAGTTATTGGCCTTCTCTGTGTTCAGTTCGCAAGTGCAGCAGGCAGTTTGCACTGCCAGGTATAGAAGTATGAAACCGAAAAACTGGCCGAGCGGTTCTAGGCGGTACAGTCTGGAACCGCGCAACCGCTACGGTCGCAGGTTCGAATCCTGCCTCGGGCGTGGATGTGTGTGATGTCCTTAGGTTAGTTGGGTTTAAGTAGTTCTAAGTTGTAGGGGACTGATGACCTCAGAAGTTATGTCCCACAGTGCTCAGAGCCATTTGAACCATTTGAACCGAAAATTGGTTGCAATAATTACACGTCTGTTGCTTGAAACTGGTAAACAATATTTTATTCAAAAAATCTCCATTGCTATTTATACATTTCTCCAACCTCTCCGGCAGGGTATGAATGCCACGCCAGAAAAACAGTTCTTCTTTTGAAGCTAGCCAGTCAGCGAGCCATTTTCGTATATTTTCGTACGAATTGAAGCGTTGTCCAGCGAGAGCATGTCCCAGTGATGCAAATAAATGATGATCGGACGAAGACAAGTCTAGAGAATAAGCTGCATGCCCTAGTATTTCCCTACTGAACGCCTTCATCGTTTTCCTGACCCGTTTTGCTGTGTGTGATGGGGCGCTATCATGGAGCAATACGACATTGTGTTGCCTTTTTCCACATTCCGGCCTTTTTGTGTAATGCACGATTTAAATCGATCCTTTTCTGTTGCTTGTGATCAGCGTTAACGGTTTCACCAGGTTTTTGCAGCTCGTAATAGATAACACCCTTCTGATCGCACCAAACACAGAGCATTGTCTTCTTTCCAAAGCGATTTGATCTTGCAGTGGATGTCGATGGTTTGCCTGGATTCACCCATGATTTACGACTGTTAGGATTCTCAAAATATATCCATTTTCCATCACCTGTCACTATTTGATGGAGAAACGACTTTCTTTTGTATCTGGTGAGCAACATTTCACAAGATGTCTCTCGATTTGCTTGCTGTCTTTCATTCAGTTTCTGCGGAACCCATTTTCCCACATTCTGCATCTTTCCCACAGCTTTCAACCGAAGAGTTACAACTTTCTGCGTCACATTCAATTGTTCCGCGAGTTCCTGTTGAGTCTGAGTATCATCTTCAACCAATAAGGCTTGAAATTCGAACTTTTTGGGTGGTTTATCGCGCTCATCGTTTCTCAAGCCAAAATCACCACTTTTGAAATTTTTGAACCACTCGAAACACTGTGTTTTCCAGAGAGCAAAATGGTTCAAATGGCTCTGAGCACTATGGGACTCAACTGCTGTGGTCATCAGTCCCCCAGAACTTAGAACTACTTAAACCTAACTAACCTAAGGACATCACACACATCCATGCCCGAGGCAGGATTCGAACCTGCGACCGTAGTCGCACGGTTCCGGACTGCGCGCCTAGAACCGCGAGACCACCGCGGCCGGCTCCAGAGAGCAAGTTCGCCGAAAGCTTCTACAAGCATTCGATGCGATTCTGCAGTAATTTTCTTCAAATGATAACAGAAAACCAATGCTGTCCGCAAATCGTAGTTCGTAGGGACAAAACTCGATATGCTTACGGATATAATCAGATACCAATGTATGGATCATGAGTTACTGCGTGTTGACATTCGTCGTCAGCTGTTACAGGAAGCAGATGGCGTTGCATACGAGGTCTCACGGGTTCTAAACTGACGGGTAGCACCATCTATAGGGAAACTCCGGTTTCATACTTCTGCACCTGGTAAATTCGGTCGACTCGCACACGTACGTACAGCAGTAGACATAGCAGCAACTTACCAAGCTTTACGCATCCAAGTTTGTCCCACAATTTTTTATGTCACCCATCCATTCTCAGTCTGGTTATCCTCTAGGTCCTCCACTATCTCGAGGAATCCACCACAGAATCTCCGTAGTCTAACGTAATTTCATCTAGCGTATCCTCCCCACCCATCGTCAGTTCAGTTTCTTAAAATCACTGCCATGTTCTCAATTCCTTTCTTGTTGTAATTCATACTGTCTCCATTGGCCTGCATCCGTGGCGCTATGCATGTTTTGAAGAGCCGTTCACCTCGTTGAAGATGTATGTGGACACGACCTCCGACCTCTTGTAACAACAAACGTGATTCACCCGACAAGTCGACCGTTTCCATTTATCTCCGATTAACTTTGATTTTGCCATTCCCACTACAGAAGTAACTGGCGACGTCTTTGGGTCAACTCAGGAAGACAGATCCCCAAGTTCAACGACCTACACTGAGCGCTGTTCTCCGACACACTTGTGCCTGCACCAGAGCTGTACTCAGCCGTCAGATCTACCACAGATCGCCGCCTGCCCTGCTTTGAAGAGCGACCAGTCCTCTGAACTCCGCCTTGTGTGATGAGGCGTGGATGTGCAACACACGGCTGCATACTCTTGGTTACACCATTCCTCAACCGCTTTCCATCAATGTTCACAACAGCGAAAAGAGCGAACAGCACAGCTGTTTCCAAGACACGTATCCAAGCACTGGACCATAACAATCTGCCCTTTGTCAAAGTCGCTTATGTCATTTGATTATCCCATTGGCGGCCAGTCTCGTCACTATAATGATTCCCCAGTCGTCTCTGCTACCCTCATATACCTTCGTAACTTCATCACATTCCTGCAGCATCACCAGGTGTCATGCAGACTCGCAATGGGCAGCGAGCATAATGTTGTGGTCCATCAGTGTACGTGTTTTCCGCAGTGATCCAACAGCCGCACTCACCCACCCACGCGTGCATCATCCGTGACCATTGTATCTCAGCGAGTCAGAGTGAAGGGCTTGGGGGCTCAGCGCCACGTCAGTAGAAAAATCGTGTTATTCTTACATAAAAAATCAGAGCCACGACGGTCATTGGCTCCCACTGTGTCTGACTGTGTTTCGAATACACGTTTCGAGTTCAACAATGCCAATGAAGTCCGCCACATTCTAACATGTCGTCCATTTGGGAAACATTCAGAAGCAAAGTCCTAATATACGTTAGACGGGAATTCTATAACAAGTGCAGTATGTACTGTCGCTACTAACTCACTGAAATGAGCGTTAAACCCGGATACATTCTGAAGGCCCAACTATATCCGGCGTACATGCGTTTTTCTGTTTCCGCTTATTGAGGGGACCACAACTGCCTATCTAACCCATGTTAATTAAGGCAAGTATTTGATCCATTTTTCAAAAACTATTTGATGCAGGACCTTAATATTTTTACTGTATGTTACATGATGCTAATAGAGTCAACTGTACTAAAATCTACCTTATCCATTTTATAGTTTTTAAGAAATACTTGTTTAAATTTATTAACAAAAAATATTAATTTTTTTCTCAAGAAAATATTTTTTGTGGACTTCCTAATAAGGGAATATTAATGAATGAAGTACCAGAGGTGGCTTTTTATGTTATGCAGAGTCTCTGAAAATTTCATTCATTTGTCTATGATAGTTTCTGATATAATGGGGCATATGTACTGAAAATTTTAGTTTGCGGGAAATTGACTTTAAACAAGAAACTTTTGAAATTTGTTACTTACAGTTAATTAAAACTGTCCTGCTGCTTATGATTGCCATTCTTTGGCCTCTAGCAGGTCTTCCAGCTTCTTTTTCACCTTCCTGGATGTTTGTCTTGCTTTCTTGGCCACAATAGATGCAGACCTGTCTGCGTCGGTTATCCTCATTTTATCGCAATGTTGCAGCCCACTGATCATATTTTCACCAGGATTAATTCCTAGCTTTTTCAGTACCTAACGCATTCCAATATTACCACAATTCAATGCAATAACAGCATCATGAACTCCTAGTTTCATTGGATGCATGAATACAAATACAGTTTTAGGAATGCAGTTCCAAATTATGCTGTTGAAACATTCATTTGGGTTCTGTGTCTGCCCATGCAGACATTTCCTTAGAAGGTCAGGATGAGCCAAATCTCTGAAAATAGGATTAATTGCTGTAATAACAGCAGCAGGAAGAGAATGCTGGTGAGAATAAGATTCTCCGGTTGCCTGAGCCCTATTGCATTTTCTCCTGATGGACACAATTCATGACATGACTTATCACCAGTAGAGGACTTACGGAAGAATATGGCCCAAACATCTCTCTTCATCGCCTCCAGATTTTCTTTATTTCTCCCAATTGCCTGCCCATAGTATACCTGCAAGTTTTGCCGGCCTGTGTGGCCATGCGGTTCTAGGCGCTTCAGTCTGGAACCGCGCGACCGCTACCGTCGCAGGTTCGAATCCTGCCTCAGGCATGGATGTGTGTGATGTCCTTAGGTTAGTTTGGTTTAAGTAGTTCTAAGTTCTATGGGACTGATGACCTCAGATTTTGAGTCACATAGTGCTCAGAGCCATTTGAACCATTTGAACCTGCAAGTTTTCTATTTCAGTTTTAGATAACTGACCCTGTCTGGTCAACAATTTTCCATCTCCTAATTGAAAGCGTGTTGCTTACAAACAGCAGAAACAAAAGAATACTGACCGTTGCATTACAAGGATAGCCAACACACTCAGGAGTAAAAAAATCCCTAACGTGTAATGTAGGGGATATAAAGATCTAAAATATGTGCAGAAAAGTGGGCGTGGCACCAAAACACACGTGGTAGGAAAATGCTTAAATTTTTTGCAGCAAAATCCTTTTCAGAGAAATAAAACCCTAATCTATAGAAATATGATGAAACCCAAAAATCGATTTTTTTTCGACCTGAACCACGGTGTGGTCCCCAAAAGCAGTAATGCCAGGTTGATGCGCTAAAAACGTTTGCCGGCCGCTGTGGCGTAGCGGTTCTAGGCGCTTCAGTCTGGAATCGCGCTGCTGCTACGATCGCAGGTTCGAATCCTGCCTCGGGCATGGATGTGTATGATGTCCTTAGGTTAGTGAGGTTTGTTCTAACTCTAGGGGACTGATGACCTCAGATGTTAAGTCCCATAGTGCTTAGAGCCAATAAAAACGTTTGCTGAGTGATGGAAGAGCAACTGTATGTGAAAAATATGTTTTATATCATCAAAGAGTGTAGGACAAGCCACTCAGCACTAGATACTGCCAGACACAGTAGCCTGCTGATCAGCGTGGATGCAGTGGAGGCGAGAAGCAGTCATCGAGGAGCAGACGGTGCTACACAAACCGCCTGACCACGTTTCTCACAACGAACAACAACATATGGATGTGTTGAAACGTCCCCCTTGAACAATTATACATGACTGTGCTTAAACTGACACACAATATTTTGTTAGCGCAACGCAATCTGACTTTCAAAATTCCCTACAAAAGAATGGCCCTGACTAACATTAAACTATACCTTTCACAAATCACTTACCTCACAAAAATCTTCGCTGGTCAAGCTACTGCAATACAGCGAGCGCCACTACTGCCAGCTAAATAAAAGATTCAAACTACTGAAGGCACTAACTACTGATAGGGATAGTTAGCAAATGAAAGATATTAATAGAGAACAAACAATGTATTTACCTTGATATCATCATATATAAATATAGCAGTTCATGACAAATTTCAAAACTCCGCCATCTCTCTCCCCACATCCACCACTGCTGGCGGCTCACCTCCAACTGCGCAACGCTACGCGCTGTTCACAGCCAGCTGCCTCTGCCCAACACTACAATGGCAGACAACAATGCAAACTAGACACAGACTGCACACAGCACAGCCAGTGATTCTCACACAGAGCGCTACGTGGCGTTATCAATAAGAAAACCTAAACAGCCTACTTACACAGCCCCCATGCTCCCCCAAAAAATTTTACAAATTGTTTTGAGCAGTGGCCAATAATGATTTGATAAAATTTTTCATTATTACAATAACAAAGATATCAAATGCACACACTTATTGATACAATGTTGGTCAAAAGCTAAAATTTTCTCACAGTCCATAAAGACAGTCCTGATCGTTTATTACAGTAAAATAGCAGTGTTTTTCTCAAAGTCTGAGCAGTAGAAGAAAATGCACACGAAAGTAGTGGATTTCCATGCAGTCTTGAAGAAGTAGTGTCCTTCCATCGGAATGACAGTGCTGACTCTTGACATGCAGACAAGTAATGGGCCACAACAGAGTAAACCCACAGCAGAATCAGTCGAAGTTTTGAAGAGTATTGGTAGGTCATCACAGAGCAGACCCACTGTAGTCCTGGTAGAGATTACGGTATTGGTGGGTCACCACAGGCGCAGACCCACTGCAGTCCTTGTAGAAATAATGGTACTGGTGAGTCAGCAAAGACGCAGACCCACTGTAGTCCTTGTAGAGACGGCCAGCAGCCATCTGTTGCAAATGTGCAGGTGCACAATCACCATCGAAGAGTCTTGCGAACAATATAGCAAGTCCATAAACCACCACTTGTGTACTCAGAAAGTTTCTGGAATTGTCCTTAGAACCAGCAATGCTGTTATCCAGTCCCTTGCTGAATCATTAACACACGTGCAAACACTATCAGTCCCTACTTCTCACATATTGTCCATATACTATGACCAACGGAAATGTGTGCAGTGAAATGAATGCTTACAAGTTACTTAGTTTGATAAACTGGTGTCAATTACAATTTTATAACATGAGAAAACAATAACAAAGGTACAGAATACATCATTAAAAACATAACAATACAGATAACATTTGTAGTACAGGCTTTACAAAAGAATCGAACTAACATATACATCAGTGGAATTATGACATGAGTACATACATAAAAGATCACAATAACTTTTGAAACATCAACTTCACACATGAGCATTAAACAGAACAGAATTAATAATGTCTAACATCTTTACAAAGTAAATAACATATTATTAATGCCAATTATATTCGAGGATAACAGTATTCCTCATCATAGTGAATGTAGCTTAATATTAAAAGAAGAAAAAATTCTATGAAACTACACAGAGACAGGAAGAAAACAAATACACAAGGGTACACAAACACATAGTGGGATAACACCAATAGGAAAGGACAGGGTTCGTTTTCAGTGTAACATGTGGTACTGCAGTCCAACCCAAAACTTCATGTATCTTTCCTCTTATTTCATCCTTTGTTTCCACCAAGAAAAATTCTATCTAAGTATGCTTTCTGTATTTATATGTTCACACATTTCTTACCTCAACATCTATTTCCGAGAAAATCCTACCTAAACCTGTTTTCTGTACTTTTTTTCGTGTAACTTCTCAATGCATTTCTTCCAATTCATCGCAACTCATTCTCTTAGAGGCTACCCCCTCTTAAGCTAACTTAAATCTACTGAGCTCAGATGCTAAACTAAGGGACGAGGCAATGCAGCAGCACAAAACAAGTAACACAAACAGCAATGACCAAAAAAATGGAAAATTGCAAAGCAAGCTACAGTAAATCTAAATTACCAAGCAATGCAACATTACAACTAATATGAGCCAATGTGCAGCAACAAGAAAAATAAATCAGTAGTAAACTGGCTTAGCAGAGTAACACAAAGTCAAATTCAGTAACACTATGCCTGGCAAACAGCAGTAACTTACCCGTATCCTAAACATGACATAGCTCAAGCAGAAAAAATATTACAGTAAAAACGACAATGCAGATAAGGGAAATGTATATTCACATCTTAATGTCTATGTAATTAAAGTGGTGCACCACAAATTATTCTACAAAAGAAATTACCAAGTACTTGAAAAGAAAATTATAGATGCAGTTACTGTTATTAGTCCCTTCTTATTGTTCTCTCCATTCCAAGAGCTCCTTTTTCAAAGAATGTGGATCAGAAAATACTTATTTAATAAATCTGTTGACAGAAAGTGTTCACATTAGCAGATGCATTTAAGTTTATTTTATAAAACCAATGCTGCAACACAGCTGGAAACCAGATATTAAACAAAATGAGCAATCTCTTAACTACAAAGACAATAGATGTAAAATGTTTCTAATCATTTCATTGGTCATTTTAGTAAATATCATAAATTACGAGCTCCACAGTATGCTTTCAACAAGGAAATGTCAATAGCGAGGACAATGGCCTCCCCTTTCTTTTAGTCTACCTGTGCTTCTGATGAGGCACTCACTAATGACTTGTTCTCCCGGCGTCTGACACAGCTGCGTGCCCACGACGCATTACGTGCAGGTGGTCACTTAACTTTCTTATGGAAATATTTATGACAGCAGTTTCTGCTACTGTGACAGTCTCATACACAAAATTTCATGGGTCGAGAATTTGCGTTGCAAATGTGTAGAAACAAAACCCTATAAATATAAGTGTCCAAATAAAATATTCGTCAGCATTGTGATACAGTCACGCATTTACGCACATTTCATAACTCTTAAAGTACGCTTCTTGGTTTCCAACATACTTCTTATTCCTCATATACGGTAGCATCATCTTATTGATCATAAACATATCTCGACAGCATAGTACACATCGTCGTCGTAATAATATCATAACATCTCAGTCAATTCTCAAAATCGTCGTAGCTTCCTCCAATAATTTCAAAACCTAAAAAAAATTCTCTGCTCATGTCAAAAGTGTCATCTGCCTCAAACGCACTTCAAAAATCATGATCCCATACCAAATACATCATTCAAAGCTCTCATAGTATCACAATGGTTCCGAAAAATATGAGCAGTTCACAAAGTACAGACAAAATACAATTTCATAAGTGTGAAGTTATCCAACTGTGTAATTGCGTAAACATCTGTCACTGATGTAATAAAAAAAGTTTATCTCTCAGTTACATGATCAGATAGCTGTGTAATTTGTGTGTTAGAGAGATATGGTACGGATGTGTAAAGTTGTATAGGCAAATACCATATTAGCTAGGGTTCCTTGTGGTTGCCACACACATGGTACACAAAGTAAGCGTGTACCCCCCTGAGGATAAATGTGATTATATCCTCAAGTGTTACAGATTACAGCTATGGAATGAAATGTATCACGGAAAACCTTTGTATCATTGTACTCCAAATATCTTTAAAAATAAATGATTTAAGTACAAAATTAATCACTCAAATACGTGTCCTGTAGCGCCAAATGTGCTTCTTGCTGTAAGATAATCTCTGTGGAAGTGTTGTAGTTATCGTCCTCTGTAAGCAAAGTTCTGCTGAAGTCAATATACTTACCTCATCATAAACGAAAGTAAATGCTTTGCGTATGGATATCGTAGTTATTACGTACCTTACCGTGATCAAGAAAGTACTATAATGTAACGTATTGTTGTGCTACGAAAAAGGCTGTCTCATTGTAGCTATACCACAAAAGTTACTACTAAAACATGTTTTACTTTCCAGAATAATACAGAAAAACTGTGCAGAAATAAAACAGAAATACTGCAAAAGCAACATTGTATATTGTGTCACACATTAGTAGCGTCGTGATATAATTGTGTAGCTGTCAAATAAACTAACCACTGTGTCACCTGGTATCTCTCAGAAAGCACTTTGAATCCATAATGTATTTGCAAGTAAACCAAAATGTTGCATTAAAATCTCATTAGCAGTACTAGTAAATGTTCTAAGTATGTGAGCCTTATAGTCGTTACGTAAACGTGCAACTAACAAGCAAGAATGTACACACACAATAACACTGTGTCATCTGTTCACAATAACAATGCATTCGTAATTTCTGTTTAAATAAGTTCTCTTGGTTCTTGACTGGATATTTAACTTCAAACATTGTTGCATGTTAACAGTTTCTTAAGTCTGACAGAGCATACTAGAAATGTGAAGTGAAAAGTTTTATGGCAAAGACAAAGTTAAAAAGCAGATTATCTCTCAATAAATGGTTTTACATGTGAAATGTGGTGTAAACCTTTACTCTTCCTAGTACTCAGAGTTTGAACTTGAATGCAATTGTCATTTGGTATACGTCGGTAAAGAATACTGAAATTTTTTTCTCAAGGTTAGCGTCTGTGTTATTTTTCCCTGAGCCAGCCGGCGCAGGTGGCTGCCTGCAGTGCGAGTCATTGTCTGTTTCTTTGTTGGCGCGCGCCGTTATTGGGATTTGGAGACCTAACTTCTACAAATTCACCGTGACGAGAGGGCCCTGCTCTGTTTGAATCCCGCCAGTTCTGATGCAATTCAGGTCTGCCGTTACGATCATATCGTCTGTCGTGATGTCGGTAGATTCCATAGTTTCTTTCTTGTCGGTCACATGGTGGAGAATTTCTCCCTGAATCGTAATTTTGATTCCCATATTGTCTGTTTCTCTGATTGTCTCTGTGATAGTCATTACCGCGGAGAGGTGATCTTTCCCCGTAATTATTACTACTCTGCCAACGGTTGTTATACGGGTGGTGTCTGTTTTGGTCACGATTTGTGTTGTGAGAATAGCCTTGTCGTGTCAAGTTATTACTTCTTTCATCGCGGAATTGCGATGGATGTGACCTGTAATTGTTGTGTTCCTGGTTTCGCATCCCGCGATTGTCAGTGTCAATTTCTAATTCTTGTAAGAGTCCCTGAAATGCTTCAATGTCGTCTTTGCAACGTCCTGCCAAAATAATATGTCGTAAATGTTCAGGCAGTTTGATTAAGCAAATGCGGATGAGTTCTGAGGGGCTGTATGGGTTTGAAAGATACTGATTCTTATGCAACATGTCTTCAAAATATTTCATAAGACTGGAAAATTCAGATTGTTCGAAATGTTTCATCATTATGATGCTATGTTTTACTCGGTCTTGTGTAGCTTGAGACCAATATGCTGAGAGGAAGGCATGGTAAAACTCTCCTTCACTGTGGCAACCGTGAATGACCGATCGCATTCTTACAGCTGGTTCATTCTCTAAGTAGCCACACATAAATTCTAATCTGTGCTCTAATGACCAGTTGGGAGGAAAACAATGAGAGAATTGATGGAGCCACGCTTGTGGATGAATGTCGTTGCCAGAATTCTTAAATGTTTTGAATTTACGTGTAGTAATGAACAGCTTATAGTCAAAGTCATCAAGTCGGCGAGTCGCATATCGGTCAGTGTTACGTCGTTTCGGCGGTTCCATTTCAAAATTCGGTGCACCTTGCCAATTTCTTTCATAATTTCCGAAATGCCCTGTGTTATTATTTTGTGGCTTTTCCGTATTTCTAAGTTCCTCTTCCCGTGTTGGAGCGCGAGTGTCCTCTGAAATATGAAATTTTTGTATTACTTGTGCCAACTGATCTTGTACTTCCCGGATTTCTCTTTTGTATTGCGTATTGATTTGATTTTGATTTTGTTTGAATTTTCTTATTTGTTCATACTCTTCTGTGTCAGTGAAGGCTACGGGTCTTGTGTCATTCAGATCATCATCTACCTTTGTAGATAAGTTAGTGACCTGATCCGAAAGTTCGGCTACTTTCTCCGATAGTGTACTTATTTCCTCCATGTGTCTTTCTGAACCAATTTTCAGGGTATCTACTGTGTCCTTTAAGTTTTCCTGAGTTCTTGCAAGCTGCATAACCGAATCGGTAGATGCAACTGAGTCAATTTTAGCTTGCAAGGTCTCATGATTTTCATGAAGAATAGTTTGCAGTTCTTTTATGGCTGCTTCGTGATTCTGTAATACTTTTTCATGCCGCGAAAAAATAGGTTGGAAATGCTCACAAATTTGTGTTTTTACGTCATTACAGACCTTTTGACATTTCGATTCAATGTTATGTAACTCGGTAGTTAAATCTTCACGTGTTTTTTCAAGTGTGGTGTCTAACTTTTCAAGCTTTTGCTGTGTTTGTCTCTGATTTTGTTCCAGTGTGTCTAACTTTTGAAGCTTTTGCTGTGTTTGTCTCTGATTTCGTTCCATTGTGTCTAACTTTTCAAGCTTTTGTCCCATTTGTTTCATTAATTGTAATAACAATGCACTGGTGTCCGAAACATGTTCCTCAGTGCTTTTCGGCAGTGAATTTGCACCGGCAACATTCACATTTTGACAAGCGGAAAATGTGTCTTGACTCATTTGAGAAAACGGTGAGAACCCAAAACCTGAGTCTACAGTATTTGCAAAATTGTGTCCTGTCATTCCCGATTCCTGAGGCGAGCTGTTGCCGACCGATCGATCGATAATGCGTCCCTCTTCACTAATTGTTTCACTGTCCACGCCATTGTTTGCCACCTGCTCCATTTCCCTATGCACAGTTACCAAATTACTACTTTGAATGTCTGTTAATTCATTACTCTGCGGCGCTAACACACTGCTTTCGTCTTCACTGTCATTTCTCAGTTTACTTTGGAGCCTAGTATTACGTTTTTCACACGCCATTATTGTCACAATATTTCACACGACAACACAGAAAAGCACAATTTGAAGAGCAAAAATAAGAGAACACATTAACATAACACTGAAAATAATATCTAGTTAATTGCAGCTGCGAAATACTTGGTGCAAATCTACATGCATGCCACAACTGTTTTACTGTACAACAATGAAAGACTGCAACTACAAAGGAGATTTTCTCTACAATTGCGCGCTAGCAATAAACAAAGGCTACACTAATTACACAAACTACAAGAAAAAAAAAATCAGAAGATTCCAGTGAGGTATCCTGGCAGTGTCAACATATGAAACGTCCCCTTTGAACAATTATACATGACTGTGCTTAAACTGACACACAATATTTTGTTAGCGCAACGCAATCTGACTTTCAAAATTCCCTACAAAAGAATGGCCCTGACTAACATTAAACTATACCTTTCACAAATCACTTACCTCACAAAAATCTTCGCTGGTCAAGCTACTGCAATACAGCGAGCGCCACTACTGCCAGCTAAATAAAAGATTCAAACTACTGAAGGCACTAACTACTGATAGGGATAGTTAGCAAATGAAAGATATTAATAGAGAACAAACAATGTATTTACCTTGATATCATCATATATAAATATAGCAGTTCATGACAAATTTCAAAACTCCGCCATCTCTCTCCCCACATCCACCACTGCTGGCGGCTCACCTCCAACTGCGCAACGCTACGCGCTGTTCACAGCCAGCTGCCGCTGCCCAACACTACAATGGCAGACAACAATGCAAACTAGCCACAGACTGCACACAGCACAGCCAGTGATTTTCATATTGAGCGCTACGTAACGTTGCCAATAAGAAAACATAAACAACCTACTTACATAGAGAAAACATAAACAGCCTACTTACAGTGTCAGAGTCAGTTTTTGCATTGTGTCGTATAAAAGCACAGTTAACTTGGCAAGAGATATAGAGCTATGATGACTGTATCGTACTCAGCAGCGCCTGTCGATTCGTAATTTTTTTTTTCTTTTACACAAACACCATGCAGGAGATGACGATAGACACTGCTTTCAGTTTTCTGCAACATGAAGTTCTCTTCCTATTAATCATAATTGCCTCTTCTCTCTCGTAATATGCCAATGCCGATGCTATGCGGCAGTTGTCTTCTTGGGGATTACTCCCGTGCATCCCAAGATTTGCTGCAATGGTTCATGACGCGCATAGACTGGAACAGGCGTACTTGAAGCTCGTAGAAATAAAATAGTTTCCTTTTATGAACTATCCACTTTTTGGTTGTTAGACACATAGAGCACAAATATACGACCGTACACCATGGCGGACGAGAACAGAAGCGTGATGTTACAAACATTAAAACAGGAAAGGTGTTGTAAAAACTCTGAAGGTACATTGTTTTTAATTTTTCCACCGCCCTCTCAGATTACATTAATGCCGCGTAACACGAATTAATATATCTTTGGCGCATTTTTAACTGGTCCTGTACGAACTAATGCACCTCGTTTGTCTGTCAGGTAAACCGTGTAGATTTCTACCAAGTTCCATTTCTGACGGACATAATTCATTTATTTTGGTCAGACAAACATAATAGACAATTAATTTAATTTAATTTCACTTAAAGAAAGATTTTATGAGGCGCAGTCGTCGTAATTGACAGTGTGGTGTCTTATTTTTCTATTTGTTACAATACAGTGTAGTTTACATTTCATCTAATGCTTGATATGTGCAGTAGGAAGAGCCGTTCATTCCTTGGTATTATTATATGCCATCAGTTCAAAAAATTACGAGATTATTCCTTGCTTATGAGCAATGTCAGCGCGGTAGCTATGATGGCAGGTCGAACTAACAGTTGTAGACGACAGATGTGGGTTCGACCAGTCAGTTGTGTGCAGAAAGTGTTAAGTAATGGACCTGAGGCCTTAGATAGCAACTTTCTTCACAAATTTCCATATCTATTACTATAAAACTGCCACTCCAATTTTTAAAACCAAAAGTCTACCTCTCCTCCTGAAACCCAGTTCTTAATTTCATTGTTCATTACATTACCAATAAAAAGACTCGTCTTATTTACTTTCGGATACAGATTTTTGGCCCGGTATCGGGGCGACAGATTATAAACATTTACTTCATACAATACTTCGTTCGTCTCATGGATGAACTCCTGTTAATACAGGACTTTTTGCGCCCGTACAGCATAGTATAGCATTCGTAAACAGCAAAAGAAACATGTTTATCCAGGGTCACAAAATGTATGGTCGTATGTAGTGAAGAATGTTACGTTACGTCACAATAATACGAAAAGTAGTGCTTCAGAAGTATTTTATGTTATTTCAGTCTTTATCATAAACACTTTTGCCTGCAGTCACTTTTTATTTCTCTTTCAGTGGGTTAATAAAGCGTTTAGAGAAGTAATTATTAATTTCAAGACTTAACGCTACACATTTAAAAATTAAGATGACGATTTTTCTCTCTCAGTAGCGACGTCCTTCATTTTGCGCGTTTCGCTGGAGAGAAAAGAATCCAACCTAACCACACTTGTTAAAAATAACGTTGACTTGTAGCACCAGGAGTCTACTGTAGTGCAAGTAAATATTATCAAATTTTTAATTGCCGACAGAGCGATTGGTAACTTCTGAAATGACCTATTTTGGACTACAGCGAAATTGAAACAATATACGAAATGCAAACACTTGCTTTTAAGAAACAACAGGTGATCAACGAATTTTGATATTTTAATTATTTAACACGAAAAAATGAAGCTTTGAGAAGTGGACATACATAGGTGAACTGGACATTTATTTGCGGATGGTTTCAGAATGAGTGGAAATTTCATGTTACGAGAGCCAAGCAGCAGCGTGTGGCATCTGTGGAATAGTCGACTTACTGCAGTGACAGTAGTATCTCTGAACTCGTGTGTCTCTGGCTCCATTGTAGAGCGGAGAGTAGTCGAGGATTGGACCAGGGGTATGCTGGAAGACCTTTTAGCGTAGTGCATATTTGAGGAGAATTTTGCTGAAGAAAACTGTTAGGAACTATTAATCTGATAGAGGGACTTATAGACGCAGCATTTGTGGAACAGATAGGAAGGATTTGCATTATGCAAATGTTTTCAAGGCAATAATTTTTGCTCGTTTGCACTGACAATGTTAGCGACTTTTGCAATAGAACAGTCCACCTCCCTACTTCAGGTTAGGTCACTTCAGTTTAGTTCGTTTCAATTTGCATAATCGTATAAGCATTGCCTTTTAAGACTTTTGAAAAGAAATTAAAGTGTGTGATATTCTGTGAGTTTTATGTTCTTGTGAAATAAGGGCTTAAATTACAGCATTGTAATTGTAATTAACGGATTAGAATTTTTATTTCAAGTATAAAGTTTCTTTTTTTTTTTTTTTTTTTTTTTTTTTTTTTTTTTTTTTTTTTTTTAGTGTGAGGAAATCATCTCACATTTTCTCCCTGTAGTTTAATTTTACTTTAGAATATTTTAACTGGCGCGATTTCTTCATGCTGTGCTGCTGGTGCTGATTATGCATAAATTTTTTAGGTGATTTTTTTCTCATATTTTCTTGGTGCTTTCTTTTCTCATCTCAAGTTTCCATTGCACAAATTCAAGCATTTCCTTTCTAATACAGATCGTCAGGGAAGTGTGATAGGACCACTCTTATTATCTATATACATAATTGATCTGACTGACAAGGTGGGCAGCAATCTGTGGTTGTTTGTTGATGATGCTGTGTACGAAAAGGTGTCGAAGCCGTGTGACTGTAGAAGGTTACACAACGAGTTAGACACAATTTTTAGTTGGTTTGATGACTGGTAGCTAGCTCTAAATGTAGAAAAATGTAAGTTAATGTGAATCAGTAGTAAAAATAAACCCCTAATGTTCAGGTACAGCATTAGTAGTGTCTTGCGTGACACAGCCATGTCCTTTAAATGTCTAGGGTAATGTTTCAAAATGATAAACAATGGCACGAGTATTTCAGAATTGTAGCAGAGAAGGCGAGTGGTAGACTTCGGTTTATTGGGAGGATTTTGGGAAAATCTCGTTCATCTGTAAAGGAGACCGCACACAGGACGCTAGTGCGACCTATTCTTGAGTACTGCTGTAGTGTTTTGGATTCGCATCAGGTCGGAGTACAAGGCGGGCTAGGAGATTTGTTACCGGTAGGTTCTAACAGCGCGCTAGTATTATGGACACACTTCGGGAAGTCAAATGGAAAATCCAGGAGGGTAGGCGAAATTCTTTTCGAGGAACCGTACTGAGAAAATTTCGAGGAGTTTGAAGCTGACTGCAGGACGGTTTTACTCCCGCCAACATACATTTCGCTTAAGAACTTCGTAGATAAGATTCGAGAAATTAGGGCTTATACAGAGGCATATACACAGACAATTTTTTCTGTTTGTGAGCCGAACAGGAAAGGAAAAGAGTAGTAGAGAAAGAGGGTGCTGTCCGCCACGCACCATACGTTGGCTTCCGGAGTATGTTTGTAAATGTAGATGTAGCAGAATGGCCCATGTACATGTTTGACCGACGTTACAGAACAGAGCAATGAGACCTACCTACCACTTTGTCTCCGATTCATAGACATCCGGGAAGTATTTACACAGTTTCAACAAAATTTATACGACAGCTCTTGCAAACCAAAACATTGATTCAATCTATGTTAGCACACTGACCAGCCAGAACATTATGACCACCTGCCTGGTACGCGGTATGACCACCTTGGGCACGGATAACAGCGGCGACGTGTCGTGGCTTGGAAGCAATGAGGTCTTGGTAGGTCGCTGGAGGAAGGCACCGCATTACAGTGACCCTGTGCGTCGATTAGAACAGTTTATAAGTGGTTTCAAATTTTTCAGAGTGGCCATACGGGCACAAGTGATGCTGAACGTTCTGGACGCCCTGTGGAGGTTACGACTCCAGAAATCATTGATAAAATCCTTGATATGGTGATGGATGACAGAAGAGTTAAAGTGCGTGAGATTGCTAGAGCTGTGGGCATCTCGAATGAACGGGTACATAATATTTTGCATAAACATTTGGACATGAGAAAGCTATCCGCAAGATAGTTTCCGCGATTGCTCACGCTTCACGTAAAACGGAATCGTGTGAAGTGTTGCAAGGATGGTTTGCAGCTGTTCAGGAAGAATCCGCAGGGCTTTAAGTGTCGTTTCGTCACTGTGGGGGAAACATGGATACATTACTGTACTCCTAGGACCAAACAACGCTCTAAACAATGGGTTACCAAGGGAGGGTCTGCACCAAAAAAGGCGAAGATCATTCCTTCGACCGGAAAGGTTATGACGACTGTCTTTTAGGATTTGCAAGGGATAATCCTCATCGACTATCTGGAAAAGGGTGAAACTATTACAGGTGCATATTATTCATCGTTATTGGACCGTCTGGAAACCGAGCTGCAGGAAAAACGCCAGCGATTGGACTGCGAAAAAGTCCTTTTCCATCACGACAGTGCACCAGCACACACCTCAGCAGTTGTGGTCACAAAATTAATGGAAACAGGATTCCAACTCGTTTCACATCCTCCCTATCCTCCAGACTTGGCTCCCTTGGACTACTATTTGTTCCCCAATTTGAAGAAATGGCTGGCAGGACAAAGATTTTATTCAAACGACGAGGTGATTGTTGCAAGTAATAGCTATTTTTGCAGACTTGGACAATTCCTATTATTCGGAAGGGATCAACAAATTAGAACAGTGTTGGACGACGTGTATACGTCTAAAAGGAGACTATGTTGAAAAATAACAAAGGTTTACCCCAAGACACGTAAGTAATTTTTATTTTTGCACCGACTTTTCAAACGCCCCTCGTAATATGTACTCTTTTTAAAGATATTCAAAATAAATACTTGTTCAAATTCAAATGGTTCAAATGGCTCTGAACACTATGGGACTTAACTTCTGAGGTCATCAGTCCCCTAGAACTTAGAACTACTTAAACCTAACTAACCTAAGGACATCACACACATCCATGCCCGAGGCAGGATTAGAAACTGTGACTGTAGCGGTCGCGCGGTTCCAGACTGTAGCGCCTAGAACCACTTGGCCACTAGGGCCAGCTAAATACTTGTTTTTCGCAATGATGTTGTGAGACGTCGCAAACTCCTGACCTTCATTGCTTGCATGTTCTGCCCTCACAATCATATTCCACACATCAAGACGCTTCATTCGAACCCAAACTCGATTAGATAAAGTCAATTTTGTATGAATTCATGCAAATAATATGCAATTGACAAGTGAGCGCACCGTGGTTGAAATACTCGAGGCTGGCGTGCGCACGTACAGTCCAGACATGACGGTCACAGAGGCTTTTAGTTCGGGAGAGAGGCCGCACAGTGGTATGCCAGGCCCTTCAGAGGACGACCCGGCCTATGTTGGCCGGTGACCGCCCATGTAGCGGACAGTGTGGGCCCAAGTGAAAGGGGGGAACGACCCCATGTTCAGCTTAAAAAAGTAAATTCTGCTACATTGTGTGGGAGCTGCCAGCCTACACATTCTTTACACATAGCAAGCAGTTTCAGAGATTTTCACAGGGAGATAGCAAACGCCAAACGCCAAAGCTACAGTTTTCCAGATTGGTCGCCTTAAACGAAACATCATTCTCCCATTTTAGAAGAGCAGTGCTGATTGGTAGACGATATCTCTGACGCCTTGAGCTGAAGGAATAATGGAAGAGACCGAAAGATATACCCTTCACATATGGTGTGGAGAGAGGCTGTTCCGTTGTCACTTTTGGAGCGAGGAACAAGTCTCTTCTCAGTACTTCACTGGGAGAGCACCTCTGTCGAGAGCGAGTCGAAGTGCGACTCTATATTGAGTCCTTGCGATTAAGCGTTGTTCACTGTGTTGGCCGACACACTTATTGTGTGGTGTGAATGGACAGAGTTATAGTTAAACGCCTGCGAGCGAATTTTGAGTGGCATCGCGGTGGACTGGTTATCTGACCGGTGTACCAAGCCAATAGTTAGACTAGGGGCGAATAGGGATCCTTGACTTCATCAAGGTGTAGGGAGAGTTTGATTGGCGAAGGTCAATCCAGATAGAATGAGACTTATCTTATTTGTCAGCAGCGAGCAGCGCAGACAGAAGTCATCGCATCTTACGGTATTGTGCACTACAGCTATTGCGAGCCCCCTATTTCCTCCACAACAGTACACTTCACTGCATTTCACACGCGACAGCCTCAACCATATCTAACAACATTCTAAAGGATAATTATTCAAGTTGAGTAGGTGTGGCTCTCAGCCATTCTGCTAAGGCAACAAGCATCTTTAAGTTTGTATAGAAATTTCATTAGCGAATCCTATCCTTGAAAGGTAACTTCACATTCCGAAAAGAACCAGGTTATAACTTGTTCAATTCGTAACTAAAAGTGTCATTGTGATTTCTCAGAATTTTTGCAAAATAAATAATAACTTGCGTTAGTTTCATGTTTTTCTTACACTAACTAGCACTACTCCAGTACCCAAGTATCGCACTAGTTACGTAAGAAATTTTGTGAATTTTTGTGTCATTTCCTTACAGCGGACGACTCCAGAAGATATTTACCTCTGAAAGTTTCTCTTTAGAACGTTAGGAGCGTCTGTCTGACTTCTGTAGTAGTGTGGGGGTGGAAATTGCATCTTGCACGAGCCACAGGGTAAAGGGTACATCTCAGATTAATCCGTTGCGCAGAATAACAGATCAACCCCACACCTCAGAATGTGTAGAAAATTATTTGCAAGTGTTCGTAGCCACTTCGAAATACATGTCAGTGGAACTTGAAACCGAGGAACTGCAGAGTTCATGTTTGGCGTCATCGAACAAAGAACGAACAGGAGGGGAGGGGAGCAGCGGCTGTCGGCCACTGCAGGCTCGCCGGCGCGGCGCTGCGTGGGCGACGTCGCCCTGACAAGATGCGCCGCGCCTCGCCGCGACCTCCCTGCAAGGAGCCTCAATCGAGAAAAGCTGATTAGGCCGCGGCGGGCTCCGATCCTCTTCTGCAAACCAAATATCGGAGAATAATTTATTTGTTACGACGGGGAAAATAAATGGGTTTTCCGCGCAGGCAGGGGCGGGCGCCGCCA
The DNA here is from genome assembly GCF_023864345.2 of Schistocerca serialis cubense. Classification (NCBI taxonomy): domain Eukaryota; kingdom Metazoa; phylum Arthropoda; class Insecta; order Orthoptera; family Acrididae; genus Schistocerca; species Schistocerca serialis. The sequence continues at coordinate 45,603,440 of NC_064644.1, forward strand.
GAACGCCATTTAACTCCGCAAGGGGACCACAGGCCGCGCAGACACGACGCCGTGTGGTGTGTCGCACCGCCGCGCTGCCAGGGCAGAGTCACACGGGAACACGAGGTTCTCCTCTCTGTGCTGCCAGCGTGAGCCGGAGCTGCACTGCCTCTGCAAAGTAATCTCCCGCTTGAAGAGGAGGACCTGTGTCGCTGGGTACAACTCGTCCGAAGCGGCGCTACCAAATGTAAAGCGACTCGCAAATGACAAGGAGACTCGTCTACACTGCGTACGAGGCGAGTGAGGAAAGTAATGAAACTGACAACACTGCGAGCGATCTGGCAACGCTTATAGCGGGACAAGCACGAAACAGCCTGGCTAGCGGCTTAGAGACAAGTATTAAAGATGACCTGGACGAGACAGGCACTGCAACAGCACACTCTTGTGCAGGGTTTGTGACAGTTTTGCGGGACCATGGCAGCCTTGGATGACCACAACTGTCAGCCAAGTAAACAAAGGGCTGAGTGGGAAGCTTCTGTCTGAAAAAAATTCTCATATCCCTGTTGTACCTGTGAGATGGGGATGCACAAATCATTGTCTGCACTTGAATAGGAGGAGGAGTTACAATATGTAAAAGTCTGAAATAGAGTCAAAAATATAGAAAAAAAAGTTTCTGTGTAGAGCAGAATGTAGACACATCTCTTTGTGAGAGTTTACTGCAGAACACTTCCCTGGTAATTATAACAGCCTATAGACCCCCTCCAGGAAACTTTCAGCTTTTTATGAGCTTTCTAAATGCATTATTGAGCTACCTGTCACACAAGAAGAAAAAGTAAGTACTTTGAGAAGATTTCAATTTACATTTCTCAAAAGATATGTATAGAAAAAATAGCTGGTATCATTAAATCTAATTTCGGTAGTTAAATTTCCAACACATGTGCAGCAAGATAGTTTGACCCTGACTGATAACATTTTTATAGACATTGCCAAGGCTGAAACAAAGTGTACCCTGTTTCTAATGGAGTATCTGATCATGACGCACAGTTAATGAAAATAAACATTGTAGCATCCTAGAGCCCTGAGTCATGTTCATACAAAGCACTGACTCTTATAGTGAAAATAGGAAACAATGTTTTAAGAGTAACTTAAATGAGGTGGTATGCAATTGTACATAGAAAGAGATGTTAATGCCGAAGTCAATTCATTACATGGTAAACTTGTGTCAATATTTGAACATAGCTTTTCTAAAAAGTTATCCAGAAAATCCATTAAAAATCCGGTAAGCCATGGATAAGTAAGGGAACGAAAATTTTATGCAAGAGTAAGACGGAAATTTATATAAAGGCCAGAATAAGTCAAGAACAGACGTTACTTTCATACTACAAAAAATACTGTAACATTTTAAAAAGGTCATTAAAACGTCCAGAAGTATACACGACCTGACAGAAATTAGTAATGCTAATAATAAGATTAAAAGTATATGGATTATTTTCAAATGGAACAATATATAAGATACCATAACAATTAAACTAAATGACAATGTTGTGACTGATAATTCACAAATTGGAAGTACTTTTAGCAGCCACTTTGTAAATATAGTAGCAAAAACAAAGTTACATTGTTCCGTTGAAGAAGCAATTGAATCTATTAAAAACGACTTTCCACAAAACGTCAAGCAAATAGATGTAGCACCATCACCTTTCACTGATATTAATAGAATTATAAAAAATTCTAAAACACAAAAACGTATATGATGTTGATTGAATTTCAAACAGAATTCTGAAAGGTTGTTCCAATTTAATAAATAATGTCCTTAGTGATATGTGTAATGCTTCGTTGGCACAGGGAATTTTTCCAGACAGGTTAAAATATGCAATTGTTAAACCTCTTCATAAGAAAGTTGACAAGAAAGTCTTAAACAATTATTGTCCAATTTCTTTACTGACATCTTTTTCCTATATATTCGAAAAGTTATACACTCAACACTAGTGTCACACCTCAGTAGAGGAGGAGGATATTAGTGTTTTAACGTCCCGTCGACAATGAGGTCATTAGAGACGGAGCACAAGCTCGGGTGAGGGAAGGATGGGGAAGGAAATCGGCCGTGCCCTTTCAAAGGAACCATCCCGGCATTTGCCTGAAGCGATTTAGGGAAATCACGGAAAACCTAAATCAGGATGGCCGGAGACGGGATTGAATCGTCGACCTCCCGAATGCGAGTCCAGTGTGCTAACCACTGCGCCACCTCGCTCGGTACACCTCAGTAGAAACAGTTTACTTAGTATATCACAGTTTGGATTCCAGAAAGGTTGCTCGACTGAGAAATCTGCTTATACGTTCACTCATCAAACAGAACAACCATTAAATACGCCAGATCTTTTCAGGGCTGTTGAATATGAAGATCGTGGTACACTCTCAGCAAGACTTACGTTGTTTGGATCTGATCGCTTTACACACAGCTTCTTAGAATCGTACTTAACAATCAGAATGCAAAACCTTGTTCTGAATAATTCAAACAGCGTTGGAAGGTGAGAAAATTTTAGATTTTAATGACAAAACACCAAGACAGTTCCACAGTGATCAGTTTTGGGGCCAGTTCTGTTCCTTACATATGTGAATGAATTTCCACTTAACATTCAACAAGCAGAATTGGTACTTTTTGCAGATGATATTAGTGTTGTAATAAATCCCATTAGATTGTTAATTATATTTTTCAAAGAATTATTAAACAACTCTCTGAAAATAGACTCTCGCTAAATTGTGAGAAACACGCTTTTATAAATTATGTACAACAAATACAGTAATACCTACAACTGATCTAACAGATAAACAGTAGTCAGTGAATAGGGTACAATTCTTCAAGTATTCGGGTTTACTTGAGGTGGAACAAGCACATTACTGAGTTTCTCAACCAATAAGTTCAGTTACTTTTGCTCTTCGTATAATTGTTAGTCTTGGAAACAAACGAATCAAACTGTTGTCATATTTCCAAACAATAACGTCTTATAGAATAATTGTCTGGGTTGACTCATCGCTACAGCCCGAATTTCTATGTAAGTGCATATTGCAAGCATCTTTGCATGTATTGCCTATTTGGGGATATATGTATATTTCGAAGATATTTTTCGATAAGTAGAATCATTTTTTTATGATGCAACTTGACCAAAAGATGGGATCGATTGTTAGTACGCATTCTGAGACATCAAGGGATCACCAGTTTAGTATTGGAGGGAAGTGTGTGTGGGGGGGGGGGGGGGGGGGGCTGTAAAAGTCGTAGAGGGAGACCAAGAGTTGAATACAGTAAGCAGATTCAAAAGGATGTAGGTTACAATAAATATTCGAAGATGAATAGGGTCGCGCAGGACAGAGTAGTATGGAGAGCTGCTTCGATCCAGTATTCTGATTGAAGACCATTACAGAAACAGCATTAAACATTTACCACACATACTATATCATTTCCTGGATTCAGAGCATATATTACAAAGACCTGCACTGTAGCACTTCTGACTGATGACTTTCCATATTAATGATGCAAAAAGTCCGGAATGTACGCGAAAGCAGGAACGTTAAGTGTACTTTCCCCTGCTTTCTCATCAGTTTAACATTAATTCCCGCCCATGACATTGGCAACAGCAGGGAGACGTCCCCTCCATCTAGAATTTTTTGAAAGTAGAGAGTTCAGAAATATGCTGTTTCGGGGAATGTAAGTGTTGCCATTGCTGCACCATAACTCTGATTCGGGCAGCTTGTTACTTGCTTACTTGTGTTGCTTCATTTGGATATAATTTGTGGGTTCTTCTTGTAACTTTGATTTCGTAAGCTGCCCAGATGTTGCGCTTAGCCTTTTTAAATTTATTGGCTTTCGGTTTCTGCCCATACAGCCATCCAAACAGTGCAGTTTCAGTTACGACGATACGAACGTCCCGAGTGGAGAAAATAACCGACCCAACCGGGAATCGAAACCTAACCCCTTCGGTTAGCACTCTGCGGCGCTGACCGCGCAGCTGCCGAGGTGGACCAATTGCGTGTACTTTGTACAGTCCTCCACACCTTTTGGTACCTCGCCACTGTGTTGGCGTCATTCTGTAACTTGACTTGTGTAGACCTTTGCTCACTGTTAGTTTCATTGTGGTTTATGCCAGTCATTAAGGCAAGTAAAAATCTCAGTCTCAATTTAGATTTCAAGACCCTTTAACTTGTCCTGGTTAGACGACGCATTAAAAATAAAAACAAGCTGTTGTATACTCAACTAGTTCACTTCCCTGTGTCGGCGTTGTACTTAGAGGCAAACAATAACGAAAATTTATTCATTGTTTTGTGAAAGCAACGAGCATTGCACTCGTTAATATAGCATTAGTACGACTTAATTTTACTAAATGAAATTAGTAATAACCTTCAGGTGAAAACTGGTGACTGTGAAGTAGCGAAATTAAGGAATTCTGCCGCATTGTAAGTAAAATAACGTATGACGGACGAAGCATAGGAGGACACAAAAATCAGACTAGCACGTGGAAAAGGGCATTCCTTGTCGAAAGAAGTTTACTAGTATCAAACATCGGCAGCAACCTTAGATAACAATATCAGAGAATGTATGTCTGGAGCACAGCATTGTATGGAGAGAATCATGCACAGTGAGAAAAGCGCAAAAGAAGACAGTCGCAGCATATGAGTTGTGGTGTTATACGAGGTGCATTCAAGTTCTAAGGCCTCAGATTTTTTTTCTCCAGACTGGAAAGAGATAGAAACATGCGCATTGTTTTAAAATGAGGCCGCGTTCATTGTCAATACGTCCCAGAGATGGCAGCACCATACGGCAGATGGAATTTTACCGCCAGCGGCGAGAATGAGAACTGTTTTAAATACTTAAAATGGCGACGTTTTCCTTACTTGAGCAGCATGCAATCATTCGTTTTCTGAATTTGCGTGGTGTGAAACCAATTGAAATTCATCAACAGTTGAAAGAGACATGTGGTGATGGAGTTATGCATGTGTTGAAAGTGCGTTTGTGGGTGTGACAGTTTAATGAAGGCAGAACATCGTGTGACAACAAACCGAAACAACCTCAGGCTCGCACAAGCCGGTCTGACGACGTGATCGAGAAAGTGGAGAGAATTGTTTTGGGGGATCGCCAAATGACTGTCGAACAGATCGCCTCCAGAGTTGGCATTTCTGTGGGTTCTGTGCACACAATCGTGCATGACGACCTGAAAATGCGAAAAGTGTCATCCAGGTGGGTGCCACGAATGCTGACAGACGACCACAGGGCTGCCCGTGTGGCATGTTGCCAAGCAATGTTGACGCGCAACGACAGCATGAATGGGACTTTCTTTTCGTCGGTTGTGACAATGGATGAGACGTGGATGCCATTTTTCAATCCAGAAACAAACCGCCATTCAGCTCAAAGGAAGCACACAGATTCACCGCCACCAAAAAAATGTCGGGTAACCCCCAGTGCTAAAAAATTATGGTGTCCATGTTCTGGGACAGCGAGGGCGTAATCCTTACCCATTGCGTTCCAAAGGGCACTACGGTAACAGGTGCATATTACGAAAATGTTTTGAAGAACAAATTCCTTCCTGCACTGCAACAAAAACGTCCGGGAAGGGCTGCGCATGTGCTGTTTCACCAAGACAACGCACCCGCACATCGAGCTAACGTTACGCAACAGTTTCTTCGTGATAACAACTTTGAAGTGATTCCTCATGCTCCCTACTCACCTGACCTGGCTCCTAGTGACTTCTGGCTTTTTCCAACAATGAAAGACACTCTCCGTGGCCGCACATTCACCAGCCGTGCTGCTATTGCATCTGCGATTTTCCAGTGGTCAAAACAGACTCCTAAAGAAGCCTTCGCCGCTGCCATGGAATCAAAGCGTCAGCTTTGTGAAAAATGTGTACGTCTGCAGGGCGATTACGTCGAGAAGTAACGCCAGTTTCATCGATTTCGGGTGAGTAGTTAATTAGAAAAAAAATCGGAGGCCTTAGAACTTGAATGCACCTCGTAGAAGTAGAGGATCGAGTGGAGACACCTCTGCGTGAATTCAGGATAGCTGCTGGGAATCTGTGAAGCGTCAAAGGCGCTAGCAAAACATTATTAGAGTCCAGTTATTTATTCACAGCGTTTACGTGTCGACGTTCTTTCCCACCAGCCTCGACTGTTGCACGTTCAACTGCGTGTCGGATTCTGGCTGACGCCCGTCGAGTCAGCTGAGCGTTCGCTCGCCCAGGAGAAGATGTCAGCCGGCGAGCAGGCGCGGCTCCAGCCCAGAGCGAAGCGGTTCTCGCTGCTGGAGCATACTCGGTCCCACTCCGAATTCTACAGTGACCCTTGAAGACCCTTCCGCGATGTGCCTGGTATCGGTACTGGAGTGGTCAGTTGACCTCCTCCCAACCCCTGGTCGCCTGAGTGCTGAACAGGAACTTGGTGCCCCTAGAGGCCCTGTTGCTGGTTTCCGCGTTCAAGTCTGGTACTGGCAGCACTCTGCGATGTGGTATTGTCGGAAAACAAAAACAGTCAGTTTCTTCATCAGTGGATGGTTGGCGGCGAGCAGCAGGAAGTTCATCAGGTGAAGACCATCACCTTGAGTACATCTTCAGCTAGTTCATAGACTGTGCGGGAGCCGGCCGTTGTGGCCGAGCGGTTCTAGGCGCTACAGTCTGGAACCGCGCGACCGCTGCGGTCGCAGGTTCGAATCCTGCCTCGGGCATGGATGTGTGTAATGTCCTTAGGTTAGTTAGGTTTAAGTAGTTCTAAGTTCTAGGGGAATGATGACCTCAGATGTTAAGTCCCATAGTGCTCAGAGCCATTTGAACCACTTTGACTGTTCTGGACGATCTAGGACGTATATTAACTACATTGTCGTGATTGTCTATTTGCGAGTATAACACCACAACTCTGTGGATGATCATACATTTTCCACGTGTTTTACGAAGTTTTTTTTTATTAGTCGTGCTGAATATTATTCTTGTAAATATGTTGTCAAGTTACAAATGCTATTTGTTATTTAAGAAACAGAATACGCATGGAATGTTAACATTTTGTAAGTAGACACGATGACCTAGTCAGGGAAAAGCTATTGTCAAAGAGTATAATAAATTGTAAATGCATTATCGTTTGGTGCGAGCGCGCCAAAAAAGTAGCAGTTGGAAGTCGCGAAGAGACTGCTATTGTCGTTGGTTGTGTGTAGTCGCCCGTGTGACTATGCAAAAGTGAGGCGATAAGAAGTCTGTTTCCGAAGTGCGGAGCAGTGAAAACTGAAATGGTTGTTTTGGCCGATGTTTAACACGGGCAAGCTATGTGTATGGCATTTATTGGGCACAGTACAAATGCAGCAAGAGTAATACACATAACATCAAGAGTACCGTGGGCCCTAGTCATTGGCTGTGGTATAGCAAGAAGATCGACTTGTGCCATATTTTACCGCTAAATGAAGCCGCTCCACAAACTAACGGCATCATGAAATCAATTAAGATACAGACTTTTTATAACTAGAAATGTAATAGGCTGTCCTGCGTAGCTGGAATTTTATTGCTTAAATAACATTGTTTTCGTGCATATTGTCACGTAAATAATTTTCGTAAGCAGTTATCCAAGTAGTGTCCACCCCATATCTTTGTACCAACCAAGATAATCGGAAAACGAACTGAAAATGAAGTGAACATTAACTTATTAGATTATTATGACATAATTTTTCCAACTTTGGACAATTGCATAATAATGAAGTCTTTGGCTGCAGTATGAATAATATCAGACATAGAATGATGTAAAAACCAGTATTAATCCATTTATTAAAAAAAAGAGTAACTTTCATAACAAAAAATTCGTAATAAAACTTCAGGTAAATTGGACACTGAATTCCACTGTCAAAGCACAGTTTCTAATTTGTAGCTTGTGACATAATTTATAACTTTTATTTCAAAGAAACATCAGAGTAACTGCTAGATAAATCATAGTCCTTACCAATGAGTAAATTCAAACAATATTTCTGCTTGCTAAAACTACGACAGTCAGTACTACCGTGACTAACGTAACAAAAAGTTTCTGTCCACAGCCAGTAAACAATCTTACTTTAATTGATCTTTGAAAATTAATATAATATGTTGTATGTGTTTGCTATTTGATTATTATCTGACTAATGTGACATGTGTGGTGTGCAGTACTTGAAAGTGTGCGTCAGGTACTGTTCCTACGTCATGACGCCAATAACTGTTCTTACGTAAGATGGCTTACAAGTATAAAGACCAGTTTCAATTTAATCATTCTTGTGCCGGTGAGGAACTGGCAACCGTTGGTTATTTTCATTAATGACACACTTTGAAAACCTTTTTCTCAAATTTTTCACTAACTACTATTAATTAAAAATTAATTTATGTAATAAAAATATTAAAGTTAAACGAACTTTGTTTCTAATCGTCATTGCTAAAGTACTGAGCACTGACGATTTGGTTATAATCTACTTCTCTCGGTTTTACATTACTCTTCAGACTAGATGCCTTTTTCCCACAGATTAGGGACTTTAGGTACACGGTCATATAGAAAAGCCTAATTAGCCGGTGAGGTAGGAGGGTTATAAGTGCTATTACTGTGAATGCCATCGATCCCAAAGGTCAACTCTTGACGAGAGCTGCAGTATTCACAGGGAGCTAGCCTGAGACTATGACACAAGGCTCAGTTCGTGATGACTGTGTGCGCCCTTCTTGTTCTGCTATATTCACTTAACACGTTTTTAACTGCTGTGTCGGTCCCTCGCTCTGTGGTCTTACGGAAGACATAAAGTCTCTTGCAACATGTCTCACGAGCTAATGAATATGTTTGTCTCGCTTCCTTTGGTTTTCTGTCGCAGTCTTACTTCTGCTGAATGCGTATCCTCATTCGGTAGACGGTGTCATCAATCTGACCCACTTGCGACATACTGGCTCAATCGCTGCTTCTGCCTCTGTCTCTAGCATGATTTGAACTTGCCGGTCGCAATGTGAATGAGTTTTAATAAAATGTTTCTAATTTCTATCCCTTACTTTTCCGTGCTGGAAGAGAAGGATGTTGAAAATCAGGTGAACAGATCAGATAAGCAATGTGGGAGCTCTCTGCTGAATCGTCGTGGAAATTGAGGGAACTCTAGAGCGTAAAAACTGCAGGGGAAGACAGAGATTGGAATGTATGCGACAAATAATTGAGGACGTATAGTGTAAGTCCTGCTTTGAGATGAAGAGGTTGGCTCAGAAGAGGAACTCGTGGCGGACCGCAGCTTACAAGTTAGGTGACTGGTGACAAAAAATAATTTAAAAAAATTAAGGTAGGTGTATGTAACTAACGTGTAGTATAAGAGCAACTGTTTGATTTCGTTGCATTGTGTCTTTAAATCACTTAAAGTTTCAGTCCTGGTCATGTTGTACAGTTAGATCATGGGATCAGCTTTCATTGCGACAGACCTGTGTTTTCCATAATTACTACTGTTGATGTGGTTTTTCATCAAATGTTTGAGCTTAGCGGATACAGGGCGCCTAAGGGGTTACGCAAAGAGTTCTCGTCCGAATGTTCATAGCCAAACGAAGATTGTGAAATGGACAAATAACGTATGAAACCCACGACCGTGAGCTGTAGTTTCGCAAAAACAGGTTTAAACGCTTAAGAGTAATCAGGGTAATTAAGAAAAATATCGTTAGTGACTTAAGCGAAAATTTTTGTTCGAATTTTCATATTCAAATGAAGAGCGGTAAATGGAAAAATGGGTACCAAAACAACCAGCGTAAACCCTACTTTCCAAAAAAATATTTAATGACTTCAAACTAATAAGGATAATTAATAAATCCTTAATTTGCGATTTGAGGGCAAATTACGCAATGGATTTTTGACCGAATTTTTATAGCCAAACAAAGATTGTGAAATGCACAAATGGAACATGAGGTCTGCTTTGGCAACAACAGGTGTAAATGCTTGAAAGTAATCGAGAAAATTAAGAACTGAATTATTGATTTGAGAGAAAATTTAAATATTTCACGAACAATTACTGCTAGCTATGTAAATAAAGTGTCAAACAGTTCATCTCTTCAAGGCATAACAATTCTTTGGAAAAAATGTTACGTTGGTGTGACAATTAACTGCAATTTTTTTTTCTTCCAAAAATGTTACAAGTTTTGTGAAATGATTTGTCTAAAAGTAAGGAACAAAATAAATTAAAGAAGTATTTGGCATGCCTTTGACTGATGGTCGAAATGTTTTACAGGAAATGAGAAGTCGACTGAGAATTTGAAGTTCAGTGTTTAACTTAGAATCTTAGACTATTAAGGAATACAAGGGGATTATACACTGAAGAGCCAAATAAACTGGTACACTTGCCTAATATCATGTAGGGCCCATTCGGGCACTCAGAACTGCAGCAACACGACATGGCATGGACTCGCCTAATTTATGAAGTAGAGCTGCAGGGAAGTGACACCATGATTCCTTCAGGGCTGTCCATAAATCCGTAAGAGTACAAAGGAGTGGAGAGGCATCCCAGATATGCTCAGTAATGTTCATGTCTGGGGACTCTTGTGTCCATCGGACGTGTTTAAACTCTGAAGAGTGTTCCTTGAGACACTCTGTAGCAATTCTGGACATGTGGGGTGATACATTGTCCTACTGGAATTGCCCAAGTGCGTCGCAATGCACAATGGACATGAATGGATGCAGGTGATCAGACAGGATGCTTACATATGTGTGATCTGTCAGAGTCGCTTCTAGACGCATCAGGGGCCCCACATCACTCCAACTGCACACGCCCCACACCATTACAGAGCTTCCACCAGCTTCAACAGTCCCCTGCTGACATTCAGGGTCTATAAATTCATGAGGTTGTCTCCATACTCGTACACGTCCATCCGCTTCATACAATTTGAAACGACACTCGTTCGACCAGGCGTGAATTATAACCCCACATTCAAACTCACTTAAATATTGATAACCTGCCACTGTAGCACCAGTAACCGATCTAACAACTCCACCAGACACGTGTTGTCTTATATAAGCATTGCCATAGTGCTGTATTCTGCCTGCTTACATATCTCTATATTTGAATGTGCATGCCTATGCCAGTTTCTTTGGCACTTAAGAGTATGAATGTGTGATGTCTGTTCCTTCAGACATGTCCAAAAGAACCGGCCGCTGTGACCGAGCAGTTCTAGGCGCTTCAATCCAGAACCACGCCGCTGCTACGGTCTCAGGTTCGAATCCTGCCTCTGGCACATATGTGTGTAATATTCTTAGGTTAGTTAGGTTTAAGTAGTTCTAAGTTCTAGGGGTCTGATGACCTCAGATGTCAAGTCCCATAGTGCTAAGAGCCGTTTGAACCACTTTTCCGAAAGAACAGACACCACGCAGGATCCGTAACTGTGAATCACCAGTGATTGGAAAATGTATGCCAGACTGGGTCTGGAACCCTGTGTCTCCTTCTTACTAGACAGATGCCTTAATCACTGTGGCACCCGACCACAGTGTTTACCGCAAATGCGCGCTCTGTCTCGGCTGACTCTCACTCCCACCTGGCGCCGCCTGTTCACAGTTCCCATCTACATGGTCCATGCACGCCAAATTTCGATTCCCGCTGGAGCTCGAACGCAAATGTACATTCACAGTGAAGCTTGTGGATTCATTGCCCATTAGGTGAATCGATTATATGAAAGCGTGGTATCTGTTCTTCCAGACAACATTCAGTACCGATCCTCATTTACGTTCAACCTCCAGTGGGAATCTAAAATTAGAGAACGTGGAGGATAGGTGGCGCTGGTTGGGAGTGTGAGTCGGCTAGGGATCGTGGAATAAACACTGTGTCCAGGTGGCACATTGGTTAATCTACTGCCTAATAAGCAGGAGATCCCAGATTCGAGTCCCAGTGCAGAGCACATTTTCACTCTTCGCCACTGTTTCCACACAAAGCCCCAATGCAGATGATATTAGTTATTTCCCTTTCCTTTCCTTTCTCCCACTCTCCATCCAATTCACACAAGTAGTAGAGGGTATTTGTTTGGTGGATTATGTAGTCAATGGAGCAGAGTAAGGCAACATGGGCATCAGTGGGTATCTTACTGCAGGTTGCCTACATCAGGGGCAAGTACGCATTCAGGGGCAAACCTATTGTTCCGTTTTGATTGGCAGGTCCTTAACCTGCTGTTCTCCTAAGAGAATTAAAACCCCCTGGAGATAATCCACCCTTTTGATTGACAGGTCCTTAACCTATTGATCACCTACCCCTCGCCACCTATTCCTCCTCCACCTCCTCCTTCCCCATCTCTCAGAGAACCCACCCTCATCGATACAACCACACTTTTGACATCAATTTGATTAATTAATTAAATCTATCAGTTAATTAAATCCACACACAATGACTAAATCGTTTAAACAATATTCCATACTGCAATCGGTTTCCTACCAACTGCAAAATTCTTTACAGAAATAAATAAGCTATATTCTATACACGGCCTTGTTTCCTATCAATTGTATAAATAAACAATATTCCACACACTACAATCGATTTCCCTCCAAATGACCACACAACTGAATCTTTTTGCCGCCAATTTCCGGGAGGGAGAGGGGATGGGAAGGTTGGGGGGTTCCTTAGAGAGTAGTTTTAATTAACTGATCGATTTAATTAATTAGTCAATCAAACTGATATCAAAAGTGTGCTTGCATCAGTGAGGGGGTTCCCTGAGGGATGGGGGAGGAGGAGGTGGCGGTGGAGGAGGAGGAGGGGGAAGGGGTGGGGGAACAATAGGTTAAGGATCTGTCAGTCGAGAGGGTGGATTTTCCCCAGGGGTCCTTATTCCTCTTAGCAGAACAATAAGTTAAGGACCTGTTAATCAAAAGAGAACAAAACGTTTGCCCCTGAATAGGTACTTTTCCCTGATGTATGCAACCTGTACTAACAAAACGCGCTGATGCCCCTGTTGCTCTACTACTTGCAGTCTCATTTGCTGCACATGATTTCGAGAATCATTCAATTGGTTCTCTAATGTGTTACATTTCTTACTTTTAGACAAATCATTGAACGAAAGATTTGACCTTCTTTTTCCAAAGAAAAAAAATTATCCGTCATTCACAGAACGCAGAGCCCCAGCTGTACCGATGGAGTGGCAGTACCGTGTACTTCACTGTGGCCATAAAAAGTGTACGGCTATCGTCACACAGCTGGCCGCGGGCAAATAAATACAGTGTTTGGCAAATAGCGGTCGGCCGGCGTGACGTGTGTGCGCGGCCAGAGATTGGCGGCGCCGCTATCTGCGCCCCCCGCCGCGGCCGCAGCCCGCCTCCCGCGCCGCGCCTCCGCCTGGCTGAGCGGCCAATGGCTCAGAAGAACCGCCCGGCCGCCGCGCCGCGCCGAGCCGCGCCGCTGCCGTCTGATTTACGACGCCTGCAGCCGCACACCGCGGCACGGCACGCCACGCCACAGCGCCGCCGGCTCAGCTGCGGACGCGGAGCGCTCGCCGCGCGTCGATAGCGCCGACAGTACTCTGAGCTGACAAAAGTCACGGCACACCGATACGTACACGTGCAGATGGCGGTAGCATCGCGTACACAAGCTACACTACTGGCCATCAAAATTGCTACACCACGAAGATGACGTGCGACAGACGCGAAATATAACCGACAGGAAGAAGATGCTGTGATATGCAAACGATTAGCTTTTCAGAGCATTCCCACAAGGTTGGCGCCGGTGGCGACACCTACAACGTGCTGACATGAGGAAAGTTTCCAACCGATTTCTCATACACAAACAGCAGTTGACCGGCGTTGCCTGGTGAAACGTTGTTGTCATGCCTCGTGTAAGGAGGAGAAATGCATACCACCACGTTTCCGACTTTGATAAAGGTTGGATTGTAGTCTATCGCGATTGCGGATTATCGCATAGCGACATTGCTGCTCTCGTTGGTCGAGATCCAATGACTGTTACCAGAATATGGAATCGGTGGGTTCAGGGTGGTAATACGAAACGCCGTGCAGGATCCCAGTGGCTTCGAATCACTAGCAGTCGAGATGACAGGCATCTTATCCGCATGGCTGTAACGGATCGTGCAGCCACGTCTCGATCCCTGAGTCAGCAGATGGGGACGTTTGCAAGACAACAACGATCTGCACGAACAGTTCGACGACGTTAGCAGCAGCATGGACTATCAGCTCGGAGACCACGGCTGCAGTTACCCTCGATGCTGCATCACAGACAGGAGTGCGTGCGATGGTCTACTCAACGACGAACCTGGGTGCACAAATGGCAAAACGTCATTTTTTCGGAAGAATCCACACTGGACTCGCATTCGGGAGGACGACGGTTCAATCCCGTCTCTGGCCATCCTGATTTAGGTTTTCTGTGATTTCCCTAAATTGCTTCAGGCAAATGCCGGGATGGTTCCTTTGCAAGGGCACGGCCAATTTCCTTCCCCATCCTTCCCTCACCCGAGCTTGCGCTCTGTCTCTAATGACCTCGTTGTCGACGGGACGTTAAACACTAATCTCCTCCTCCTCCTCGGATGAATCCAGGTTCTGTTTACAGCATCATCATGGTCACATCCATCTTTGGCGACATCGCGGTGAACGCACATTGGAAGCGTGTATTCGTCATCGCCATACTGGCGTGATGGTATGGGGTATGGGGTATGGGGTGCCACTTGTTACACGTCTCGGTCACCTCTTGTTCGCATTGACGGCACTCTGAACAGCGGTCGTTACATTTCAGATGTGTTGCGACCCGTAGCTCTTCCATTCATTCGATCCCTGCGAAACCCTACATTTAGCAGGATAATGTACGACTGCATGTTGCAGGTCCTGTACAGGCCTTTCTGCATACAGAAAATGTTCGACTGCTGCCCTGGCCAGCACATTCTCCAGATCTATCACCAATTGAAAACGTCTGGTCAATGATGCCCGAGCAACTGGCTCGTCACAATACTGTGGTATCGTGTTGAAGCTGCATGGGCAGCTGTACCTGTACACGCCATCCAAGCTCTGTTTGACTCATTGCCCAGGCGTATCCACACCGTTATTACGGCGAGAGGTGGTTGTTCTGGGTACTGATTTCTCAGGATCTATGCACCAAAATTGCGTATAATGTAATCGCATGTCAGTTCTAGTATAATATATTTGTCCAATGAGTACCTGTTTATCATCTGCATTTCTTCTTGGTGTAGCAATTTTAATGGCCAGTAGTGTATAATGAGAGCAGTGGATTGGCAGAGCTACCATTTGTACTCGGGTGATTCATGTTAAACGCATTCAGAGGTGATTGTGGCCGCCTGACGTTAGTTACCAGTGTTTGAACGCGGAATCGTAGTTGAAGCTAGACGCATGGAGCATTCGTTATGGAATTCAGAATTCCAAGAACAACAGTGTCAAAAGTGTGGCGAGAATATCAGATTTCAGGCATTACCTCTCGCCAAGGACAACACAGTGGCTGGCGGTCTTCACTTAGGGGGAGCCGGAGGTGCCTATGCTGCCCATGTTAAAATCACTAACTTTGAGGAACATTTATGATTAAACTACCAAATAGAAAAATTTGAATTTTTTTTTTACATATAGAGTGGTTTAGTATTGCAGTTATGACAGAGGGATTTTGGTGTATCTTTTCTAGTTTCCTTCCAATTATTTTTTTTATTAATGACCCACATTTTTTTACAAATAATTGCTTTATAATTAAACTGAAATGAAACTACTGAACATATTGCCAAATGGCTGTGTTACAATGTAAGTTTGACCACAAGGAGTGCTGTATAAAAATTTCATCTCTCTAGCTTGAGAGGATCTTGAGAAAATGTTCCTTATATTCGAAAAACTCTAATTTATGGGAAATGGCTATCAAAGTTTCTCAATACATTCCTGCACTATAGGATGGATTATCAGGTTCTTCTTCTTCATCCTCCAAAAGCTTCCTCTTCTGTCTTCTTTTCTGGACTGTTGCTCCATCTTACTTCATATGCCTTTCTCTTCTTTCTGCTCCTCTTATCCTTTCTCTGTCAATATTTCTTAGTGCTCGTACACTGTTCACCCCAGCTGTAAATCCTAATGCTTTCAGAACTTCACACTTCACACTGTTCCCTTGGTTGTAGGTTGCTATTGCATCATAAATGCCAAAGTGCAGTGTTTTTATGCTTACAAACACCCTTTTAGGAATCACTTTCCAAATCAAATTGTTTACGCTCTCATTAGGATTCTGCGTCTTTCCGTGTAGACATTTGTGTAACAATTCTAGCTGTGCTAAGTCATGAAAAATTGGTTTTATTGCATTTATCTCAGCTGCTGGCAAACCGTGTTTGTGATTATAGTCCTTTTTTGCATTATATTTGCACCAGAAATCTTTTGGGCACAGGCTGTGTTGAGGGTATTCATTGGAAGAGGCAGTATGAAGGAACGATGCCCACACTGCTTTTCGCATGTCACTAACATTACTAGTATTTTCCCTTATAGCATACCCATAGTATCTCTGTAGACGTTCAATCACCTCATCAGTAAGCCTGCCTCTCCATCCTATTGTCTTTCCATCACTGAGCTTACGTGAACCCAAAGTTTGTTTGAGCCTTCGAAGCCATGCACCCATATGTTTTTGCACATGCCCAATGCATTCCAACTTTTCAACTACAAATTCATTTCCATATGGTTTCAGTTCCTCTATAGTCTTGAAACCTTTGGAGTCACCATCCCCAAGGTAGTATTTGTACCTAACGTTGTATCTGGGAACTGAACGTTCAAAAATTTGTTTCACTCCATCCACTTCCATTGCTCCACTTGATCCACTAAAATTTGCCTCACAGGTTCCACTGTGCTCTCCTTTGATTTTATTTTTGCACCTACAATGTTTTGATAATATTGCAACATCTATCACTTTTGCACTATCAGCACAAGTAGCAGTTACACCCCCATTCAGGGATTTATGACCCCTATTTTGCCAGGAACCATCTAGTGCCACTACCAAATCCCTAGAACCACCGTTCATTTCTACAGATTCCTCCACTGCTTCCTTCATGGTTTTCAAAGCCACATCTTCAACAGAGGATCCTACCAGTTCACAGTAGTACCCAAATTTGCTTTGAGGCGATGGCAAGTTCATAATACCACAAAACAGTTTACCAGCAGCAGACCCTTTTCCAATGGATCGAAGACCATACCCAAGTCGAACATTCACATCAAACAATCTAGATCGTCCATTTTCACCAAAGAGACTGGCATGTGAATTGTAGAAAATCACTTGATACTTGCAACATGCACAGATTATCTTCATCTCACAAGCTAAACCAAAGTGCTTTGTTATCTCTAGTCCCACTCCTACACTTGAACACATTTTGCACAGAACACTTTCTTTCAGCACAGAAGATAATAATCCAATATTCAGTACTTCGTTAATATCATCACTGTCACTAATATATTCACGAAATCTGTCACTTCCACCAGTCAGCTTCTTGCTAGAAGATGTCACAGGGCTATGGCCGGCCATGTGTTGCTTAGCAGAAGAATGCACTGTTTAAGTAATTGTAGTATCGCAACTTGGTATTAGTGTTAATTTTCTTTTCCCTACGTTCTTCCTCTTCTTATACACACGGTTACTAAAACGTGGCATCATAACCAGAACAACGCTTTACACAAGAAGTATAATACTACCAACAACAGGCGCAACACTGAACTAATTTGAAACGGTAAACAGCAAAGAGACAATGTTCCGCGCTCTTAGCGCTTCATTTGTCACAGAAAACAATGTAGCCAACCCTTGCACACTCGCTGTATGCGTAACATAAGGCGCTGTATGCGTAACAGGCCGAGAAAATCCCAAGCAGTTCGCCAAGAAGTCACGAGAGGGTGTTGGATGCATTCAGCGGCCGCCCATTTCCTCTGCAGGCGTGGGGGAAAATGGTAATATCTCCACTTCTAGGGCGAGTAGAACAATAATTCAAAGTTTACATTAAAGAGGAATGTTCCAATTAATTTTCGGTAGCAAAAAAAAACGTAATTTTTTGGATTTGACCACCTCCGGCTCCCCTTAACGACCGAGAGCAGTGGCAATTCAACAGGGTAGTCAGTGTTGACAGACAAGCAATACTGCATGAAATAAACGCTGAAATCAATGTGGAATGTACGACGAACATATCCGTAAGGACAGTGCGGTGAAATTTAGCGTTAATGCGCTATGGCAGCTGACGATCGAATCGAGTGCTATCGCTAAAAGCACGACGTCGTCTGCTGCACTTCTCCTGGGTTGGTGGCCACATCGGTTGGACCCCAGATGACTGGAAAACAGTCACCTCGTCAGATGAGTCCTGATTTCACTTGGTAAGAGCTGATGGTAGGGTTAGAGTGTGGCGCAAGTCCCACGAAGCCATGGGCCCAAGTTGTCAACAAAGTACTGTGCAAGCTGGTGGAGACTCTATAACGGTGTGAGCCGTGTTTACATGGAATGCACTGGGTCCTCTGATCCAACCGGCCCCATCACTGACTGGAAATTGTTATGTTCGGCTACTTGGAGACCATTTGCAGCCATTCAAGGACTTCATGTTCTGAAACAACGATGGAATTTTCATGGATGAGAATGTGCTGTGTCACCGGGTCACAATAGTTCACCATTGGTTTGAAGAACTTTCTGGACAATTTCAGCTAATAATTTGGCCACCCATATCACCCGAGATGAATCCGATCTAACATTTATGAGACATAACGGAGAGGTGAGACAGTGCACAAAATCTTGCACCGACAACTCTTTAGCAATTACGGATAGCTATAGAGGCAATATGGCTCAGTATTTCAGCAGCGGATTTCTGATGGCTTTTTGAGTCCATGCCACTTCGTGTTCCTGCACTACGCCGGGCAAAAGGAGGTATGACGCGATACTGGGAGGTACCCCACGACTTTCGTCACATCAGTATCAAGTACAAGAGAAAACGTAAATTCAGTAAGTTCTATTGCGGCTTCGGAGAATAACGATGATTTGTACCTGCACATTACTCCTACATCTCAGCAGGAAACGCAGTGCTATTCGTAAAATTGTGTCTGAGAAGACAGAAGCGTTCTACCCTGTCCAGTCACATGATTTTGGCTTCCTGTCAAAAGCCGGAATAAGAACCTTCCGCAGCGGGAGAAGTGCAGGGAGAGATTCACTGACGTTCTGGAAGGTGCCGGCAGCCATGTGGAGCCATGCCGCCCCCACCGCCGTGGCCGGCTGAGCCAAGTCTCACGCTCAGGATGCAGCCAGGCCGAGGTGCTCTCTCTGATTCTCGATTGGGTTTTAACTTGGGCTGTTTGGTAGCCATGGGATTACGTTAAACTTATCCTGGGGCCCTTCGAACCACGTACGTACACTGTACTGTTCTGAAATGCAGGAGGATCTGCAACGAATTGACGCATGGTGCAGTGAATGGCAACTGAATCTCAATGTAGACAAGTGTGATGTGCTGCGAATGCATAGAAAGAAAGACCCCTTATCATTGAGCTACAATATAGCAGGTCAGCAACTGGAAGCAGTTAATTCCATAAATTATCTGGGAGTACGCATTAGGAGTTATTTAAAATGGAATGATCATATAAAATTAATCGTCGGTAAAGCAGATGCCAGACTGAGATTCATTGGAAGAATCCTAAGGAAATGCAATCCGAAAACAATGGAAGTAGGTTACAGTACCCTTGTTCGCCCACTGCTTGAATACTGTTCAACAGTGTGGGATCCGTACCAGATAGGGTTGATAGAAGAGATAGAGAAGATCCAACGGAGAGCAGCGCGCTTCGTTACAGGATCATTTAGGAATCGCGAAAGCGTTACGGAGATGATAGATAAACTCCAATGGAAGACTCTGCAGGAGAGACGCACAGTCGGTACGGGCTTTTGTTGAAGTTTCGAGAACATACCTTCACCGAGGAGTCAAGCAGTATATTGCTCCCTCCTACGTATATCTCGCGAAGAGACCATGAGGATAAAATCAGAGAGATTAGAGCCCACACAGAGGCATACCGACAATCCTTCTTTCCACGAACAATACGAGACTGGAATAGAAGGGAGAACCGATAGAGGTACTAAACGTACCCTCCGCCACACACCGTCAGGTGGCTTGCGGAGTATGGATGTAGATGTAGATGTAGATGAGCTGTGGACACATTGCATTGTCCTGCTGGTAGATGCCATCGTGCCGAGTAAACAGAAGATGCCTGTAGGAACAGACATGGTCCTCAAGGATAGATGCGTACTTCCGTCTTTCCTTTGTGCCTTCCATAATGAGAGGATAACTTAAGGAATGCTCTCTGTCCTCGACCCATCCGACGATTGTTGCAAGATGTTTGCTTTCAGACGTGTCGCACCGCGCACGCCAACGGCTACCTGTCCAATGGATCATAAAACGTGATTCGTCTCAAAAGGCCACCTATCGCTACTTAGTGCGGGACCAGCTGCGGTAACGGCGTGCAAATTCCAGGCTTCGTCGGCAGTGCACAGCAGTCAGTGTGGGTGGATGAACACGGCGCCTGCTGTGGCAGGCCATAAAGAGAAGCGTTCACCGAGCAGCCGTTGAGGATATCCGGCAGCATGTGAACAGCTTACAAAATTTCAAAAATACTCCCACTCTTGGCACCAAAGACAATGATAATGTCCTTTTACATCTCAGATAAACCGCCACGTTTCCACATTACGACAACGACTGCACTGTTTTCCACGGTCGCCGAACGCGATTTATATACCCTTTGAAAAATTGGAAGAAAGAGAAGAGTTGGTGATAATGAAAGGAACAGTTGATTAATCCTTTCTTCCTTGACGGGACTTGAGAATTCCAGCTGAAGTTTGTGTAAAAGATACAAATTTAGGAAAAGGGTTCTTTCCCATATAGTACGCACTTAATGCTCTTGTCCGTGCGTATCATGTACCCTACGTAGCGTTTATAGATAACATAACCAAAATAACCGTATATGGAGCTGTGGGCCTTTCAGTCCATGATAATTTTCGTATAGCTACAGAGAGAATTCCAGAGACACCAATTCGATGATTTCCGGCGTGGGTGACAGTCACTTTCTTGCTCTTTTGGGTGGTAAGTTGGATTTTTATCTTGCATTGACATGATGTAGACTAAAATGACTTGATATTTTGAAGGCAGGTATGCAAATCGTTCAATAATTCTACAGGGTGGCGCACGAAATGTGTTACCAATTGTTTCTTTCACAATTTACGACGCACATTAGATATCCCGCTGGGATCTCTACAGCAGTACCAGCAGAGCTTGGAAAAACAAATGAGTTACGAAATGACGTGTAATTCACGATACTGCCGCTAGGAGACTAGTAAGCAGCAATGGCTGAAATGGAAGACTGACAACACAGCAACCATCGGCAAATGTGTTACTTTTTCATGAAACGAAAAGCCTTGTTGTGACTCAGAGGCGTTTTCGACAACAGTTTAACGCACGATGGGTCCCTTGCAAGAAGACCATCCACAGGTTGTGCAATAAATTTGTACAGGAAGGAACAGTATTGGAAGCGAAACGACCTCGGGGTAAGCCAGTTTGTTCGCCGGAGAATATTGAGGCGGTACGAGTTGCTGTACAGAGAAGTCCCGGGAAATCGTGTAGATAGACAGCAGTCCAACAGGGAATATCCAGACGCTCCGTTCAACGCATTCTTAATAGTGATCTCCATATGTACCCATACAAGATGACCTGTGCACAGAAGCTCACTGAAGAATACAGCAGGCCGGAGTGGCCGTGCGGTTCTAGGCGCTACAGTCTGGAACCGAGCGACCGCTACGGTCGCAGGTTCGAATCCTGCCTCGGGCATGGATGTGTGTGATGTCCTTAGGTTAGTTAGGTTTAATTAGTTCTAAGTTCTAGGCGACTGATGACCTCAGAAGTTAAGTCACATAGTGCTCAGAGCCATTTGAACCAACCAGCCAAGAACACAATCAGCAGAGACTACTGTTTGCTGAGTGGGCGGAGGATAGGGAAGAAACTCTCAACAACGTTTGGTTTTCAGACCAGGCGCATTTTCATTTAGACGGTGTGGTTAACAAACAAAATTTACGCTTTTGGGCGACTGAAAACCCACAAGTGCTTCATGAACGACAACATTATGCTCCGAGGATTACAGCGTGGGTAGCAAATTTCAGTCACGGACTTATTGGACCCTTTTTCTGTGAAGAAACTGTGAACAGCGAGCGTTAGTTGAGCATGCTTCGCAACAGCTTCATTCCACACCTTCTTGCTACTGCCTTGCCCTTCAACACGCAGTGGTTCATGCAAGATGGAGCAAGCCCACATACTGCAAACACTGTGTTGGAGTTTTTATACGAGCATTTCGACATACGGATCATTTCACTCAGATTGCCAGGTCGCTTCAATCACGGACAAAATTGCCTCCCCAATAGTCCAGACCTCAATCCATGTGACTTTTCTTTGGGGGTAACTAAACGAAAAAAATTTTCCCGAAACGTGCACGTGATTTAATGGAGCTCAGAAGACTTACTCTTCAAGCCTGCAGTGAAATTACGGAAGACATGCGCCGTAGGTTAATCACTAACTTCAGTGTTCGTTTGAAGGAAGTTAGGAAACTAAATGGTGGGCATATTGAGCAAGCCCTGTGTTAGAACAAATCTCCATGGACGGCTCTTCATTGTAGTATATGTTCCTTTCAGATTGTATTGACAATAAAGTTTATATTCAAAAAGAAAATGGTAACACATTTCGTGCGCCACACTGTAGTTAACTTACTGATTTGCGGGATTTACTTTCAAAGTGTCTAGACTCTTCGAGTGCAGTAGAGGAAGTATTAAGTAACTTTTCAAAATCAAGCATACCGAAGACATCTGAATTTAGTCTTTTTCCGCACACGTAGAAATTAATTTCTGCTTCTAGTGTCAACAGTGAAGGAGATAATAGAAAAGTTAATAGTTGAAAGTTCGGAGTGGACTACCAAAACAGTAATATGCCTCCAACATCACTGAAAGTCATAAGAAAAGACTAGAAGAAGGAGAAGACAAAATCTTATTGGACTGTTTGAAGATGGAGTAGAGACTTGCTGTTCATGCCTGCGAGGATCATGACATCTACGAGGGTTGCCCAGAAAGTAATGCACCGCACTTTTTTTTCCTCAGCCAGAATCAATATTACGAATGCGGAACATTACTTATGCGTTATTTCAAGTCTCTTGAGTGAACGCGCCAAGTTTTCGTCACTTCAGACGGATAGCGTAGCTGCAGGACATTTTCAAATGGGGGCTGCAGGTGATGTACGTAACAAGCAACGTGCCGTCATTGAATTACTCACTGCAGAGAAAAAAGTTGTGGGGAATATTCACAAACGCTTGTGCAAAGTCTGTGGAGCAGCTGCTGTCGACAGAAGTACAGTTAGTCGCTGGGCACGGGGGTGGGGGTGAGGTCACCAGAAGGCGGTTCGGCGGAGCGCCACGATTTGCAGCGGTCAGGGAGACCATCCACGACTGTCACACCTCACATGTTGCAGCGAGCTGATGTTGTCATTCGCGAGGACAGACGCATTACGACTCTGCAGTTGGCAGACACTTTGAGGACTATGAGGAGGAGGTCATTCACACTGGCTCCGCCACCAGGACAAGCATTGGTGCCAACTGGGCATACGCGCCCTTGTTTCGCACTGGAGGAAGTCCATAGAACAGGATGGATATTACGTGGAAATATTAGGTGTGCAGATAAAATACCATTCTTTCGTGTGTGTAACTCTCATTATGTTCAATAAAGAATTGTTGAAGAAAAAATGCGGTGCATTACTTTCTGGGAAACCATCGTATAAAGGAGTAAAAGCATTATTGATATGCAAGGGACGAAAACCTAACTCGCGAGCAAGTACTTTTGCCAGAATTTACAGACGAATTTGTGCAAACACAGTTCGCTTCATTATCCCCAGGTACAGAATTGAAAATGTTACATGTCCAGCACTTGTCTCATTGATTCTGTTTAGAGATATGCTTAACAGTGTGGAAATAAACGCGAGCTACCGATGGAAAGGTGGGAACAGTAATGGAGATAATGCTATCAGTATGTCCGAAGAAATTTGTATTAGCTTACTGTATGCATTCTGTATATGTCAAAATAAATATATATCTTTATTTTTTAAAAAAAATTACTGCCAGGGAGCGTGCGCCGCACGTCGCTAACACGATGCCAAGCTGCCGCCCCCGCCGTCAGCCGAGACTGTCACCGCCGCCCCTGCAGGCAGGTACACCTGGTGCTCCACTAAGACGAGGGCAAAACTTCTCCATGACACGTGGAAATACACCTCTATTTTTGTTGGCTCCTTGAGGTGGTAATTGCAACTATGTGAACACCTGACATACACTATCTGATCAAAAGCATCAGAACATCCCTGTGTAACGTGCAGTTGACTATTAGATGTCACGAGAGGCGAACCCGTCAGTATAAAAGGAGGCGGGGAGTTTGGTGTTGTCAGGAGGGAAGCAGCGACAGATGACCGGGTAGGTCGGGGGGGGGGGGGGGTCAGTGACTTGGAACGTGGACTATGCACTCGGTGCCACCTGAGTAATATCTGTTACGGACGTTTCAACCCGTCTAAGGCTGCCCAAGTCGACTCTTGCTGATTTGATGGTGAAGTGAAAACGCGAAGGAACAACCACAGCTACAGCAAGACCAAGCAGTCCTCATGTACTGACAAACAGCTACTGTAAGGCATTGCAGAGGGTGCTCGTAAATACACTCAAGTCATTGGAACTACACTCGTGAGTTCAAACCTGCTACCAGAAAGCCAGCTAGCACAATGGCTGTGCGTAGGGAGTTCAAAACAATGGGGTGCAATGGACGGGCAGCTCCACACACTCCTGTAGTCTCACTGCTGAGCAACACTTGACTTTAGCCGGCCGGAGTGACCGAGCGGTTCTAGACGCTACAGTCTGGAACCGCGCGACCTCTCCTGTCTCAGGTTCGACTCCTGCCTCGGGCATGGATGTGTGTGATGTCCTTAGGTTAGTTAGGTTTAAGTAGCTCTAAGTTCTAGGGGACTGATGACCTCAGAAGTTAAGTCCCATAGTGCTCAGAGCCATTTGAGCCAACAGTTGACTTTGGTGTAAAGACCGACGGCACTGGGCAGTGGGTAACCGGAAACGGGTGATTTGGAATGGATGAATCAAGATGTACTCTGTGGCAATCTGATGGAGCGGTCTGAGTTCGGCAAATGTCGGGAGAACATGCGAAAAATGAAGTACGTAGAAGGTCTTGTTGTGATACGGGGGTCATTTCTGTGGTTATGGTATGTTCTCCTTATCGCGCTTAAGGAAACGCATTTTACTGCCTCGTGTATTGAGCACAGTAGAGCAATCGTTCGGAACGCTGGTTGCTTTGTCAGCATGACAATGCATCCTGTCATCATAAATCAAATTCGTAAAGCAATAGTTTGTGGGCAATAACGTTTTTGAAGTGGAGTGACCCGCCGGGAATCCCGACCTCAACGAAGTGGGATGAATTAGAATATCTACTTCGCTCCATACCCTATCGACCAACATCAATACCTTGTCCTGTTTCGGCTCTTGAGGACGAATGGGCTGCCATTCTTCCACAAACATTGACAAGCCTCATCGAAAGTGCCCTCAGAAGAGTTTAAGCCGACGTAAGGCGAAGGATGGACACACCCCATTTTAATGTCCAACAACATTCTAACCACATAGTGTGTTGGTAACTGTGAAATTAAGCTTACCGCACAAAATATGGGAGATAGCCATAAAGTTCTATCTAACAGGTCAACAAAATAAGGTACGTTATCATTAAATTACCAAACAATCAGCAACCAGTCGCAAAATCATGTTTTATTTATTCACTTTTGCAGATCGATTTCAACTGATTAACTACTCAAGGTACATATTCGTTGAAAGCACCGGTGATGGCTGTTAATCAGTTGAAATCGATTTGCAAAAGTGAATAAATAAAACATGATTTTGCGACTGGTTGCTGCTTATTTGGTAAATTTATGGTTTACGGTCGCTGCACAGCATGGGAACCGCATGGAGCCCACCATTCATACGTTATCATTGTTTTTGTGTAACGTCTCAAAAATGAGATCGACAGGAAGTGCAAAATGGCTAAGCAGTGATGGCTAGAGGACAAATGTAAGGATGTAGAGGCTTATCTCACTAGCGGTAAGATATATACTGCCTACAGGAAATTTAAAGAGACCTTTGGAGAAAAGAGAACCACTTGTATGAATATCAAGAGCTCAGATGGAACCCCAGTTCTAAGCAAGGAAGGGAAAGCAGAAAGGTGGAAGGAGTATATAGAGGGTCCATACAAGGGCGATGTACTTGAGGACAATATTATGGAAATGGAAGAGAATGTAGAGGAAGATGAAATGGGAGATATGATACCGCCTGAAGAGTTTGACAGAGCACTGAAAGACCTGAGTCGAAACAAAGCCCCGGGAGTAGGCAACATCCCATTGGAACTACTGACGGCCTTGGGAGAGCCAGTCCTGGCAAAACTCTACCATCTGGTGAGCAAGATGTATGAAACAGGCGGAATAACCTCAGACTTCAAGAAGAATATAATAATTCCAATCCCAAAGAAAGCAGGTGTTGACACATGTGAAAATTACCGAACTATCAGTTTAATAGGCCACGGCTGCAAAATACTAACGCGAATTCTTTACAGACAAATGGAAAAACTGGTAGAAGCCGACCTCGGGGAAGATCAGTTTGGATTCCGTAGAATTATTGGAACACGTGAGGCTGGCTGGCTCTGAGCACTATGGGACTTAACATCTATGGTCATCAGTCCCCTAGAACTTAGAACTACTTAAACCTAACTAACCTAAGGATATCACACAACACCCTGCCGTCACGAGGCAGAGAAAATCCCTGACCCCGCCGGGAATCGAACCCGGGAACCCGGGCGTGGGAAGCGAGAACGCTACCGCACGACCACGAGATGCGGGCTCACGTGAGGCAATACTGACCTTACGACTTATCTTACAAGAAAGATTAAGGAAACCCACGTTTCTAGCATTTGTAGACTTAGAGAAAGCTTTTGACAATGTTGACTGGAATACTCTCTTTCAAATTCTGAAGGTGGCAGGGGTAAAATACAGGGAGCGAAAGGCTATTTACAATTAGTACAGAAACCAGATGGCAGTTATAAGAGTCGAGGGACATGAAAGGGAGCAGTGGTTGGGAAGGGAGTGAGACAGGGTTGTAGCCTATCCCCGATGTTATTCAATCTGTATGTTGAGCAAGCAGTAAAAGAAACAAAAGAACAATTCGGAGTAGGTATTAAAATCCAAAACGAGGATAATGGAATGTAGTCAAATTAAGTCGGGTGATGCTGAGGGAATTAGATTAGGAAATGAGACAATTAAAGTAGTAATGGAGTTTTGCTATTTGGGGAGCAAAATAACTGATGATGGTCGAAGTAGAGAGGATATAAAATGTAGACTGGCAATGGCAAGGAAAGCGTTTCTGAAGAAGAGAAATTTGTTAACATCGAGTATAGATTTAAGTCGTTTCTGAAAGTATTTGTTTGGAGTGCAGCCATGTATGGAAGTGAAACATGGACGATAAATAGTTTAGACAAGAAGAGAATAGAAGCTTTCGAAATGTCGTACTACAGAAGAATGCTGAAGATTAGATGGGTAGATCACATAACTAATGAGGAGGTATTGAATAGAATTGGGGAGTAGAGGAGTATGTGGCACAACTTGACAAGAAGAAGGGACCGGTTGGTAGGACATGTTCTGAGGCATCAAGGGATCACCAATTTAGCATTGGAGGGCAGCGTGGAGGGTAAAAATCGTAGAGGGAGAAAGAGAGACGAATACACTGAGCAGATTCAGAAGGATGTAGGTTTCAGTAAGTACTGGGAGATGAAGAAGCTTGCACAGGATAGAGTAGCATGGAGAGCTGCATCAAACCAGTCTCAGGACTGAAGACCACAACAACAACAACAATGTATGTACAAATCTGCAGCTGTGGCAAACTTAGAAATGCCGGCGCAGCAGTACCGTAGCACGCCTCTAGAGGACTCAAAGCAAAGTCGCGCAGCCCACTGACGAAGTGGAGAATTATGCAGTATATCACTGTCTGTATCTTAATGGAGGAAAATCCACAACAATCCATGTGGAGCTGATGGAAGTGTACGACAACGAAGCACCACCCAGTGACACAGTGGAGTAAAACAAGTCTGAATGACGAATAACGAAATGGAAGACCACCTCTGCGTGTAAAACTGAGAATCACAGTAGGTGCCCTAGGTGCTACAAGACGGGTGCATCACAGTCTAGGTGATAGCAGAAAAAGTTACAGCTTTGTCAGCTGCAGTACTAACACATTATGTCAGTACGGGACAAACTATCACAGGAGCATAATACTGAAATCTCCTGATGTGGCTACAGGAGGTAGTCGCGACGAAGGTCGCGGTAAAGTGTCCTTAGAGGTGCTTCTGCTCCACGACTACTCCCCTGCTCATCTTGCTTCTACCACCAAGATTTCCGCCAAGTCGTCGGTCGTTGGAAAAGGTGTGCCACATGGAAGGGTAAATATATGGAGGCGGACGGACGACGTAACCAAGTTTCCCGGTCGCAATTTATTTTTTTAAGGCAATACTTAAAATTCTATGACTACGTCTTTGTTTTAGTTGCTTCCTTAAAACATCATACTGATCGCACTAAAGAGATGCACGTGTAAAACTGGTGACGGGCAGTCACATGACCCTCTACGGCTGGGCAGTTAGGTGAGTCAACATGCAGACGTTACGGAGTGGCAGAAAGAAGTTACTGCTCTTTGGACGTGCTCGTCGCCACACTGTGAAGTTGGTGTATGCAGCATGTCTTTAAGAAATAAATTGATCGTGTATTTTCGTAACCCACATAAATTCGCCTCAGTCAGCAAAGTTGTCTGACAGTTCACTTGTATATACTGTAATCTCTCTTTCTGGCCAAGCAGTTCTTCCTAACACATAAATCGCTGAATCAGACGCATAATTTCAAAAGTAATGGTGTAGGTTCTTTTGCCGCCAACACGGTCAAAAAAGACGTTAGAAGAATAGCATGCATGACGACAGTAATTAGCTTCTTCAGTTTAAACTGACGCCAGCTAATTCAATTATCCGCGACTGAACGGCAGATGCGAGGGCGTTCAGTACGTAATACGAAACATCTTTTTTAAAACAGGTTGGTTTTAGTCAGCATTCCAGTACACCACATTATTCCCCACACTTTTAGCTACAAAATACTACTTTTTACCATAATCGCCGTTCAATGCGATGGCCTTACGCCACCTTACTGGGAGGACCGGTATGCCTGCAAGGTCGTCCTGCATCATTACCCACCCATCATCCGTGTGCTGCTTCCCACGGGGTCCTTCACTGGGCCACACGGATGGAAGTCGGAAGGTGCGAGATCTGGAATGTAGGGCTTAAAGACGCCAAGGCCTTGCGGACTTGTCCTCTTCCATTTTTTTTTCTATTTTTATCACCCGCTCGAAATGTTCTCGAAGGCAATGGCCGATTAAGGTCACGGAATAACACGTGATCGGGTACTGAAAGCTTCATTTGTTCTGTTTGAATTGGGTATTGGCTCTCGTTTCGTTTCTATATTTTTCTCCTGAATCTGCGTGTTTGGCCTCTCTGCGAGGAGCAGTGCGCTTGACAGAACCACTTGTGGTCGGGCCAGTGGCCAGAAGGTGGCCTGTCGGTGACGGTTGTGGGGTCGCGACAGGGGCGACACCGCCGGAATAGACTGCAATATGCCTTTGTACCAGCTGGGACATAGAGGCCATCGGCCCAGCAGAAGTTTGGAGCAGGGAAGAACAGTGCAGTGAAGTTTTGTGTGGTTCTCTCGGGTGGGCAGACTTGCGTGAGGCCTTGTGTGGTCATGGAGAAGGAGAACTTCATTTTCATCACGTCGAATGAGAGTGTCCGCACGTTCCAACATAGCTGTGTGCGGCCAGCCAGAACGCGGGAGATCGGACGGGTTTGCGCGACCTTTCTGTGACGATGACAGAGGCCTCGCCCAACGACTCACCGTGCTTTTGTTCACGTCCAGCTCTCCGTAGACATTCTGTAAGCTTCTATCAATACTATACCCTTTTTTATGCCAAAAGAAACTCAATGACAGCTCTCTGCTTGGAACTGACATCCTTTATAGGCGCCATTTTGAAGGCTACATATAGAGCCACAACCATTGGAACTTCATGAAACGATAGGAGCTGAAGCGGAAATATTCCACGATGACCCATAACAACTTAACCATTTTTCCAACAGAAACTTACCGAAAAAAAACGTTTTGCATTACTTATTAAATACCCCTCGCAGATTGTAACACATCAAAAAAAGTTTTTCATCACCTCGGTTCCGAGAGTTCCGGAAACTGCACAGGAAATTGGAATAGATATCAACATAAACATCATTGCAGCACTTTTCACTGCTCATGAAAACCACACATTGCATGTTGTACCACCATACAGCGAGACCTTCAGAGATGGTAGTCCAGATTGCTGTACACACCGTTACCTCTAATACCCAGTAGCACGTCCTCTTGCATTGATGCATGCCTGTGTTCGCCGTGGCATACTATCCACAAGTTCATCAAGGCACTGTTGGTCCAGATTCTCCCACTCCTCAACTGCGATTCGGCGTAGATCCCTCAGAACGGTTGGTGGATTAGGTCGTCCATAAACAGTCCTTTTCAATTTATCCCATCTATGTTCGACAGGGTTCATGTCTGGAGAACATGCTGGCCACTCTAGTCGAGCGATGTCACTATCCTGAAATAAGTCATTCACAAGATGTGCACGGTGGGGGCGCGAATTGTCGTCCATGAAGACGTATGCCTCGCCAATATGCTGCCGGTATGGTTGCACTATCGATCGGAGGATGGCATTCAGGTATCGTACAGCCGTTCCGGCACCTTCCATGTCCACCAGCGGCGTACGTCGACCCCACACAGTGCCACCTCAAAACGGCAGGGAACCTCCACCTTGCTGCACTCGCTGGACAGTGTGTCTAAGGCGTTCAGCATGATTTGGTTGCCTCCAAACACGGATCCGACGATTGTCTGGTTGAACGCATATGCGACATTAATCGGTGAAGAGAACGTGATGCCAGTCCTGAGCGGTCCATCCGGCATGTTGTTGGGCCCATCTGTGCCGCGCTGCATGGTGTTGTGGTTGCAATGATGGACCTCGCCATGGACGTCGGGAGTGAAGTTGAGCATCATGCAGCCTATTGCGCACAGTTTGACTCGTAACACGACGTCCTGTTGCTGCACAAAAAGCATTATTTAACTTGGTGTCCTTGCTGTCAGGGTTTCTCCGAGCCGTAATCCGTAGGTAGCGGTCATCCAATGCAGCAGTAGCCCTTGGGCTACATCACTTTGGTTCACTTCGATGCGCCTGGGTACTTCCCTTGTTGAGAGCCGTTCCTGGCATAAAGTAACAATGCGGACGCGATCGAACCGCGGTATTGACCGTCTAGGCGTGGTTGAACTACAGACAACACGAGCCGTGTACGTCCTTTCTGGTGGTATGACTGTAACTGATCGGCTATAAGTCCCCCTCCGTCTATTAGGAGCTGCTCATGCATGGTTGTTTACATCTTTGGGCGGGTTTAGTTACATCTCTGAACAGCCAAAGGGACTGTGTCTGTGATACAGTAGCCACAGTCACCGTCTATCTTGATGTGTGTATAAGCTGTAACGTTCTTTAAAAATAATCGTGTTTGTCACAAGTGTAACATTCTTTAAAAATAATTTTTTGTTATTCAAATTTACTGTGTGATGTGTTGTTGAGCAAATGGTGTACTTAATCAGTTTTACTATAACCAAAAGAAAAATTAAACAACTTAATCTGGAAAACCAGTATGTAATGCCTATAATAAAACCAATCCCTCTGAAATTTACTCAATCTCGTGAGCACCGAGTTCTATGGCCCTGTGCAATAAAGGCATAAAATGCGCTAACCAAATAAATAATTAAATACGTTTTCCTTAGCTCTTGAGTCGCATCGGATGTATTCTTGGTATTCTGTTCTCTCCACAGGAGGCATACAAAATACACTCCTGGAAATGGAAAAAGAACACATTGACACCGGTGTGTCAGACCCACCATACTTGCTCCGGACACTGCGAGAGGGCTGTACAAGCAATGATCACACGCACGGCACAGCGGACACACCAGGAACCGCGGTGTTGGCCGTCGAATGGCGCTAGCTGCGCAGCATTTGTGCACCGCCGCCGTCAGTGTCAGCCAGTTTGCCGTGGCATACGGAGCTCCATCGCAGTCTTTAACACTGGTAGCATGCCGCGACAGCGTGGACGTGAACCGTATGTGCAGTTGACGGACTTTGAGCGAGGGCGTATAGTGGGCATGCGGGAGGCCGGGTGGACGTACCGCCGAATTGCTCAACACGTGGGGCGTGAGGTCTCCACAGTACATCGATGTTGTCGCCAGTGGTCGGCGGAAGGTGCACGTGCCCGTCGACCTGGGACCGGACCGCAGCGACGCACGGATGCACGCCAAGACCGTAGGATCCTACGCAGTGCCGTAGGGGACCGCACCGCCACTTCCCAGCAAATTAGGGACACTGTTGCTCCTGGGGTATCGGCGAGGACCATTCGCAACCGTCTCCATGAAGCTGGGCTACGGTCCCGCACACCGTTAGGCCGTCTTCCGCTCACGCCCCAACATCGTGCAGCCCGCCTCCAGTGGTGTCGCGACAGGCGTGAATGGTGGGACGAATGGAGACGTGTCGTCTTCAGCGATGAGAGTCGCTTCTGCCTTGGTATCAATGATGGTCGTATGCGTGTTTGGCGCCGTGCAGGTGAGCGCCACAATCAGGACTGCATACGACCGATGCACACAGGGCCAACACCCGGCATCATGGTGTGGGGAGCGATCTCCTACACTGGCCGTACACCACTGGAGATCGTCGAGGGGACCCTGAATAGTGCACGGTACATCCAAACCGTCATCGAACCCATCGTTCTACCATTCCTAGACCGGCAAGGGAACTTGCTGTTCCAACAGGACAATGCACGTCCGCATGTATCCCGTGCCACCCAACGTGCTCTAGAAGGTGTAAGTCAACTACCCTGGCCAGCAAGATCTCCGGATCTGTCCCCCATTGAGCATGTTTGGGACTGGATGAAGCGTCGTCTCACGCGGTCTGCACGTCCAGCACGAACGCTGGTCCAACTGAGGCGCCAGGTGGAAATGGCATGGCAAGCCGTTCCACAGGACTACATCCAGCATCTCTACGATCGTCTCCATGGGAGAATAGCAGCCTGCATTGCTGCGAAAGGTGGATATACACTGTACTAGTGCCGACATTGTGCATGCGCTGTTGCCTGTGTCTGTGTGCCTGTGGTTCTGTCAGTGTGATCATGTGATGTATCTGACCCCAGGAATGTGTCAATAAAGTCTCCCCTTCCTGGGACAATGAATTCACGGTGTTCTTATTTCAATTTCCAGGAGTGTATTCAACCTTGGCTCAGCGAAGTGCAATGCCGGCCGTAAAACAGCTTCATACAAATAATGTTACCCGACATGGTAGAGGATGAGGTACTGATAACAGGATATACTAAGACCGAATTCTTCATTTCGAAAATTGTATTCAAAATTAAGTTTCTCCTTCACAAAATCTAATATGAAACATTTTACATTAACTCCAAAATCAGTGAACTTCTCAACTCTTCTACAATTCTCACTTACTGACGTAGTTAACAATATAGGGTGTCCCACTCAAACCTCCCTGATTTCAAAGACCCAGGATAAAAAAACCACAGTAGATACGACAATGAAAAATGCACCAGATTGTACAGCATCTCAAAGAATTGATTTATTTATTATTAATACACCTCTACATGTGAACCATTTGTAATACGAAGAATATCGATCAACATTCAATTTCTTGCCAAGTTCTTTGTAACATTTCCTCTGTTATTGTTGCAAACGAATTAGCGATACGATGTAGAAACCTAGGAATATCGTCCACTTTGGCCGCATACACGCGCTCCTTCACGAGTGCCCACATGAAGAAATGAAGCGGCGTAATGTACGGGAAACGTGGTGGCCATACAGTGGGTCCTCCGCTTCCGATCCAACGATTGGGTAATTTCCTATCCAGGAACTTGCAGACAGCTGGTGACCAATGCGGCGGAGCTCCATCTCGTTGAAAAAGGATGTTGGGTTGCAAGTCTTGTATCTGAGGGTACACAAACTGCTCCAGCATGTCCAGATACACTGACCAATTCACTGTTTGTTCCGCAAAGAAGAAGAGTCCAACAATCCTGTCGTGCTATAGCCCGCACCAGATGTTTAGTTTAGGGCTATCATCAACATGTTCAATGACAACGTGCGGATTTTACGAACCCCAAATCCGAACATTATGCCTATTAACCCTTCCTGAAATATGAAAGGTTGCTTCATTTGAGAAAGAACATCTTTCCAGGAAGCTGGCATCCATATCAAAACGCTGCTGCATAACCGCAGCAAATTGTTGTCAGCATCAGATGTTGCAGTCTAAACATTCTGCGTGGTGTCTGTTTGTTCGATATCGTGTCTCCCTACCACTTTCGCACAACGACGCTCTGAGCGTGTTTTTCAGGGAATTGACTAGTTTGAACCTGGGACCTGTTGCTGGTAAGGAGACGTCAGATCACACATGACATGTAGAATTCAGAAGAGTTCAGTGAGACTAGCGATGATATAACCAAATACTTAATGATTTCAGCGTCAGCTCCACTGCACTCCCTGTAAAAGAATCTTAATACTAACTAAATTTAGTGGAAGGGGTTCAAGGCTTTCCTACTTTTAGTTAGCTGGTAAAATAACGTCGAAAAAGCAGTTAAGTTTACCATTGGAAATTTTATTCTACTCACAAAACATTGTTTATAAATTGCACTATTGATAAAAGGAAATGTTTTAATACAGGATGGTAAAAACTAACTGCGTTCAACAAAAAATGTGAACGAATATTCCCTGAATGGGTTTCCAAGTTCTACAATGGATCGAAGGATGACCTACGCTATATCACATCTATAATCTATGTTTAAATTAAGTTTCACAAAAGAGCAAACTATCAAAATGGTCTACAGTGACCCTCAATTATCTTTAATTACTTATCTAACTTGTCGTAAATTACAGTGGCTGATGAAGCTTCTCAATAACTATATAACTGAAAAATCATCGCGTTTCAGATTTTTACTTCAAGTGGCAAATGTGAACACCATGAGCTTTAATTGACGATCGACACTAGTATTACGTAAAGGGGATGTATCAGATGAGACTTCTGCAGTTCTGAGTGAAGGCTTATGCGCTCAAAAATGCGGCATCGCGTGCGTTCATTACCTTGTTGGTGTACGTCAGGGGGCGGCGGCCGGCGCAGCTCCGTCCAGCTCGCCCTCTCGGAAGCAACTCCCACCTCGCTGTCTCGGAAGCAACTCTCCCTTAACTTCTCCTTACTACAATTTACCGAAGTTGGTTTAAAAAAAACTATCTTGCTGTGTTTTCATCTGACCAATCAGGGTCTCAATGTTAACCTTAAGCTCCGCCTACAAAAATTCTGTTATCCAATGAGAAACGTTATACTTTTCGTGGTGGGGCAATGTTTTTAAAGTTTGCAACGTAACAGAGACGCGAAAAAGTCTCACGCTAAAACTTGCAGCTGGTGTGGTCCTTTTAGCGTTATCGTAAGATCTATACCGTTCTTCTGGAGGGCTCTATCTTTTAACACGGGCTGGGGGGTGGTCCTAACGTAACAGAAACGCGCAAAAGTCTCACGCTAAAAACGTGTGGGTGGTGTGGTCGTAGCGGTTAGCTGGCGACGTGGGTGTCTGTCCCTTATCGTAGGGCCTTCCAGGTTAACATGGTTCTGCTCTCGGCTTCTGTTCTCGCTTCTCCCCTCGGAACTGCGTCTGTCTCACGGTGGGAAGGTATGACATGCATTTAGGCATTCTTGTGTTAGTCTGTGGTATTCCATTTGCTCACTCGTTACTCGTATTACTTTGGTTAATTTAATGTCACGATTTATTCGGAGCTATGTGGCATACTACTGGATTTGCTTATCATGTCAGGGTTTTCATGGAAGGTGTTGGATTTGCCTGACACCTTACAGCAGAATTTGCACTTTGTAAGCACACATACGAAATAGCTGGTGAACTACACGATGCAATGTTTATATAGGTACATCAAGCTGCCTAGATGCTTGACGAATTGACATACGTGGCTTCTGAGAAACTCCGTAATGTGCACTGCCAGAATGTTTCAAAACACTTCCTGTTGCCAGAAAATTCCTATACCAATGCTTAATTGTTTTCACATCAGGTGAATCACATTCATTCTCACGACGATAATTTCTTTGCACAGTAATCGGCGATTTTGTTTCTGCAAACCACATTACTGCTTGCGCGCGCTGCTGTCGAGTCTCCTTTTTCACTTCACACGAACATGCTGCACTCTGGCGACGATACTTGGTACTTCTGACGCGCGAATATTAATTCTTTGAGATACTGTACAATGTGGTACATTTTTCACTGTCGTATCTAGTGTGGTTTTTCTCTCCTGGGTCCTCGAAATCCGGGAGGTTTGAGTGGGACACGCTGTACCTTGATTGTTACCCGACAAAAGGTCTGGCAACGTTTGACAAAATGGATACCAGAATTTAACTTCCTTGTTTCAGGTTTACAAAACACAAAATATTACAAATCGGGCATACCATATCAACCTATACATTAAATCTGATGGCAGATACTACATACAAGGGTCAGTACTGTAAAATTAGCAAAAGCCACATTGCAGTGCTGTATACTTAAAACGGAGTATACAACATTTCAGTACCTTACAAAACTGTATTGCAGTGCGTCCATAGGCCAACCGCTAAATTCTCACAGCTAGCCTCTAGCTTAAAGACTTACATCCTACCTTTAACAGTGTGCAGCGGTAACTGCTACTGCGCCCTGCGCGGCCCTACTTACAACCGATTCTGGCACTCAGGCAACATATTTTGTTCAGTGGTGTCAAAGATAGAATCTCTTCTACATGTGATAATCATTACATGTCTTTTTCATTAAATATATTACAAAAAATGGTTGAAATGACTCTGAGCACTATGGGACTTAACTTCTAAGGTCATCAGTCCCCTAGAACTTAGAACTACTTAAACCTAACTAACCTAAGGACACAACACACTTCCATGCCCGAGGCAGGATTCGAACCTGCGACCGTAGCAGTCACGCGGTTCCAGACTGAAGTGCCTAGAACCGCTCGGTCACACCGGCCGGCAAATATATTACAAAATTGGGCTCCACGCATAAGTGGACCCCTCACAGAGCATTAGCAAAAAAAGAAAACAATTATATAAAATTTTTCGCTCATGTAAAAATACATTCAGATAGGTGCATAAAACATCACTCTCTATTTGAAATATCCGCTATATACTTCTCCTGACTTCTGTGCTAGGTAGTAATGAAAGTTATCAGATGGTGAAAAATAATTGTCATCCTCTCAATAAACTGATTTATCATTCTCAGATAATGATATTCATCTCCACGTAAAATCATGCACTGCTCAGCAAAAGTTAAGGTCGAGCTAAATCAGAAAACATAACATATTGAGAACTCGGTGGAAATGAATGAAAATGCGAGAGTGTGTTGCCAGAGGTCTCCCAGTTGTTCACACGAAGCTGGACGTCACACGATGAAAGGTCAGCGCGGCTATAACTCCAATGGAGATAGCCCTACAACAGGTGGCAGTGGAAGGAACGGGAAAAAGCTGTGCTTGTCAATCAGTGAGCAGTAACGGAGCACAGTGTCTTCATTCCAAAACGGCCCAGAGACTGCATCTTTACGACTTCTCATGGGCTCGAATCATTGGGAAACTGGAAGAAGGACGAAGTGTGACGAGTGTAGCCCACAGCATCGTTTCACGTGCAACGGGAGCATTCCGAAGCACAGGCGCTGCTACTCTAAGGAGGCGAGGGGGCCGGTCACGGTCAACTGCAGCAGCAGATGACCGCTACATCGTTTTAACAGACAATAGGGGACCCACGTCAAGCAGCGGGCGCAATTCCAACGCTGCAAGGTCACGGTGACACGCCGATTGCGTGCGGGTGGTCTCTACGCCTGACCACCAGTACGTCTTGTTCCGTTGACACCCACACGTCGGCGTCACGGTTTTGTATGATGCCAAGAGCACAGGGACTGGACTGACGAGGACTGGGGTCACGTGCTCTTCTCGTTTGAGAGCAGTTTCAGTCTGAGTAGTGTTTCGAGACGTAAGTTCACATCACGAGACGTAGGAACACTTAGAACACCGAGCAACATTGTCGAACATCATCGTTTGGGTGGTCCAGGTGTTATGCTCTGGGGAGGCATAATTTTGCGTGGGCGTACTGACCTCCAAATCTTTGAACGCGGTACATCACCGATCGGCGCTATTGTGACACCCCATGAGCAATCTTTCAGTTGTGCATTCCGTCCTGACTTCATTTTCAGGGCTCAGGGCCTCTGTAAACATGGAAAACTTAAAGGATCACTTTGATGTCAATCAACCTGCTTGTCGGTCTGTCTGTCAGACTGTTAAGAACCCTTTTTGCTAAGCAACGGGGACACGTATCTAATTCCAATTTACACTACTGGCCATTAAAATTGCTACGCCAAGAAGAAATGCAGATGATAAACGGGTATTCATTGGACAAATATATTATACTAGAACTGACATGTGATTACATTTTCACGCAGTCTGAGTGCATAGATCCTGAGAAATCAGTACCCAGAACAACCACCTCTGGCCGTAATAACGGCCTTGATACGCTTGGGCATTGAGTCAAACACAGCTTCCATGGCGTGTACAGGTACAGCTGCCCATGCAGCTTCAACACAATACCACAGTTCATCAAGAGTAGTGATTGGGGTATTGTGACGGGCCAGTTGCTCGGCCACCATTGACAATTTCAATTGGTGAGAGATCTGGAGAATGTGCTGGCCAGGGCAGCAGTCGAACATTTTCTGTATCCACAAATGCCCGTACAGGACCTGCAACAAGCGGTCGTGCATTATCCTGCTGAAATGTAGGGTTTCGCAGGGATCGAATGAAGGATAGAGCCACGGCTCGTAACACATCCGAAATGTAAAGTCCACTGTTCAATGTGCCGTCAATGCGAACCAGAGGTCACCGAGACGTGTAACCAATGGCACCCCATACCACAACGCCCGGTGATACGCCAGTATAGCGATGACGAATACACGCTTCCAATGTGCGTTCATTGCGATGTCGCCAAACACGGAAGCGACCATCATGATGCTGTAAACAGAACCTGGATTCATTCATGCACCCAGGTTCGTCGTTGAGTACACCATTGTAGGCGCTCCTGTCTGTGATGCAGCGTCAAGGGTAACCGCAGCCATGGTGTCCGAGCTGATAGCCCATGCTGCTGCAAACGTCGTCGAATTGTTCGTGCAGATGGTTGTTGTCTTGCAAACGTCCCCATCTGTTGACTCAGGGATCGAGACGTGGCTATACGATCCGTTACAGCTATGCGGATAAGGTGCCTGTCATCTCGACTCCTAATAATACGAGGCCGTTGGGATCCAGCAAGGCGTTCCGTATTACCCTCCTGAACCCGCCGAGACTTCTCCTCCTTACACGAGGCATCACAACAACGATTCACCTGGCAACGCCGGTCAACTGCTGTTTGTGTATGAGAAATCGGTTGCAAACTTTCTTCATGTCAGCACGTTGTAGGTGTCGCCACCAGCTCCAACCTTGTGTGAATGCTCTGAAAAGCCAATCATTTGCATATCACAACATCTTCTTCCTGTAGGTTAAATTTCGCGTCTGTAGCACGTCATCTTCGTGGTGTAGCAATTTTAATGGCCAGTAGTGTACATCACTTATTAAAGTCGATAATCCGTCGGCAATGTAAAAATTCTACATCTACATCTACATCATCTACATGGATACTCTGCAAATCACGTTCAGGTGCCTGGCAGAGGGTTCATCGAACCACCTTCACAATTCTCTATTATTCCAATTTCGTATAGCGCGTCGAAAGAATGAACACCTATATCTTTCCGTACGAGCTGTGATTTCCCTTATCTTGTCCTGGTGATCGTTCCTCCCTGTGTAAGTCGGTGTCAACAAAATATTTTCGCATTCGGAGGAGAAAGTTGGTGATTGGAATTTTGTGAGAAGATTCCCTCGCAACGAAAAACGCCTTTCTTTTAACGATTTCCAGCCCAAATCCTGCATCATTTCATTGACACTCTCTCCCATTTTTCTCGATAATACGAAACGTGCTGCCTTTCTTTGAACTTTTTCGATGTACTCCGTCATTCCTATCTGGTAAGGATCCCACAACGCGCAGTAGTATTCTAAAAGAGGGCGGACAAGCGTAGTGTAGGCAGTCTCCTCAGTAGGTCTGTTACATTTTCTAAGTGTCCTGCCACTAAAACACAATCTTTGGTTAGCCTTCCCCATAACATTTTCTATGTGTTGCTTCCAATTTAAGTTGTTCGTAATTGTAATACCTAGGTATTTAGTTGAAATTAAGGCTTTTAGATTAGACTGATTTATCGTGTAACCGAAGTGTAACAAATTCCTTTTAACACTCATGTAGATGACCTCACGCTTTTCGCTATTTAGGGTCAACTGCCACTTTTCGCACCATTCAGATAACTTTTATAAATCGTTTTGCAATTTGTTTTGATCTTCTGATGACTTTATTAGTCGATAAACGACAGCATCATCTGCAAACAACCGAAGGTGGCTGCTCAGGATGTCTCCAGTATCGTTTATATAGATAAGGAACAGCAAAGGGCCTATAACACTATCTTGGGGAACGCCTGAAATCACTTCTGTTTTACTCGATGACCTTCCGTCAATTAGTACGAACTGTGACCTCTCTGACAGGAAATCACAAATCCAGTCACATAACTGAGACGATATTCCATAAGGACGCTATTTCACTACGAGCCGCTTGTGTGGTACAGTGTCAAAAGCCTTCCGGAAGTCCAGAAATACGGAATCGATCTGAAATCCCTTGTCAATAGCACTCAACACTTCATGTGAATAAAGAGCTAGTTGTGTTTCACAGGGACGATGTTTTCTAAACCGATGTTGACTGTGTGTCAATAGACGGTTTCCTTCGAGGTAATTCATAATGTTCGAACACAATATATGTTCTAAAATCCCGCTGCATATCGACGTTAACGATATGGGCCTGTAATTTAGTGCATTACTCATGCTACCTTTCTTGAATATTGGTGTGACCTGTGCAATTTTGGGTACGGATCTTTCGTCGAGCGAACGGTTTTATATGATTGTTAAGTATGGAGCTACTACATCAGCATATTCCGAAAGGAACCTAATTGGTATACAGTCTGGACCAGAATACTTGCTTTTATTAAGTGATTTAAGTTGCTTCACTACTCCGAGGATATTTACTTCTACGTTACTCATGTTGGCAGCTGTTCTCGATTCGAGTTCTGGAATATTTACTTCGTCTTCTTTTGTGAAGGCATTTCGGGAGGCTGTGTTTAGTAACTCTGCCTTGGCAGCACTGTCTTCGGTAGTATCTCCACTGCTGTCGCGCAGAGAAGGCATTGATTGTTTCTTGCCGCTAACATACTTTACATACGACCAGAATTTTAAGCTTCTAAGTCAGTTCAATCAAAAGAACTGGCCATTTATGTCAAATATTTTGATACTGAAAACTCACTCACCAAATCATATAGGATACTTCTCGTTGATCTAGCATCATGAAATTTGGCCAGAAGACAGTTTTCACAGGACAAGTAAAGGAATGAAATGGAAAACTGGTAATTTATACTTATACTGCACGAACACTTTTTTTATCACTTTTTATCCATCTGTCTACCAATCCGTTTGTTGAGACCCCTTTCTTCTCTGGAACAGGTTGCCGTATCAAGTTGAAATCTGTCACATACTGAAGTCTGTGATGCCTTGGCGATGTAAATAATTTAAGCTTCTGTCAATCCAATCAAAAGCTTCGACCCTTTATGTCACATATTTTGATACTCGCAAACTGATTCACCCGAACCTATAGGGTATTTACCCTTGACGTAGAATCATGAAATTTGGCAAGAAGCAAGGTTTCACATTAAAAGTAAGTTTTAAAAAATATGAAAATTTTTCAGTTGCAATTATGTCACACGAAAATATATTTTTGCCATTGGAACATACTCGTACGTTTTACTCATCATGCATCACAAGCATAATACGGGAACACTACTGCGTGCAAAATAAAATGTAAGATGTAGTCATTTTTTAGTAAATAAATAAGAAATATGTTCCTAAATCTTTCGCATCTACATATAGAAACTAAAGTTCACTACTCGCTTCTTTTTGGATGACTGGGCTATTCTGAGGAACTACTGTAGAGATTCTGATACAGCCTTGGAATTCCCGGGACCAATATCTTGCCAGTATCTACGAGGCGTGTTTTTTTAAGTAAGAACCGTTTTGCCACACCGCGGCCGCAGCGCTGCGGTCGGCGTTCTGCGTATGCGCACTGGGTACCTACATCTGTTGTCTACGCATTGACGCCATTACAGTCTGATTGTTCCTTGTTTACACTGTGTATTGAGTGTTTAAGATGCCACCGATAATCGTGAGTCCAGCCGACTGTGAAGTACGGGCTGTTATAAGGTTTCTTAGTGCTAAAGGCCTAATAGCGATCGATATTCATCGTGAGATCTGTGCAGTTTACGGAGAAAACATTATGAGTGATGGAATGGTAAGGAAGTGGGTGAGAGCATTTAAAGATGGCCGCACAAATGTGCATGATGAACAATGGAGTGGGCGTCCTTCGGTCGTTAATGAAAGTTTGGTGCAGGAAGTGGACAATAAGATGAGAGAAAACAGACGTTTTACGATTTCCTCCTTGCGGGATGACTTTCCTAATGTTTCTCGTAGTGTTTCGTATGGTATTGTGACCGAGCACTTAAATTACCGAAAATTGTGCGCACGTTGGGTACCGAAAATGTTGACGGATGTGCACAAAACCAAACGTATAGACAATGCACTGACTTTCCTTGAGCAGTACCACAACGGCAGTGATGGTTTCTTAAACCAAATAGTTACGGGCGATGAAACATGGGTGGCCTACGTAATAACAGAATCAAAGCAACATTCCATGGAATGGCGGCATTCAGATTCACCCAGAAAAGTGAAGTTTAAGCAAACAATTTCTGCCCACGTAATTATGTCCACAGTTTTTTG
Source organism: Schistocerca serialis cubense (assembly GCF_023864345.2). Taxonomy (NCBI): domain Eukaryota; kingdom Metazoa; phylum Arthropoda; class Insecta; order Orthoptera; family Acrididae; genus Schistocerca; species Schistocerca serialis. Next base: position 45,646,597 of record NC_064644.1, read on the forward strand.
GGACAGAAAAGGAGTATTGCTTGTGGAATTTCTGCCTTGTAATGAGACAATCAATGCAGCATCTTACTGTAAGACATTGCACAATCTGCGCCGTTCAATTCAGAACAAAAGACTGGCAAGTTGAGCAAGGGCATCGTTTTGCTGCAAGACAATGCCCGTCCACATGTGGCGAATCAGACCAAAAATCTCATCACATCTTTTCGATGGGAAACTCTAGATCATCCTCCATGCAGACCCAATCTTACGCCCAGTGACTACCATCTGTTCCTGCACTTGAAGAAACACCTGGGCGGTCAGCACCTTCAAGACGATGACGAAGTCAAAACAGTGGTGATGCAGTGGTTAACAAGTCAGGCGGCAGACTTCTATGAGGAGGGTATTCAAAAACTGGTACAACGTTATGACAAGTGCCTCAATATTGACGGAAATTATGTAGATACGTAGAGTAAGGTACAGGCTTTCACGTAAAAATAAAATTATTGAGATATCTTAGCACATCTTTTTTTAATTTCAAAACGGCACTTACTTAAAAAACACGCCTCGTACATTGAAAACAAGGAAAAATCGTTGAGGTTCTCGATTCCCAAGATGGATGAACTGTATATATATTTACACGTAGTTAAGTTTTCACGGAATCCTTAATGTGCAAGTCCTACTCTGCCCTTGCCCAGACTTCTATAGAAGACAAAGTGAGACCAGTGCAGGTGTAGGAGCTCTTGGAACGAGAAAACATTCTACGAATGGCCTGACCTGCCTGTTCCCCGACTTAAATCACACCAAGCACGTGTGGGATGCGCTGGGGATACGTCTACACGCACCAACGAACATCCGGCAGTAGTCAACTGTGTTGGTGGAGGATGGAGCGCCCAACCACAGGCACTCCTCACAAACCTTGTGACCGGCATGGGAGCGCGTTTACAAAGCTAGCACTGCCGTCGTTGGTGAGCACACACTTTATTGAGAACCATGTTCCGCCTTTTGCAGTGTCCAGGGGTCCAATATAAATCACAGTGACTTCAGTGTAATTGTCTTTCTATAAAAGTATCATTTCTGTTCGTTTCATAGCGTATCGCTTTCAGTCACCTTCTGCACTATATTGTACTGTACTGTACTATATAGAAGCAGTTCTTTCTACACTACTGGCCATTAAAATTGCTACACCACGAAGATGACGTGCTAGAAACCGACAGGAAGAAGATGCTGTGATATGCAAGTGATTAAGTTTTCAGAGCATTCACACAAGGTTGACGCTGGTGGCGACACCTACAACGTGCTGACATGAGGAAAGTTTCCAACCGACTTCTCATAAACAAACAGCAGTTGACCGGCGTTGCCTGGTGAAACGTTGTTGTGATTCCTCCTGTAAGCAGGAGAAATGCGTTCCATCACGTTTCCGACTTTGATAAAGGTCGGATTGTAGCCTATCGCGATTGCGGTTTATCGTATCGCGACATTGCTGCTCGCATTGGTCGAGATCCAATGACTGTTAGCAGAATATGGAATCGGTGGATTCACGAGGGTAATACGGAACGCCGTGCTGGATCCCAACGGCCTCGTATCACTAGCAGTCGAGATGACAGGCATCTTATCCGCATGGCTGTAACGGATCGTGCAACCACGTCTCGATCCCTGAGTCAACAGATGGGGACGTTTGCAAGACAACAACCATCCGCAAGAACAGTTTGACGACGTTTGCAGCAGCATGGACTATCAGCACAGAGACCGTGGCTGTGGTTACCCTTGACGCTGTGACCAAAATGGTACTGAAACAGAGGATGACAGACTAAAGACCGAAATACTCAATGTCTTTTTCCAAAGTTGTTTCACAGAGGAAGATTGAACTGTAGTTCCTTCTCTAGATTGTCGCACAGATGACAAAATGGTAGATATCGAAATAGACGACAGAGGGATAGAGAAACAATTAAAATCGCTCAAAAGAGGAAAGGCCTCTGGACCTGATGGGATACCAGTTCAATTTTACACAGGTTACGCGAAGGAACTTGCCCCCCTTCTTGCAGCGGTGTACCATAGGTCTCTAGAAGAGCGTAGCGTTCCAAAGGATTGGAAAAGGGCACAGGTCATCCCCGTTTTCAAGAAGGGACGTCGAGCAGATGTGCAGAACTATAGACCTATATCTCTAACGTCGATCAGTTGTAGAATTTTGGAACACGTATTGTGTTCGAGTATAATGACTTTTCTGGAGACTAGAAATCTACTCTGTAGGAATCAGCATGGGTTTCGAAAAAGACGGTCATGTGAAACCCAGCTCGTGCTATTCGTCCACGAGACTCAGAGGGCCATAGACACGGGTTCACAGGTAGATGCCGTGTTTCTTGACTTCCGCAAGGCGTTCGATACAGTTCCCCACAGTCGTTTAATGAACAAAGTAAGAGCATATGGACTATCAGACCAGTTGTGTGATTGGATTGAGGAGTTCCTAGATAGCAGGACGCTGCATGTCATTCTCAATGGAGAGAGGTCTTCCGAAGTAAGAGTGATTTCAGGTGTGCCGCAGGGGAGTGTCATAGGACCGTTGCTATTCACAATATACATAAATGACCTTGTGGATGACATCGGAAGTTCACTGAGGCTTTTTGCAGATGATGCTGTGGTGTATCGAGAGGTTGTAGCAATGGAAAATTGTACTGAAATGCAGGAGGATCTGCAGCGAATTGACGCATGGTGCAGGGAATGGCAATTGAATCTCAATGTAGACAAGTGTAATGTGCTGCGAATACACAGAAAGATAGATCCTTTATCATTTAGCTACAAAATAGCAGGTCAGCAACTGGAAGCAGTTAATACCATAAATTATCTGGGAGTACGCATTAGGAGTGATTTAAAATGGAATGATCATATAATGTTGATCGTTGGTAAAGCAGATGCCAGACTGAGATTCATTGGAAGAATCCTAAGGAACTGCAATCCGAATACAAAGGAAGTAGGTTACAGTACGCTTGTTCGCCCACTGCTTGAATACTGCTCAGCAGTGTGGGATCCGTACCAGATAGGGTTGATAGAAGAGATAGAGAAGATCCAACGGAGAGCAGCGCGCTTCGTTACAGGATCATTTAGTAATCGCGAAAGCGTTACGGAGATGATAGATAAACTCCAGTGGAAGACTCTGCTGGAGAGACGCTCAGTAACTCGGTACGGGCTTTTGTCAAAGTTTCGAGAACATACCTTCACCGAACAGTCAAGCAGTATATTGCTCCCTCCTACGTATATCTCGCGAAGAGACCATGAGGATAAAATCAGAGAGATTAGAGCCCACACAGAGGCATACCGACAATCCTTCTTTCCACGAACAATACGAGACTGGAATAGAAGGGAGAACGGATAGAGGTGCTCAAGGTACCTTCCACCACGCACCGTCAGGTGGCTTGCGGAGTATGGATGTAGATGTAGATGTAGATGCATCACATACAGGAGCACCTGCGATGGTGTATTCAACGACGAACCTGGGTTCACGAATGGCAAAACGTCATTTTTTAGGGATGAATCCAGGTTCTGTTTACAGCATCATGATGGTCGCATCCGTGTTTGGCGTCATCGCGGTGAATCCACCATGGAAGCATGTATTCGTCATCACCATACTGGCGTATCACCCGGCGTGATGGTATGGGGTGCCACTGGTTAGACATTTCGGTCACCTCTTGTTCGCATTGACGGCACCTTGAACAGTGGACGTTACATTTCAGATGTGTTACAACCCGTGGTTCAACCCTTCATTCGATCCCTACGAAACCCTACATTTCAGCAGGATAATGCACGACCGCATGTTGCAGGTCCTGTACGGGCCTTTCTGGATGCAGAAAATGTTCGACTGCTGCCCTGGCCAGCACATTCTCCAGATCTTTCACCAACTGAAAACACTGGTCAATGGTGGCCGAGTAACTGGCTCCTCACAATACGCCAGTCACTACCTTTGATGAACTGCGGTATCGTCTTGAAGCTGCATAGGCAGCTGTACCTGTACACGCCATCCAAGCTCTGTTTGACTCAATTCCCCGGCGTATCATGGCCGTTAATATGGCCAGAGGTGGTTGTTCTTGGTACTGATTTCTCAGGATCTATGCACCCAATTTGCGTGAAAATGTAATCACATGTCAGTTCTAGTATAATATATTTGTCCAATGAAAACCCGTTTATCATCTGCATTTCTTCTTGGTGTAGCAATTTTAATGGCCAGTAGTGTACATATGTTCCACGTTTCATCAAGCAATGTTATTTGGCAGTGCCACATAATGTGAAAAAAGCTTTCGTCTTTAAGTTTTGCACGGCTGCGCCAGGACTTGGCATGGCAGACTGCTATGGCTATACTGGGAGAAGAACATGCTGGCAGACTCCTGAAGCTTTGGACAGCAAAGAAAGTGTAGACTCCCAGGATTCAATATCCGGCCTCAGTGGCTAATTGGCATCTGATGGTGGTGGGCGCCTAGAATCACAGCAGCTAAGATACCCCAGTTCAACCTTTAGCCCAACTGGCACTGTGGCTGGATTCCAAGCAGGTGGTCAAAAAAAAAAAATGGTTCAAATGGCTCTGAGCACTATGGGACTCAACTGCTGTAGTTATCAGTCCCCTAGAACTTAGAACTACTTAAACCTAACTAAGCTAAGGACATCACACACATCCATGCCCGAGGCAGGATTCGAACCTGCGACCGTAGCAGTCGCACGGTTCCGGACTGCGCGCCTAGAACCGCGAGACCACCGCGGCCGGCGCAGGTGGTCACATCTGGATAATAATTGTGCGATGCCGGACATACAGTGGAAGCCTGCACTATAGCAGACACCTACTCAGTGACTAATTGATTCAAGTGGCCTGACTAGCCAGACAGTCAGTACTTACCTTAGCCATTCAGGTTTCTTGTTGAGCATACCAGCTTGGTCACTCACCAGACAGGCATGCTGCAGCTCCTAGGCGTAATGCTGGTCACATCACGTAATGCTGCGCCAGTAGCTTGCAGTTAGTAGTATATTCACAGAAATAATCCCTTGCCTAGGCTTGCGCTACTATACTCATAGAAAAATTCGGCCCTCTGATTTCCTAGATGGGATTGAACCTGATGTGTTTCTGTTAATGTTGGCTGGTAACCAAAGAGAGGGGATAGATATATCATTAAGAGTGTCACTGATTATTAGATGTTTTCTTGAAGCTCAGCTCTTATCATTGCCTGTTACTTACCCATCATTGCTCGTAACATGTACAGATGCTAATTATCAGGTATGCCAGCAAAAAGATCTAATGTGATCCTATATTTCTGCAGTATTTGCTTTCTCTCATAATCACTCCCTCAGGACGCTCATATGCCAATTCCAACTTTCACGCCCCTGGAACCATATGTCCAGCTTTGAATGGCATACTGCAACTCACTTGGTCTAATGCTGGTAGCAATTCTGATGCAGAAGGTAATGTGTGGGACTTCGTGTGTCATGCAGTTTCAGTCCTATGAACTTCTTCATGGCCCTCTTCGTTATCGAGTGGGAGTGGATGACACAGCACATGAACCAACACACTTTGCACGTATCAGAACTTATAACTGGGTCCCATCCTACGCGATGTCAAAGTCAGCCATAAGAATTACTACCTAGGAACCCATCCTCTAGTGTCACTAGCAATTCCAGGGGTGCTGGTAAGCCTCCCTGAAACCTCCATAATCCTAACACTACCGCAGGACTGCGTTATTCAACAAAAACAATACTATGCACTCTCATGTTCTTTGACTGAACAAGATAATCTACATGCATAATGCTTCAATGGAACCCTATCTTCTGTTACAAGTATGTATAGCATAGGACACTACTTCAATACAAACCACTGTTATTATAATAAGTACACACTTCAGAAAATAATTGTCATGTAACTCTACATACCATCGATGTTTCCTACCAGACCAAATTAAACACACAAAGTTTCTGCTACCATCACTGTACATACTATAACATGCCACCTCCTGACCATATGGTGCACACATAAGTTGGAGTAGCCATCCAGGTAAATCGTTATTTTTGCCAGTTGCTATCTTTCTTCTCTATCACTTCTCTTCGTCTTCCGATGAAGCTGCCCACAAATGAGACAGGGCTTCAGTAGTATCGTTACTTGGGTGGACTCAATCCATATTCACCACAGTGGTAAGTGTTGGCAGCTGTAAATTTACAGTGACTGGAAAGGTCATTTCAACCACCTGATAAGGCCACTGGTTAGCGTTGTGAATTTATTTGTCTTTTCTCTTGGACATAAGAGTTGATCAACATGACCAATTGGCCAACAAGATAACCTTGCCTTGTCTTTTCGTGTACCCTCTTCCAAAGGCTTTTCTATTCGCTTTCTGAACCTGGCACCATTGCCCTCAATCTTTTAGCAAAATTACATGCAGCTGATACATCCTCCCCAGGGGTTGGTTTACATAATTCAAAAGAGGAATGCATCTTCTATCCATAAACATCCCCATATGGTGGTAATCCCATACATCGATGCACCTTTGAGTTATAGGCTGTTGCCATATATGGCAGTAGAGGATCTCAGTCACTATTGTGACTATTTACTTACTTACATAACGTTTCTGCATGATCCTGCACACTCATTTTGTTCTCACATTTGCTTTTGGGTGCCAGTGCATTCATCTGCAACTTCCAAGTTTGAAAAAATCGACATAACTCTTGTGTCAGCTCAGATATAATATTAGCACTTTGAAAGGTTATCACAGTCTCTGGTGTCCACAGACTTCAGAATCCAGTGGTTGCCTAAGCTACTGACTCTATCTACTGATTGGCACAGCCGTCAAAAATTATCAATTACAGTCAAAACATATCAATTCCCTGCTATTGCCTATTCAGAGGCTCCAAGAATGTCCATACTAACCATTTGGAATGGTTTTCTGGTGTGTGGTAATCTTTGCAATGAAATTTCCTAATGATTAAGCTTGTAACGTCTCCGCTCTGGCGTACGTTAACTTTTTAAAGCCTGTACTATGATAAGTTGACGGGCTTCACCTTTTTAAGAAAGGATTTTAGTACATATGTTGACCGCGTGTACCTGAATGGAAGCAAAATCGGACCTATACCCAGTCAGTAACAACAATGATACGTCAAGCAAGTATAAAGTGCAACTACACGTTAGGACGGGCAAGAAACATACACAGCAGATGCTACCAATTGTTAATAATACGGTCGCCAGCCTGATTAGCCATTAAGTGAGTTTTTTCCTTGTACAAGTGGATGTACGTACAAGCATAACAACACGTAGTAATACTGCATTATATGGTAAATTTTAGAACCAGAAAAATCTACTGAACTAATATTTTCCCTTTCTGTACTAATTTGGACAAGCTATAAATACACGACACCACACTATAAAGATTACTACAAACTGCGTTTTGTCTATTGATCCGACTGAAATCGGGCATAGGTTACCCTAGAAATAGCACTTTTGAAATACACATACAATGTCAATTTTAAGAACGGTAAAACACTGATAAATTTAGTTTTTATATTGACTTTAACTTTGCTGGTCAAATCAGTTCAGTACACTTCAGAATTTAAATGAATAGGAAAGAAAAGGGGGGTTGGGGGGGGGGCGGACCCTGAAACTGTAATTGTCACTATATTGAAATTCTTTGACTATTGAACTCATTAAGCACTCAAGGTTTCCAATATATGAATTACTACTCTTTTTGTCTTATTTCTTGCTTATTTAACTACCGTTATTTTTGTCTCAAATTAATTATGCTAGATTAATAAACCAATTTCAACATTATCTTCCAACTTTGACAGACCTATGTTCTTTACTTGTATATTCATTAACAATAAAGTTCCTTAAACATCATTCTAGCATAGATTATTAACATAAACTTTAAATCTTCATTTCGGGACACTCGGATTGCACATGTGGAAAGGACCCTGTCTAGGTTAGTGATGAGGATAATTAAATGATAGGACAATTCTGGTAAAAGTTAAGTTGTTATTGAACAGTCAGGAACAAAATTAACACTGGTCCACACGAATACAGTACTAAATGTTTCAACCTGTTCGTGTCGATGCGGCGGTTGGCGGGCGGCGAGATGGCGAGGCGCACAGCACACATACAAGCACAGCTATGGCTCTTGATGTATCGGCACTTTGCTTGTTCTTAGCGTCGCAATCCTTTTCCATTTAGTGCCTATGGAATATAGCCATGCTGTATAGTCGTCGGAAACGGCACATCCGAGGCTCAATGAAACTACGTCTTCCAGGAGAGCCTCCTCGATCCAGAGCGTGTTTCTCAGACCGATGCCCAACTCCGACTACTACTGCTGAGCCCGTTATGCCGTGCAGCGCCCGTGTGCATTTTCCCGCGCTCGCCTGCCATCCACCTTTTACCGCTCCCCTACAGACAGGGTATCCACCAAAGGTTTTGCATTCCACATATCCTAATACATTGCCTACGTATGGACCAGGCGCACAATTACAATTTTAAACATGTTAAAATAGATTCAACATGGGTTACACTTCAATTCTGTTATAGCATTGCTTGAAATTTGACATAAATATTAATATTCACGACGAAAGTTGCTTACAGTTTCTTTAACATAATGACACGAGAAGAAAAAGAAATGAAATCAAAACATTGCTTACACTAATTTATCGAAAATCAGAAGAAAAAATTATTATATGTACAGTTGTTGTTACAAGCTCAACTCTTTGCATACACGGTAAGCATTTTTTACGTATTGCCCCATGTCATGCTTGTCCTGCATTTTCCACCATTATTCACTGTGATATATTTTTCAGTAGTTTGATGGCCACCATGCCCTGCCAAGATAAAACTGTATGATTGCATCAAAATCTCAATGTGTAAATTTGCCAGCATGTCTGTACACTCTTCCACGTTTTGTTTGTTCGTGCAATACTCCATCAATACACAGAACTAAGTTTGAATTGCTGACAGTCTCAGTCAGTGGCCTTCCACCACTCGTCTGTAGAACTTTCACCATATTCCACTCCATGTATCTTATTACTCAGTTCGCTCTGTCGGTGTCATATTTTCCCAGACCATTCTATAGGTTAAGATTCAATTTCACTAAGCCAAAAAGCCCATCAGGTAAAACAGGTCATTGGATCTTTAAGACTGATCAGCCATTTTAATTCTGAGTGAACTATTATAACTTTGAAGTGCCTGTCACACAATTAACAACTAAAATATGTGATGCCATAAATCTGACTATGCATTTCTGTTTCCGTGGATGAGTAATTCTTTTCTGTTGAATTTAGTTACCGAGAAGCATAGCTTATCAGGTGCTCTACTCCAAATGTTTCGTGACTCAATATGCACACTTGAGGCATGGTTGCTGGCATCATAAGTTAATATGAACTGTTTTTGATAATCTGAGGACTTGAGGACAGTACCTGTGACCAATAAGACCTCCTTGCAGGTCTTGGAATGATGAAGCATTTTATATTTTAGCACGTCATGTCAACTTTAATTGAGCCATACTTAACTATTCCATCCCCCCCCCCCCCCCGCCATGCCCTAATTTTTGTTTCTGTAATTAAATTACCCACTGAAGTCGTATCTTGCTCTGATTTGCCTGGAAAAGGAGTTACTAACAAGGCAGTGCTGGTATCTAGGACAAGTGGGAAAAATTAGGAGCAAACTGTTCCCTTCTCTCCTTCCACATGTTTATCAATTCCCTATGTAATTCTATGTCGTCAGCTTATTTTAGTGCAATCTGATTAAGCAAATGTTGAACTGTTTCTTAAACTGATACATCTTCACCTATTTTCACTTTATTTACTGTCATTACTGCCAGGAGCACATAACAAAAATATTACCAAATATAGAAAAAAGAAAGAAAGTAAAATCACAGGTGCATTGCTGATGGTGTTATTTCCTTTTTTGAGACAGGTGTTGGGCCATCGTTGTAATCTTCAACATTATTTCTAGCACCACTTGTATGATAGTAGATGATCTCTGGTGTAGGTAGGTGGGCCGCGTAAGACATACAGTTTATAATAGCAGACACATGTCCATGTCAGTGGACACAGGTTGGTGGCCACCAAATCCAAGCTCCTTGGTGCACAGTGTGTAGAGGAGACGTAGCTAGCAGTTGCTATGCAAAGCTCGACTTGACAGTGGGGTGACCTTGCCATGGCCGAGTGGCAGAGTGTGTCAAAACTGTCACAGCAGACAAGTGGAGGAAACATAGTTGTCTGGGGTGTGAAACCCAGCCTCAACGTCTGGCTGGCAGCATCTGGCGTTAGCAAATGCCCAATGGCTTGGCGGGTGTGATGGTCTCAGTTTGACCCTCGGCCCACCAGTATTGTGTCTGGGCCCAAAACAGGTGGCTGTGTCAGGATGACAGTCGTGTGTCGCGGCCTCATGGTGGAAGCCTACTCTTCATTGAGCACTGACCCGATGATTCGCTGATCCAGAGACTAGTTTGGCCTACCAGAACAGATTTATTGTTGAGTGGTCGCTACGCTTGAGCCATACGCCGCACCAAAGTATCCCAGCTTACAATAGCTTCGTTCCAAACTGACTGGATAAGCATGCCACAGCACCTAGGCGGGTGGCGGGGTAATACTCTGCCAGCAGGTTGCAACAGGTAGAATTGCCGTAAATAGAAATATTTAACAAGGTAGGAAGATGTTTCCGTTTAGAAAAGTGACAAAAAGCAGATTTCAGAGTACTTGACAGCTCAACACAAAAGTTTAATCTCAAGTACAGATAGTGTTGAGGATCAGTGGACAAAGTTCAAAACCATCGTACAACATGCATTAGATGAGTATGTGCCAAGGAAGATCGTAACAGACGGAAAAGAGCCACCGTGGTACAACAACCGAGTTAGAAAACTGCTACGGAAGCAAAGGGAACTTCACAGCAAACATAAACATAGCCAAAGCCTTGCAGGCAAACAAAAATTACGCGAAGCGAAATGTAGTGTGAAGAGGGCTATGCGAGAGGCGTTCAATGAATTCGAAAGTAAAATTCTATGTACTGACTCGGCAGAAAATCCTAAGAAATTTTGGTCTGATGTCAAAGCGGTAGGTGGATCAAAACAAAATATCCAGACACACTGTGACCATATGGTACTGAAACAGAGGATGACAGACTAAAGGCCGAAATACTAAATGTCTTTTGCCAAAGCTGTTTCACAGAGGAAGACTGCACTGTAGTTCCCTCTCTACATTGTCGCACAGATGACAAAATGGTAGATATCGAAATAGATGACAGAGGGATAGAAAAACAATTAAAATCGCTCAAAAGAGGAAAGGCCGCTGGACCTGATGGGATACCAGTTCGATTTTACGCAGAGTACGCGAAGGAACTTGGCCCCCTTCTTGCAGTGGTGTACCGTAGGTCTCTAGAAGAGCGTAGCGTTCCAAAATCCCCGTTTTCAAGAAGGGACGTCGAACACTTGTGCAGAACTACAGACCTATATCTCTAACGTCGATTAGTTGTAGAATTTTGGAACACGCATTATGTTCGAGTATAATGACTTTTCTGGAGACTAGAAATCTACTCTGTAGGAATCAGCATGGGTTTCGAAAAAGACGATCGTGTGAAACCCAGCTCGCGCTATTCGTCCACGAGACTCAGAAGGCCATAGACACGGGTTCCCAGGTAGATGCCGTGTTTCTTGACTTCCCTTTTACAATAACCTATGTAACCTTCCCTTAGGGTGTCTATCTCTTGCTTAATAACAACAAATGAAATCTTCCCTTTGAAATTTATTCTCTTTCTCCGCTGGGTGCGCCTCAGTTGTTCTTAGCATCTAATGTCCACTGTCCCAGTTGTCTGACCAACGTACGACATGCCATATTGACAAGTTATAATACAACGACGGAAAAAATTGCAACGCCAAGAAGTTGTTGTGCGTATTACTAAATGAGAGAGGTCAGGATACTTCTGAAAGAGGATCTCTATTGAAATTTCGTACAAAACGCTTAAGAGTGGCGCTGGTAGTGCCACTATGAGGATGCAAATCCGGTTTGCTTTAGCTACACGCTATAAAGGTCGTGAGAGTTAGTTACCTTTGTGATTGGATATGGTGAGTTGATGTTGGTCAAGAATGCCTTTAATGCTACAAAGACCTCCAATATCTACACCTCACTGAGACTGAACGAGGTCGTATGATCGGGCTACGAGAACCTAGACGTTCCATCTGCGATATTGATACAGTTCCCCACAGTCGTTTAATGAACAAAGTAAGAACATATGGACTGTCAGACCAATTGCGTGATTGGATTGAAGAGTTCCTAGATAACAGAACGCAGAATGTCATTCTCGATGGAGAGACGTCTTCCGAAGTAAGAGTGATTTCAGGTGTGCCGCAGGGGAGTGTCGTAGGACCCTTGCTATTCACAATATACATAAATGACCTAGTGGATGACATCGTAAGTTCACTGAGGCTTTTTGCGGATGATGCTGTAATACATCGAGAAGTTGTAACAATGGAAAATTCTACCGAAATGCAGGAGGATCTGCAGCGAATTGACGCATGGTGCAGGGAATGGCAATTGAATGTCAATGTAGGCAAGTGTAATGTGCTGCGAATACATAGAAAGAAAGATCCTTTATCATTTACCTACAAAATAGCAGGTCAGCAACTGGAAGCAGTTAATTCCATAAATTATCTGGGAGTAGGCATTAGGAGTGATTTACAATGGAATGATCATATAATGTTGATCGTCGGTAAAGCAGTTGCCAGACTGAGATTCATTGGAAGAATCCTAAGGAAATGCAATCCGAAAACAGAAGTAGGTTACAGTACACTTGTTCGCCCACTGCTTGAATACTGCTCACCGGTGTGGGATCCGTACCAGATAGGGTTAATAGAAGAGATAGAGAAGATCCAACGGAGAGCAGCGCGCTTCGTTGCAGGATCATTTAGGAATCGCGAAAGCGTTAAGGAGATGATAAACTCTAGTGGAAGACTCTGCAGGAGAGACGCTCAGTAGCTGGGTACGGGCTTCTGTTGAAGTTTCGAGAACATACCTTCACCGAGGAGCCAAGCAGTATATTGCTCCCTCATACGTGTATCTCGCGAAGAGACCATGAGGATAAAGTCAGAGAGATTAGAGCCCATGCAGAGGCATGCCGACAATCTTTCTTTCCACGAACAATACGAGACTGGAATAGAAGGGAGAACCGATAGAGGTACTCAAAGTAACCTCCGCCACAAACCGTCAGGTGGCTTGCGGAGTATAGATGTAGATGTAGATGTACTCTATTGACAATGAACCCTTACCTTGGCTTGCACCACTGCAATATGGATATATCTTGCATATAGAAATTAACAAAATCGAGTCTCATCATGAATTAACTACTAAATCCACCAAACAGAACAAGAGATTACACCATCATTGTGTGTTGTTCTAGTGCTACGACACTGATCAGAGATTACACAGGCAATACGTGAGCGCTTCTCTTAGCGGCGATGGCCTTCGACACGTTACAGTTGGTGACCAGGTACTCTACAGCACAGTTCGGTCTTCAGAGGCATCACGTATGCTCCCACTGCTCAACCATGACATGGAAGTAATAGACCACTTCTGTAGACTCACAGCACACATTTAGTTCAACAAATAATAAAAACTGTAAAATGTTTAGTACACAAATTTGGTCGGCTGCTGCAAGTAGTGAGTGTCACAAATAGATACCTGACACTACACTGACTACCGATGGCACAGTGTGTCGAGAGCGTAGTTCAGGCTGGAGGTGCTTCTGTGATGTTTTGGGGTGTTCGCTCCATGACTCAGGCGGTAGGGAGCTAGATTAGAGCGGTAAGGTGCTGGTATGCAAATGAAACAATCAAGTATGGAATACGAATTTATTGAACAAACTCGATATCTTGAAAAATTACACGGATACGTGATCAAACAATTTTGCATAACACATGACTAGTAGAAAACAAAAGCTTAATAAAAATTTACCCTCTTTATTGCTCTACGGTCATCAAGCTAAGATTACTCAAACTCCAGAGAGCAACAGTAGCGGCTGCTTTAAATTTTACACAAAGACAGGGATTTAGTTAAATTCAAATAGGATGAAATAATTTGTGAAATAAATGAAAGAATCATTAAGTGAAATTAAATCAAGCACAGAAAATTTAAAAGAATTCAGAAATACAATCTCGACGACTGCCTCAAAATTTATGTCAGGTTTGTTGTCAAAGAAATTCATGACATAGAAACTAATAGCAGAAGATTTATTATTGGATAAACAACCAAATCAAAATGTCTTAATGAACAGTATGATAAGTTTAGGCAGCAGCAGCTGCTTCAGACATAACAGCTCACAACAAAATTGAAAGAATCTGATATCACTTAAAACTTACAGTTCTTGGTCCATGACAAAATTGCAAGTTGTAATTCAATATGCAAAATTATGACAGACCATTCAATTCTAAATCGCGAGTTAAGGCTCAGATTTTTATTTAACACACACACACGTGCTTAACAGGTGGAGGCTCCACCAAGACGTATCAGACAGACACGCCAAAAGCACCACGTCTCAACAGTAATTAATCTTGCACCCAGAACACAACGAAACAGTCTGGTGACCCAGAGATTAAAATAGTGGAACAACGAATAACTAGCTAGTAGCACATGCTAGCACGACATGGAACTAATTTTAACGCTCTGTCGAATTCACGCTACTTAGGTAATAAAACTTCAACCCCCAGGTGGTCGTCTATGTTAGTCCATTTAAAATAACTTTGCCATAACTGAAACAGACAACACAGCAACTACCGAACTATCCAAAATACAACGGTACACATTTGTAAAATAAAAGGAACTATTTAACATCAAATTGTCTAAAACCAAATGCTTCGTTTCGAGTACAGGAACTTAACAACTCTTTAACCCACTACTTTGTTTCATCACTAGTACAATATACAAATCGGAATGCACATGGTGAAAAGAGTTATGTGTGAAGTGCCACTGACATAAATCAGTCTACTTGGTTCCGAAGTAACATCGCCACAAGACAACAAGACAATTTTAAACGTTAAGTACTCTCTCTAGTTAACAACAAATTTTTGTATAACAATAATTACAAAATAAAAATCCTAACGGTCATCGGATAGGATTACAACACGTGCGACCTGTCGATTCATTAATGCGGATCTCTGTGCGTAAAAGTTCAGTAGGATTTGGTAATTTAACAAGTACAGCCAACTGCCTAAATGCTCTTGGCCTAACTCATAGCCAAAAGAACTCAAATCAACAAAAGTGCTCGCGCGACAGAAATATCCAAATCTGATTAATGACCATACGCTGGGATGCTCACCATATCGTCTAGTCTGTAACATGATTGGCAAATTAACTGACGATTTTCATTCGGATTTGCCTTAGGACCAGAAAAAAATATAGCCACCATCCTATAGCAAGAACTAAAGAAATGTTTTTTTGCCTTCTATGATGTTGTTCGTTACACAAATCAAAAGCAATGTTTACATTATAAATTCGTTTTAAAAAGAATTCACCAAATTTTCTCATTTAGGAAAACTCCACACATGAAGCCATAGATGAAGATTAATGTACAAAAACAAATGAACACAAGCAATAATTTCAGGAATTTTTTTTTCAAAATTGTGAACAATAGTGTATCAGAAAAAAACGTGCAAATAACGCAAAAGGTGCGGGACATAAGACAAGCGACTTCCTGGGAAGGCAGATATGGAGGCTCTTCATTAACTGACAAACAAGATTTTAAAAGGAGTGTTCTCTACATCTACATCTACATCCATACTCCGCAAGCCACCTGTAGGTGTGTGGTGGAGGGTACTTTGAGTACATCTATCGGTTCTCCCTTCTATTCCAGTCTCGTATTGTTCGTGGAAAGAAAGATTGTCGGTATGCCTCTGTGTGGGATATACTCTCTCTCTGACTTTATCCTCATGGTCTCTTCGCGACATACACGTATGAGGGAGCAATATAGTGCTTGGCTCCTCGGTGAAGGTATGTTCTCGAAACTTCAACAAAAGCCCGTGCCGAGCTACTGAGAGTGTCTCCTGCAAAGTCTTCCACTGGAGTTTATCTATCATCTCCGTCACGCTTTCGCGATTCCTAAATGATCCTGTAATGAAGCGCGCTGCTCTCCGTTAGATCTTCTCTATCTCTTCTATCAACCCTATCTGGTACGGATCCCACACTGGTGAGCAGTATTCAAGCAGTGGGCGAACAAGTGTACTGTAACCTACTTCCTTTGTTTTCGGATTGCATTTCCTTAGGATTCTTCCAATGACTCTCAGTGTGGCATCTGCTTTACCGACGATTCATTTTATATGGTCATTCCGTTTTAAATCATTCCTAATGCGTACTCCCAGATAATTTATGGAATTAACTGCTTCCAGTTGCTGACCTGCTATATTATAGCTAAATGATAAAGGATCTTTCTTTCTATGTATTCGCAGCACATTACACTTGCCTACATTGACATTCAATTGTCATGCCCTGCACCATGCGTCAATTCGCTGCAGATCCTCCTGCATTTCGGTAGAATTTTCCATTGTTACAACTTCTCGATATATTACAGCATCATCCGCAAAAAGCCTCAGTGAACTTACGATGTCATCCACTAGGTCATTTATGTATATTGTGAATAGCAAGGGTCCTACGACACTCCCCTGCGGCACACCTGAAATCACTCTTACTTCGGAAGACGTCTCTCCATCGAGAATGACATTCTGCGTTCTGTTATCTAGGAACTCTTCAATCCAATCACGCAATTTCGTCACCACTGAACTGCACAAACTCAATGTACTCTTTGATAAAGCCATTGCAGTAGTAACAGCCACTCTGAATACTTTTAAAAACCATTTTTATCGACTTTCACTATGGATGCATACTAAACTAGAGGCCAACAAAACATGTAAAACAGAGAGTGATAGCTTAATCTATCACATTACAACTCCAGATTTGCATGAGGATATCAGGAATGATGTCCATACAAGGTTCAATACTTCGGGTTTCCTTGCAAATAATAGGTATGATATTCTGCTGGTGAATAAGAAAGGGGTTAGATGAATGAAGAATGAATCATGGTGTACTTATTAAGAAATTGTCGATGCGTTCGCAAAAATGTACGCTATCAAGATCGAGTCTGGATGCGTAATCCACAGAGTAAAGGTAATAAAACAAACATCGGTCAATAGGTTAACCATTGGTGATTACAGACGATATCTATTGGAATCAGAAGTAAAAACAACTGTGCAGCATGTAATCAGACTAAGCAACATGTTGTTGATGCTATTAAATAACACAAACTTGTCTTATTTGTACAGGAAATTGGCTTGGGGCGATTACAAAACAAAAGTGATGATTGGTATTATTGTAAACACGTGAAAAAACGTAAGCACCTACAAAAATGTAAATAAAGTAAACATCTGAATAACGGTAATGAAAATGTAAATTATATTTTGTAAATGTAAATCGTAGTTTGAACACACTACAATATTTGTAACTAATGTGAATCAACATACTCCTTTCTAACTGAGCAGGTGTAACGCCAGGAAAAATATGTTCTCATCTAATGCATATTTTTTATGGGATATTAGTGATCCGTTGTAACAGCTGAGACAGTGAAAAACCTTGTACAATTTAAACTCTGATTATTTGCTCTGGTAACTATAGTGCATAAATAATATTGAAATGCAACTTTGTGTGTGAAAATATATAATTGCTGAAATGTAAAAAACCATTGAATGTAAATACATTGTATGTAAAAACATTTCATGTAAAAACAATGTAAAAGTATTTTATAATAATTTTTAGATCTAGAGTATTATTTTTATATGGTTGACCTTGGCGCCTATTCAAGAAAAGCTTACATAATTTTTTACTGCATATCTTCAAACTAGGCAACATTTAAGTGCTACACTGAGATTGTCTGGAGAAAGGAAGGAGGAGCGGTAGGGTCCAAAGAATAACTAGGCTTGTTTCGCCCTCTTGGATTCGTAAATCTTATGCCATCTGTGTTTTTTTTTATTTCCTGCCACTGCCATATTGCACTTTTAAATTTTCCGTAACTGCTATTTTCCATTGTTTAAATTTCCGGCATTCCGCCACCTTGGATTTTTCGAACTTCCCGCCACCAACAGCGACTGCAGTTTCACAACAGTGGCGCCGATTAACGGCATAAACCTGAACTGTGGATCTAAGTCCTCATTGATATGCTACTGATTTAAACACGAAAGATCTCACAAAACATTTGAAATAATGATACAGGTCATCTAGATCGCAGATTTTGCCGGAGGACTGCAACTGTCACACTGCAGTCTGCATCCCATGACGCTGTTACTCCTTACAAAGCATTAGTTGGATGGGGCATTCAAAGTCCACAGTTCCTGACGCCACATTATCTGTTGACAGGATTCTCGTGTCTTACATTGGCCAGTGGCCAGAGGACAATCAATCACACAGGCTAGATAAGATTAGCCAAGACGAACCAAACCAATTACAGAATAACCTGAACACTCACCCTACTGCAAATCCAAGTATTTTCTAAAACAATATCTCAACCTCAAATACCTACCCCAATTCAGTACCTGCAACCAGTCAAACTCCTACAGAATCTTAAGTGACTGTACCCCTCCCCCACATCGACCCACTACTTCATCGAAGCATCTCCCTATGTTCGACTCATATCACAGAAAATGTAATCCATTTTGTTCTGCAAGATCATAATAGTTGTACATCACATTTATTGTCTGAATTCCACCGTCATATACTCCCATAACAATTTCCGTTCACTTTCTACCACTATAAATCCTTGTTTGGTTCCATTTCCACTCTCAGCCTCTCCATGCGCACTGCAATCAATACCCACCCTGAGCACTGTCCGACCCTGTTTCATTACCCAAATATTCGCAGTTCTCACCTGATACTTTCTCGAACCCACAACCTTTCAATATCAGCTCCTAGCCTCTATCCCACTTCTACTTACCTCCTTATGATCTCGAATCCCACCTCCCCATGTTTACTCCGAACTGGTGATCAAGCATCCGAACATCAACCTCCAGCTGATGCTGCGTGCAAATGGTTGTGTGGTGCAAGAACCTAAGTTGATAATTAACATGAGCCACTAAAATGTAAAAGTCCAGTCTGTAGAGCAAGTCTGTGACAGGAGTATTGGCCTTTCTGCAGGGAGAGTACAGCCTTTCTTTGCTGTGGCACAAAGAGGAGGTAGATGATGGGACTACAGCCCTGGCCGCTTTTTATCCATGAGAAAGATCCCCTGAACTCATTAGATACCAGGCTAAGTACACCTGCGACCGTCCTGTGGACGGACTGGACCGATGGGAAAACCCCTGCTTCTATACGGGATTCAAGCGGGAAGCTCCAGGGCTGGAGTCCAACGCTCTACCCACTATACAACCACTGCCACAAATGTAATGTATGTAAATAGGTACAAAGACAAATTGTTATCTGATAGCACCACTTATGACGAATAACTGGACTGAGTACTAATTGTGAAATATTTTGGAATATTTGTCTGGAACAACTTAAAATGTAACGTCCACCTGAACTTAATAGCAGGAAGAAATATATAAGCATGAGATTCATTGGAACAATGCTAAGGAAATGCACACTAATCGCCAATTTAATTGTTTGGTAGGGAGAGACCTCCTGCTGCACCATGGAATGGAAGAGTTTGGTATGTCACAAAGTAATGTTTTCTCACTCAATTGTTTGCTAATCCTTTATGTATCACTCACTTGCTGAAGCAAGGTTACTTAAAATAGTCAGCTTCTTGCTTAGCTATACCGTATGTTACACTTTACTGTCTCTTATACTGGAAGCTTACCCATTTATACACTGAAGAGCCAAAGAAACTGTCCTAATACCGTGTAGGACCCCCGAGAGCACGCAGAAGTGCCGCAGCATGGCATGGCATGGACTCGACTAATGTCTGAAGTAGTGCTGGAGGGGACTGACACCATGAACAGTGCAGTGCTATCCATTAATCCTTAAGAGTACGAGAGGATGGACATCTCTTCTCAACGGCACGTTGCAATGCATCCCAGATATGCTTAATAATGTTCATGTCTGGGGAGTTTGGCGGCCAGTGGAAGTGTTTAAAATCAGAAGAATGTTCCTGAAGCCACTCTGTAGCAATTTTGGACGTGTGAAGTGTCACATTGTCCTGCTGGAATTGCCCAAGTCCATAGGAATACACAATGCACATGAATGGATGCAGATGATCAGACAGGATGCTTATGTACGTATCACTTGTCAAAGTCGTATCTAGACGTATCAGAGATCCTATGTTACTCCAGTTGCACACAACCCACACCATTACAGAGCTTCCACCAGCTTGAGCAGTCTCCTGCTGACATGCAGAGTCCAAAGATTCACGAGGCTCCGAAAGCCCATATCGATGATGTTCCGTTGAGTGTTTCGCACGCTGACACTTGTTGATGGCCCAGCATCGAAATCTGCAGCAATTTGCGGAAGAGTTGCACTTCTGTCACGTTGAACGATTCTTTTCAGTCGTCGTTGGTCGCGGTCTTGTAGGATCTTTTTCTGGTCGCAGCGATGTCGGAGATTTGATGTTTTACCGGATTCCTGATATTCACGGTACACTCGTGAAATGGTCATACGGGAAAATCCCCAATTCATCGCTACCTCGGAGATGCTGTGTCCCATCGCTCGTGCGCCGACTATAACACCACGTTCAAAATCTTGATAATCTGCCATTGTAATAGCAATGACCGATCTAACAACTGCACCAGACACTTGCTGTCTTATATAAGCGTTGCCAACCGCAGATCCGTATTCTGCCTGTTTACATATCTCTATATCTGAATACGCATGCCTATACCAGTTTCTTTGGCGCTTCAATGTATGTTACCTGTCAGTAAGTACCACTACCCTGATAAATTGCGTAAGTGAAAGTCTTATTACCGACTCTGTGTAATGGTCGTTAGGGCCGTTATAGGCTCATTATCCACTCATTTTGATATATTGTGGACAGTGTGCGATCAACTAAATATTCTCAGGGGTATTGTCAGTTTTCCAGACTTTGGCGCAGCTACTTTTCCTTCAATCTGTATCATATCATTCCTGAATGTGCCAGGAAACTTTTCGTTTCGGCTTTTGTCGACGCCAGAGCTCTTTTCCAGTATCTGGTGGATGAAGGACTTTGTCCAGCATGGGGATGAATGGGTCAGACTGTCTGTAATCGTGCCATAGTGGTGGTGGTTGCTGCCTAAGAGGCAGGTTTAAGGACTTGTACGAAATTCTTCGTCCGAATACCGTTTTTGTAATGTTACGAAAAGTTGTAATTAAAATTACATCTTAAATAAGTGGGTGATACCTCGCTTTTGAAAAAGTTGTTGTTGTTGTAGTGGTCATCAGCCCTGAGACAAGTTTGATGCAGCTCTCCATGCTACCCTATGCTGTGCAAGTTTCTTCATCTCCCAGTACCTACTGCAACCTACATCCTTCTGCATCTGCTTAGTGTGTTCATCTCTTGCTCTACGATTTTTACCCTCTACGCTCCCCTCCAACGCTAAATTTGTGATCCCTTGATGCCTCAGAACATGTCCTACCAACCGGTCCCTTCTTCTTGTCAAGTTGTGCCACATACTCCTCTACTCCCCAATTCTATTCAATACCTCCTCATTAGTTATGTGATCTACCCATCTAATCTTCAGCATTCTTCTGTAGCACCACATTTCGAAAGCTTCTATTCTCTTCCTGTCCAAACTATTTATCGTCCATGTTTCACTTCCATACATGGCTACACTCCATACAAATACTTTCAGAAACGACTTCCTGACACTTAAATCTATACTCGATGTTAACAAATTTCTCTTCTTCAGAAAGGCTTTCCTTGCCATTGCCAGTCTACATTTTATATCCTCTCTACATCGACCATTATCAGTAACTTTGCTCCCCAAATAGCAAAATTAATTTACTACTTTAAGTGTCTCATTTCCTAATCTAATTCCCACAGCATCACCAGACTTAATTCGACTACATTCCATTATCCTTGTTTTGCTTTTATTGATGTTCATCTTATATCCTCCTTTCAAGGCACCGTCCATTCCATTCAACTGCTCTTCCAAGTGCTTAGCTGTCTCTGACAGAATTACAACGTCATCGGCGAACATCAAAGTTTTTATTTGTTCTCCCTGGATTTTAATACCTACTCCAAATTTCTCCTTTGTTTCCTTTACTGCTTGCTCAATATAGAGATTGAATAACATCGGGGAGAGGCTACAACCCTGTCTCACTCCCTTCCCAACCACTGCTTCCCTTTCATGCCCCTCGACTCTTATAACTGCCATCTGGTTTCTGTACAAATTGTAAATAGCCTTTCGCTGCCTGTAATTTACCCCTGCCACCTTTAGAATTTGAAAGAGAGTATTCCAGACAACATTGTCAAAAGCTTTCTCTAAGTCTACAAATGCTAGAAGCGAAGGTTTGCCTTTCCTTAATCTTTCTTGTAAGATAAGTCGTAGGATCAGTACTGACTCACGTGTTCCAATATTTCTACGGAGTCCAAACTGATCTTCCCCGAGATCGGCTTCTACCAGTTTTTCCATTCGTCTCTAAAGAATTCGTGTTAGTATTTTGCAGCTGTGACTTATTAAACTGATAGTTCGGTAATTTTCACATCTGTCAACACCTGTTTTCTTTGGGATTGGAATTATTATATTCTTCTTGAAGTGTGAAAAAGTAGTTAGAATGATAGTTAAATCTGAGTCATACTTTACAAAACATTAATACATTTAAGTTAGAGATTTGGCGCATTGGCTCCAGTTGTGGCAGTGAACCACATTATCCGACTACTAAACTAGTGCAATTTCTCGCAGAATTGGTACCCATCATACCACCTGTTGTCTGCACCTCACTCTACTTCTTAAGTCACACATCGGCTAATGGAGTCCCAACCAATGTATGAAGTGAAGGTTAGGGTAGCATATCATGGCTACAAAACCCAGAAACGTTACACTGGGTGAAGTTGTTTTGCTGAAAACACGTTCATCTACCTGAAAGGAAAGCTGCAGATTAGTGGGGCCTTCATCTTCCTTTTCTGAATTGCGGAGTACGGGTCTGCCCTGTTCACGTAGCGCTGATGAACGGCTGTGTTGATACATTGGTCTCCAAAATTAAAGCAAGAATCAGAAACGTTGTAAGGCTGCGTTTATTATGCCACAAAACGATATAAACAGGCGATAGTAAAGTAGAAACAATGTAAAGAGTGCAGAGCGTAAGCAACTACAACATGCATAACGGTAGACAAAAATCTTCATTTTTTTCCTACTTAAGAAATTTGCACACACATTTCGACAACTGGTTAATTTGCTCAGTAAGGAGTGTGACCACCCCTGGCAACAACACAGGCATGTCAACGACAGGGCATGCTGTGAATGACGTCATCAATCTCATGTTGAGGCAATAACGCCCATTCTTCTTGGAGAGCTGCTCGCAAGTCTTGGAGAGTGGTCGGTGGATGCTGACGTGATGGAACCCGTCTCCCTAGTGCATCCCAGACATGCTCTATAGGATTCAAATCGGGAGAGCGAGCAGGCCACGACATGCAAGGAATATCTTGCGTTTCCAAGAAAACGTCAACCATCCATGCTCTATGAGGTCGATCATTATTGTCCATCAGTGCGAAGTCTGGGCCAACACTGCCTCGCAACAAATGCACATCAGGTCCCAAGATTTCATCACGACACTTGACAGCAGTTAAACTACTCGATTTACCCGTAGAGTTTCATGAAGAGGTGATCTAGTTTTCAACATAACTCCTGCCCACACCATTTGGAATCCTCCTCGTTACTGGTCTCTTTAAATAATTTTTGGGACCCTTGTCCTCTCCAGATGCGAACCCGTCGAGAATCACACTCCAGACCAAATCCGTACTCATCCGTAGAAAGTACATTGGCCCATTGTTCGACTGTCGAGGTGTCATGTCGATTACTCCAGTCTAGACGTTCCCTTCTGTGAAGAACCGTCAGACGTGCACATACGGCATGTCTCCGACAGGAAAGGCCACTCTTCCGAAGCCTTCTGTACACCGTTTGCCTCGATACGACAAGTCCAGTGGATGCTGCGAGGTGAGATGCCAGTTGCCCTGCAGCACTAAGCCGGTACTATCACACCATTACAGCCAAATAACGGTCCTCTCTCTCTCTCTCTCTCTCTCTGCTATCACATATAATCGGCCCTACCCTGGTCTTCAGGGAACAGTTTCGGTATCTATAAACTGTCGCACATCCCTGATACAAGAGAGTGATTCATATTAAGCCATTGCGCCACATCAGTTTGCGGCAGTCCTCCTTCCATTCTTCCTAAAGCCCTCCACCCCAGAGCCTGGTAGACGTCTATTCTCTGCCTTACTGCACCACCTGTTACTGTGTACACAGCGACTGTGGATGTAGAATTGCACTTGAAACACGACCCCGTTTGATAGGTGTCCCGAGTCATCGCTGGCGTGGTTGTTCGTTGACCGAGATGCCATCTTCCATGCAGAACAGGATCGTATGGAGATCCGTAGACAGTTTGTATGATTATATCGTTAATCAGCCAACGGCCTTGCCGCAGTGGTAACACCGGTTCCCGTCAGATCACCGAAGTTAAGCGCTGTTGGGCTGGGCTAGCACTTGGATGGATGACCATCCGGTCTGCCGAGCGCTGTTGGCAAGCGGGCTGCACTCAGCCCTTGTGAGGCAAACTGTGGAGCTACTTGATTGAGAAATAGCGGCTCCGGTCTCGGAAACTGACATACGGCCAGGAGAGCGGTGTGCTGTCAATATGTCTCTCCATATCCGCATCCAGTGACGCCTGTGGCCTGAGGATGACACGGCGGCCGGTCGGTACCTTTGCGCCTTCATGGCCTATTCGGGAGCAGTTTTTTTATATCGTTAATCAGGCACAGGACGGGGAAACAGCAGTTTGTTACTTTAATTTTGGACACCAGTTTATAAACGAGCAAAGGTCATCCAGCCCCATGGACAAGTTTTCGAATGTCAGAAAATGCGTGTTCCCGGAGCGTCGTTATTGGGCTTTTTATTCCTGCCTCTCAAAATATTCGGCACTTCCCTTGTAACAACCAGTGTAACGAATAGAGACAGCGCAGCCACCGTCGCCGGAGCAGTCGCTCCGGCCGCCCACGGGGCAGGTTCTGGCAGAGCGCGCCTCGCCTGCCGCCCCCAGTCCCCGCCGCCGCCTCTCTGGCTTCCTGCCTGCATCCGCCCCCACCCCCACCACCGCCCCCGCCGCTGAGGTACAACGAACACAAGTCACGTTTAATATCCGCAGGCGGCCCACCGCTCCGGCGTAAAGTCTGGCCATAAATTGCCCGCTAGCCGCGCCCGCTCGCCGCTATATTAAAACACAAAGTTTGCATGCAGGCGCGCCGCCGCGAGAGCAATTAGGCGAACGAGATAGCGCGCCGCGCGGATATTACGCCGCGGTCTCCGCGCCGCCGCCGCCGCCGCCGCCGCCGCCGCCGCCGCCACCGCCGGCGAATCCGAACGACACGGCGGGCCGAGCGGAAGCAGGCCGCACAGCCGCCTCCTCCCGCCTCCCACCTCCCAGCTCCCTGCCCGCTGCTGGGCGCTCGCCTTCTCTCTCCCACAACCCGCTCCCACCTATCGATTCTGCCGCCGTTAACAACAACAGTTGCTGTATCTTCCTACTCACTCCCAAACCCTCTCATCCCCACCGCTGTTGAGACCAAAGTCCTTCCTCCGCACTTATACACTGCCTAACCCTCCTCTTGCCATCTTACTCACTCAGTGAGCTCTGTAATTCACTTCAGAAAAGCCAGCTATCGCCCTCGTGACATTTCCATTATGATAAATTGTTCCGAACCCTGACAGTAATTACATATACTACTGGCCATTAAAGTTGCTACACCACGAAGATGACGTGCTACAGACGCCGAATTTAACCGACAGGAAGAAGCTGCTGTGATGTGCAAATGATTAGCTTTTCAGAGCATTAACACAAGGTCGGCGCCGGTGGCGACACCTACAACGTGCTGATATGAGAGCCGGCCGCTGGTGGCCGAGCGGTTCTGGCGCTACAGTCTGGAACCGCGCGACCGCTACGGTCGCAGGTTCGAATCCTCCCTCGGGCATGGATGTGTGTGTTGTCCTTAGGTTAGTTAGGTTTAAGTAGTTATAAGTTCTAGGGGATTTATGACCTCAGCAGTTGAGTCCCATAGTGCTCAGAGCTATTTGAACCATTTATTTATTTATTTATTTTTTTTTTTTTTTTGCTGACATGAGGAAAGTTTCCAACCGATTTCTCATACACAAACAGCAGCTGACCGGCGTTGCCTGGTGAAACGTTGTTGTGATGCCCTGTGTAAGGAGGAGAAATGCGTACCATCACGTTTCCGACTTTGATAAAGGTCGGATTGTAGCCTATGGCGATTGCGGTTTATCGTATCACGAAATTGCTGCTCTCGTTGGTCGAGATCCAATGACTGTTAGCAGAATATGGAATCGGTGGGTTCAGGACGGTAATTCGGAACGCCGTGCTTGATCCCAACGGCCTCGTATCACTAGCAGTCGAGATGACAGGCATCTTATCCGCATGGCTGTAACGGATCGTGCAGCCACGTCTCGAGCCCTGAGTCAAGAGATGGGGACGTTTGCAAGACAACAACCATCTGCACGAACAGTTCGACGACGTTGGCAACAGCATGGACTATCGGCTCGGAGACCATAGCTGCGGTTACCCTTGACGCTGCATCACAGACAGGAGCGCCTGCCATGGTGTACTCGACGACGAACCTGGGTGCACGATGGCAAATCGTCATTTTTTCAGATGAATCCAGGTTCTGTTTACAGCATCATGATGGTCGCATCCGTGTTTGGCGACATCCCGGTGAACGCACATTGGAAGCGTGTATTCGTCATCGCCATACTGGCGTATCACCCGGTGTGATGTCCGCCCCGGTAGCTGAGTGGTCAACGTGACAGACTGTGAATCCTAAGGGCCCGGGTTCGATTCCCGGCTGGGTCGGAGATTTTCTCTGCTCAGGGACTGGGCGTTGTGTTGTCCTAATCATCATCATTTCATCCCCATCGACGCGCAGGTCGCCGAAGTGGCGTCAAATCGAAAGACCTGCACCAGGCGAACGGTCTACCCGACGGGAGGCCCTAGCCACACGACATTTCCATTGGTTACACGTCTCAGTCACCTCTTGTTCGCATTGACGGCACTTTGTGTTGTGGATTGGCAAGACAGCCAACCCACTATGAGAGGAAGCCGAAAGGCACGCGTTTTAGCTCACGCAGGCTGGCGTGAGGTCTGGAACAGGTCAAGGAAATGAGACTAACAAAAACCGTACGTAGCTGCTGGAATACTTAACTTTAATCCATAATTGGTGAACATCGCTCTTGACGGTACATGTTTTACAACATCAATAGTAACTGGTAATGGCGCCTTGCTAGGTCGTAGCAAATGACGTAGCTGAAGGCTATGCTAACTATCGTCTCGGCAAATGAGAGCGTATTTTGTCAGTGAACCATCGCTAGCAAAGTCGGCTGTACAACTGGGGCGAGTGCTTGGAAGTCTCTAGACCTGCCGCATGGCGGCGCTCGGTCTGCAATCACTGATAGTGGCGACACGCGGGTCCGACGTATACTAACGGACCGCGGCCGATTTAAAGGCTACCACCTAGCAAGTGTGGTGTCTGGCGGTGACACCACACTTTGAACAGTGGATCTTACATTTCAGGTGTGTTACGACCCGTGGCTATACCCTTCATTCGATCCCTGCGAAACCCTACATTTTAGCAGGATAATGGACGACCAGCATGTTGCAGGTCCTGTACGGGCCTTTCTGGATACAGAAAATATTCGACTGCTGGCCTGGACAGCACATTCTCCAGATCTCTCACCAATTGAAAACGTCTGGTCAATGGTGGCCGAGCAACTGGCTCGTCACAATACGCCAGTCACTACTCTTGATGAACTGTGGTATCGTGTTGAAGCTGCATGGGCAGCTGTACCTGTACACGCCATCCAAGCTCTGTTTG
The DNA here is from genome assembly GCF_023864345.2 of Schistocerca serialis cubense. Taxonomy (NCBI): domain Eukaryota; kingdom Metazoa; phylum Arthropoda; class Insecta; order Orthoptera; family Acrididae; genus Schistocerca; species Schistocerca serialis. The sequence goes on from NC_064644.1 coordinate 45,674,597, forward strand.
ACTCAACGTCCAGGCGTATCAAGGCCGTTATTACGGCCAGAGGTGGTTGTTCTGGGTACTGACTTCTCAGGATCTATGGACCCAAATTGCGTGAAAATGTAATCACATGTCAGTTCAAATATAATATATTCGTCCAATAAATACCCGTTTATCATCTGCATTTCTTCTTGGTGTAGCGATTTTAATGGGCAGTAGTGTAACTATAGACTCATCTGAAGTAATAAGATTTCTTCTGGGCGTGCTAGTGTGGCTATGTTTCGAAGGCGTTTGCCCACGTTGTTTGACGCATAAGTAACACTGAAGCACCTAATGATGGCAGCATGTTGCTGAAACTTGGCGTGTAAGACTGTATTGGAAAAGAAACATTGAACGAGAGGAAATGCTTTTTATAACAGTTGCAGACCACAACTAATTCTGTACAAAATGAGTAGGTTTAAATTTAAATAATCACAGGGTGTAACACTTGCAGATCCCACCCCCATGACTCCCGTCTAGCCATTTGCTGCTGTCTTATAGAATTAATTAAGACCCTAAAATAAGCTATGGGACAAATGTATTCCCGGGTACCCGTCAGCTTGCGCTACAAGAGACACAGCTAGTATAGGCTAACCACCAGTCGGCCCTGTTCCACGCATTCTGCATTAGAGATCGGAAACGGAGCAAGTACGAGTCTACACAATACAATATAAAGGAAGGCGCCGCTGTTATGTCAGTCGCATACTCCATGGTGGCGCAAAATAGGTGTTAGAGAGTTTTTGTCTACTACAACATAGTGTTGGGTGATAGATTCTTCTTAAAATATTTATGCTGTAGCAGACAACCTTAAATTTAATACTGTACTGGAAATCAGCTTAAGGGCATGGATGTTTGTGGGAGAATTAACATTGTCGGTTGGAACAGACGTGAGCAGTGTATACGCAGTAGTACGAGATCCATCATACTGTTAAATGTAGTCAAATAGTATCGCCTTTGATATCAGTGGTACTGTATACAGCAAGGCATCAACGATTCAGGCGTTAGAGGGTGGAACTCGGTGCAAAGGCGGTGGGCTGCGTGCAGCGTTGGTGTCTGCGTACGTGCCTTAACTGCACACAGGAAACAGACTCCACAAAACACAGCTGTAGCAGTCCCACGTGGAAAAAGATTATCATGTGACGAAAAAGCAAAAACCGGCGAGTGCAAGCAAATGGGACTCTCTGATTGTCAAATCGTCAATGGATATTTTCGTTAGATTTGGTGCACGACATGGACAGAACGGAAAATACGAGCTAAGTAGAAAATTATCTGACGCAACGAAGCAGTTAGTTTTGCGCAAATCAAGGGCCACAAACCGCCATGCTTCTCAACTTTTTACTGAATTGCAATTGCCAATAACGGCCAGACGTGTACGACACATTTTGTCTAACGACAGGCATCTTGCATTCTAGAAACGATCTCAGAAAACTGCTCTACACCAAAAAATAAGCGGACTAGATTGAAGTTTGCTGAAAACGTATGTCATAGAGTTCCGAATGGGATAAAATTATCTTCAGTGACGAGAAGGTTAATTTGATGGGACTGATGGATTTTTGGCATGATCTGAGAACAGAGCAACAGGTAAGAATGAAGAAACTTTGGAGATGGTAGTGTTGCGATTCGGGCAACCTTCTCCACCATATGTAAATCATGCACTGCTTGCCTTACACTAAGAATGAACTGTAATATGTACTCTGAGGTGCTAGGAACAGAGTTAATTAGAATGTATGAGGGCCTAGGGGACGCGAGTCTAGTGTTTCAGCAACATAATGTATCTGTGCATGTTTCTGCTAAAACCAAAACCTGGTTTCAAGATAAAGATGTCGATGTCTTGCCTTGGCCTGCACGTAACGCGGATGTGAACACCGTGGGAAACCTTTGGAGAATACCTGCAAGGTTTAATTGTAGCGATGAAAGGCAACTTGAGGCCGTATGTGAGAAGAAAAAAACGATAAGAGCAGAGTTGGCGACAATTTCACTGAAAGAACTACAGACCCTAACGAAATCAATGCCAAAGAGAATTAGGAAGAACCAATATTTGCCAGAGTACTAACAATGCAGTAACACAACAATACAGTGAGTGCCGTTTACACCCACTTCCACCCAGTAAATGCAAAAGAACTATTTCGTTACGCATTTTATGAAATAAACTATGTAACTCTGTAGTGATTATTTGTCTAATACACAGAGTAATTATAATTCAAGTTAAACTCTGTAGTGATTGTTTGTCTTATACACAGAGTAATTATAATTCAAGTTAAACTTTCAAACTACTGTAGAAATAACACCACTGGTCAGAATGACGTCAAATTGCATTTGAATATTATCGGAGAAGAGGGAAAACGTATGGCAGAAGAAAAATAAATAGTTACAAAATGTACCCTGCTGTAAGCATCATAATTTAATAGTAGTCGACTACAAATGACAAATGAATCACACAACAATACCTAAGGTGTACGTTTGACGTTAAACAAACTGTACTAATCTGTGTGCATGGGTGTACAAGTACGATACTGTTAGTTACGTAAGCCCATCCATCACGGGAAGGTCATATCATACCAGATGGGAAAAATCGGTTTTTAACTGTCCTGAGGCCAAAAACCACATAAAAAGCATTACTCACATCAATTTTTAATCGTCAGAAACCAGATATAAAGCATCAATCAAAATGAATCGGATTATTAATTTCCGTGTGACTGGCGCAAAATAAGCCGGCCGTTGTGAACGAGTGGTTCTAGGCGCTTCAATCCGGAACCGCGCTGCTGCTACGGCCGCAGGTTCGAATCCTGCCTCGGGCATGGATGTGTGTTATGTCCTTAGGTTAGTTAGGTTTAGGTAGTTCTATGTGACTGATGACCTCAGATGTTAAGTCCCATAGTGCTTACAGCCATTTGAACCATTTGGCGCAAAATATGTTCAACATGCTGTCCACCGTTTTCTGCAACAAGTTGAATTCGAGAGACAGCGTGTTCCACAACTGATTGAAGTGTTTCCGGCGTCACTTGAGAAATGAGCAATGCGCGCCTTCAATGCAGCTAAATTAGCAGTCGGAACACTGAACATAACATCTATCAGACAGCCCCAGAGCCAGAAGTCACATGGGTTAAGATCAGGTGATCGGGACGAATAGGCTGTAGGGAAATGGTGGCTGATAATTCTAGCATTTCCGAAATGGCGCTTCAGCAGTTGCTTAACTGGATTTGCAATATGCGGAGGTGCGCCATCTTGCATAAAAATGATACCACCGACACATCCAAGCTGTTGGAGAGCTGGAATGACGTGGTAGCGCAAAAGACAGTCATAGCACTTACCAGTGACGGTACAGGTAACAGAACCGGATGCATCTGTATCTTCGAAAAAATATGGCCCTAAGACAAAGGATGCCATAAACCCGAACCAAACAGTGACCTTTTCAGGATGAGGTGATACTGGTTAATTTTCGTGCGGATTTTCCGTTGCCCATATTCGACAATTCTGTGTATTGACATATTCTGTCAGGTGGAAGTGGGCCTTGTCTGTCCACAAAATCTTCTACGGCCAATCATTGTGCACTTCCATGCAAGCTAGAAATTCTAAAGCAAAGGTCTCTCTTGCTGGCAGGTCAACAGGAAGCACCTCGTGCGCACTGGTAATTTTGAATGGATATCAAAGGATGATGTTTCGTAGGATTTTACGTACCGTGCTCACGGGTATGTCCAATGTTCGGCCAATTCTCTCGTCTCCTCCTGCATTACTGTGGCCACTGCTTCCACTGATGTCGAATCAATTCGTTTCCTCCCTCTACCAGGTTGCACACCAAAAGAACCCGTCTTTTCGAATTTCCGAATCATTTTCTGCAGACCCACAGCAGTCATCGGACCAACGCCTTTTTTCAGACCCTTTAGTGTCCGGAACTCCTGCAGTGCGACGTGTGCGCAGTCATCATTCTTATAGTACAGCTTTACAAGCAGAGCGCGATCCTGCATTGAGACAGTCATGGGCGATCATCGCAGACGCGAAAGCAGGAAAAGCCGTGCGCCCGGCGTGTTTCTACCAACTTCGGTGGGTCGTGCGCATGACAGGTGTTTTGATTTACGTATTCCGACACATACAGCGCCATCTATTGGTCAATTATCACACTATTTTTTTTATTCTGCCATACGGTTTCCCCATTCTCCTATAATATTTCGTTGCAATTTGACATCATTCTGACCAGTGGCGTTACTTTTACAGAGTTTTGAAGTTTAACTTTAATTGCCATCACCCTGTATATCTACTACTTTCATAATAAATTCGATACATGTATGCTTCAAACAATTTACTCTTACGTTCGTAGGAACCCTTCCTTTATACTGATTTCCACTACTGTACAGAAGGTTTCCAAAGTGCTTTCCTCCTGCTGCAATGAGTGTACACAGCCTTAAACTGATCCAGTAATGACTTTCTGAATAACGTCATTTTAGACTCCATGAATGTGTCTGAATACAGAAGTACCACATCCTGGAGTGTTGCAGGTGCATTTTTGAAGACTCCATCCTTCAGATATCCCATAAGAAATGATTACTCTGGTTGAAATCGGGACTATAAGGGGACCATTTCACACCAAGTCCAATCAACTCTGAGCAACGATCTGATCTCCGATAGTTTCCTGATAAAAATCGAAGACGTCCACTTTATAATGTGGACGTGCTGCATCCTGCACGAAACGTAGTAGGCCACGTCGTTCATCCAGTACAAATTCATTTCCGAGTTCCTATCTGTATTCATCTGCTGTGAAACGTCCTTCAATATAAAAATGGGCCCTAATATGCATTGTGTCTGATTGCGCACCAAACAGTGACTTTTTGTTGAAGAGGTGGAACAGCAGCTTGAACATACGGATTTCAGAAGCCTAATGGCGCCAGTTCTGTTTGCTGACGTTCTCATGGAGGTGGAAGTGCGCCTTATCACTAAACCACATCTGATCTCTATCGACTGCCCCCCGCCAGTCATCTCATTTCCAAAAGAATATCACGACTCCACACCCTGCCCAAAGATTGCCACCGCTGAATTTTGTGATGTAAAAGGTTAGGTTTCTCTTTCATTATCCTCTGGAGACATTAGTGAGTGAGCTATGGAATTGTCAGAGGTAGACTGCAACAATGTCACAAGGAGGATCATTTATAGGATAAAATTAAATCATAGCGGAAAAATACATTCTAATACTTGTTTTGGGCCACCCTATAGCACGATCCTTTCCGCTACAGTTAATCGACCATGACCAGTATGACAACGTTGACGCTTCAGTCACTTCCTGATAGTGGATTCGTTCTCTCTTATTGAAGCGTTCGCAAGTATAAGGCTGGACGAGGCTTGGTAGGGAAGTTGAGTACACTATTGTTGTAAAGAAACACAGGCAGAGCGAAAATGACCATTTGTCGGGATAAGGTGGCCTCTAATGAAGCTGTGTTTTGTCAGACTTTGGAGGGTGTAATAATAAAACTAAATGACGCAGTGTAGGTAAGCAAATGTGCTCCATTAGATCTGGAGTATTATCCAGAGAAGCTTCGGTCTTTAACCAAGCTGCGAAATAAAAAATTAAATGTTTGTTCGTGTCAACAAAATGTTACTATAAATGTTGATCCCACCTTGTGAGCTACCATCCTAAAGATGTTCGGCTCACATGCTGTTCCCCTTCATCCAAATGACTTGGCACAAACTCGTCTGGGGGTTGAAACGCACGTGTCGCATTACACGCCCTAAATAAGACACTTGTGACCCATTGGTTAAAGCCGGCCAGAGTGGCCGAGCGGTTCTAGGCGCTACAGTTTGGAACCGCGCGACAGCTACGGCCGCAGGTTCGAATCCTGCCTCGGGCATGGATGTGTGTGATGTCCTTAGGTTAGTTAGGTTTAAGTAATTCTAAGTTCTAGGGGACTGATGACCTCAGCAGTTAAGTCCAATAGTGCTCAGAACCATTTTTTGAACCATTGGTTGATTTGTCCGGCTGTTGGCAAGTTTTCAAAATACGAAGTTAGCATAACATATAATAACAATAATAATAATATCTGGAACTATATTAACGACCCATAAACGATGTAAGTCACATAGGTGCGATTTGGTTAGAATAGGGTTTACTCAGAAAGCAAACTAATAGTGAAAGTGGTCGTATTTAGAGTTACTGTTACACTCGAGTTCATATCCATTTGACACAGTTCGATCATTCACAATCTCATCACGAATTAGAAGTCCACCTCGTTAACTGCAGGAAATGCTAGAGTTCACTGCAGGCCCGTGGCTGTTCACCGCTCAGAGACCAAGTCCCGCGATACCACACAACGCAAAATTTTTAATTCGTTTCACTTCCTACCTACCTAAAAACCGACCGTCCGCTTTTGCTCCTCCACCCGAACTGTACCCTCTGATGCCTCCAGCCGAACTCTTCGCTCAACTGACTAGCGCAGTTCCCTTCCCTGAAGCCGTCCATCTGATGGGCTGCAGCTTATTCTAATTTACTTTACATTTTAACATATTTAAATAATGAAAGCTTGACCACTTTCACGTTCTAAATAAAGCAACAAAAACATCCATCACATAACAAACGTTAAATTCTTTTACATAAGCCAGACCCTGTGGCCGAAAAGTTCTACACACTTCAGTTCGGAACCACGCTGCTGCTATGGTCGCAGGTTCGAATACTGCCTCGAGCATGGCTGTGTGTGATGTCCTTAAGTTAGTTAGGTTTAAGTAGTTCTAAGTGTAGCGGACTGATATCCTCAGATGTTAAGTCCCATAGTGCTTAGAGCCATATGAACCATTTTCTTTTACATAAATCCAATACAGTTTCCTTCTTAACTCTAAACGTTACGGCCAGTAGCCTTGCACCAACGTGCTTTCTGATACATAAATAAATAAAGAGCAAAAGTAACTATTATGCACTAAACTTTGCAACAGATATTCTATTACCTAATGATTCAATAAGGTATCATGCTGTCATCGTTCAATGTGTTTTGTGTGGAGGAAATGATGATCTGGTGCCTAAATGAAAATTCTGATAATTTAAATTTGCAATATCTTTTAAACAAATGAAGTTAAACAGTTGATAGTTGCAACGTTTGTCATTTTGTTGATGTGCTTCTATATGAAATATTGTAGCCTCCCCCTCACTTATCGACCATAATGACAGTGAAAAATTAAACCGCGTGTACCTAATGGAAATTTGGGAAAAGCAATCGTCACCGAAGTTAATTTGTCGGTAAAGAGGGAGGAAAGGGCTACATCTAAATGAAAGGAAAAATGCAAATGAAACTGGTGGAAATTAATTTTGAAAAGGGGTAAAGTTGATAAAGAAAGTAAATGTGGGGCCGTTACGTTAGCAAATAAATAGCGGTAATTAGATATTTGAGATTTGGGGGAAATTACGGTCGCCAGTCCTATGGACAATTACAATAGTAACTGAAAAAGAAAGGTTATTACGCATATAATTAGCACTAGAAGCGTGGCAACTGAAGGTTGACACGTGTAGTGCGAAAACTGAAAGTTTGTCAGAAGTAATAAATTTCGCTACACTCTGACTTAATTTAGCAAAAGAATTAATAAAACCCGAAAATCGAAAGTTAATTTAGTGACTGAAGTTAATAGTGAGCTTTCTTTCTGAAGCACATCGAAATTCAGTAAAATACGGTTAGTCTTGGACTACCTCAACAATCATTTCAAAAGCTACTTGAATCTACGCAATTTAGAAATATGAGATTTAACTTTGAACTTGAATTAAATGATTCTGAACAGTTAACAATAGTACAGTTTAGTACATACCAAGCTGAGCTGCAGTCACAGGTCAGTCACAGGTAAGCTAAAATACGGTAACAAAACTCGCACTCTTAATTTGTGCTTGTGTAATCTAAATATTGTAGCCAGCTATGAATACCTTAACTGAACTTTGAAATTAAAGCAGTGAAATCGAATGATGCTGGCGTTTGAATTTCAACGACACTCGGGTTCATTCTGGACAAGCAAGGGACCCTGCTTGGTAATGCAATTGGGACAATGAGCAACAAAGGTTCATGCTACGTTGCTGTAATTTAGTTATGAAAATGGAACAGTTTGAAAAGCTGAGGTCTGCCATACAGTTCTAAAACTTAACGTGCTTCCAGTCTTCCTTGTTGGTTGATTGAAGGTTTGAAGCCGTCGATCGAGGAGGTGGCGACAGTCACTCATTATCGGCCGTCGCTGTTGCAGAAGCTGGATGTTGGCGCGCCTTCTTCTCGACACGGTCTCCAGCCGAAACGGGCTCTTGATGTGTGCCAGCTAACGCTTCTCGTTACTTGGAAAAAGCTTCTAGCACTACTAAAATGTAGGCAAAGTTTCCTGATGACTTGGGCAAAGGTCCGTACAAGTCCACGCACAGTAATTCAAAGGTATCGTTAGGCCTTATACTTTGCATAGGACCACGACTCGTACAGTTGGTAACCTTCACCTTCTGACATAAATCGCAAGTTTTCACTCTGTCAGTAACGCGTTTTAACATGTTGTTAAAATGCACTACTTCACTCAGCTTTTCCGTACATTTCTTTGGACCACAGTGACCATACGCCAAATGGTAGTAGTCTATTATTTCCGTGACGAATTTGGTGGGCCAACATACCCGCCAAATATTACTATCTTCACCCTTACGTATGTACAAGATATGATCGTATATCTTGTAATACTTCCTTAATTTCTCTCCTTCTGGACTCCTTTCGTCATATCGGGTTTTCACCATATTTAAACAAATATCCTCGTTCTGATGACGACGTAGATTCTTACAGATGTTCATTATTAATTTACGTCCCTCAACTTCTTTAAAATAGTATAATTTGACCACTCCATCTACCTCATCTTTCAATAGATCTTGATTAGACTCGGGCAACCGCGACAGCGCATCCGCTACGCAATTGTCGGTCCCGTTTACGTAACAGATGTCGTAGTTAAATTGCTGTAAATACAGCGACCACCTAGTCAGTCTTTCGTGAAGTAGTTTACAATCCTTCAGATAAGTGAGCGCCTTATGGTCCGTATGAATAATCACCTTACGGTCCCACAGGTAACCCTTGAACTTTTTGAATCCCCACACGATAGCGAGACACTCTTTCTCAGAAATCGTGTAGTTTCGCCTACTTTTTGATAAAGTTCGACTCGCGAACGCTATCGTCCGGTGTTCCTTATCCTCAACTTTACCAACTTCTTGGAACAGTTCTACCTCCACCCCGTAATTCGACGAATCCGTTCCCAGATGGAAGGGTAGCGATAACTCAGGATGAAATAGTATGTTAGATCTTAACAACTCGTCTTTTAATCTCTCGAAAGCGGCCTGACACCCGTCAGTCCACACAAACGGAACATTTTTGCGTAAGAGGTTATTCAAATTTTCATCATTAAACACTTGTCCTTTTACAAATTTACGGTAAAATCCTGTGAGCCCTAGAAAACTTTTTAACTGTTTCCTAGACTTGGGTGGAGGACAATTCCTTATTGCCTCTAGTTTCTCTGGGTCTTTCGTAATACCAGCAGTGGTAATTACATGCCCTAAAAATTTCAGTTCCTGCTTCACAAATTCGCATTTCTTTAACTTTAGAGTCATTCCGCCACGGCGCAATGCTCTAAAAATTTCATCTAACAGGTCACAATGGTCATGCCAAGTGGCATTGGCCAACAATAGGTCGTCAACATATACAGTTAATCTTGAACTCAAAGCCGGTCCTAGCACTTTATCTAGGGCCCTGATGAATGCGGACACAGATATATTAAGTCCAAACGGCAGTACTCTATACTGATAACACCTGCCCGCGAACAAGAAGGCGGTGTATGGCCTAGATTCTTCTTCGAGTTCTATTTGCCAGTAACTAGCCGTCAGATCGAGGCTAGTCATGAACTTAACGTCATGAAAACGTTGCAAAATCTCCTCCATACTCTCTGGTCTGTCTGTTTAACGTTGAACGACCCTATTCAACGTGCGTTCGTCAATCACAATACGCACACTACCATCCCGTTTTGCTGCAGTGACCAAACCGTTATTGTATGGACTCGTACTTCTTTCAATCACTCCCCATTCGATCATCTTATCTATCTCCCGTTGCACTGCTTCCTTTTTGGACAGAGTTATAGCATACAGTCTCACGAAGAATGGTTCGTGCGGAATTACATGCAACTTGCATTTATATCCTTCCACAAGTCCCGGTTTGTCTGAAAACACACTCTTATTCCTCATTATTACTTCATACAGGCCTCGTCTTTGTTCGTGTGTTACGTTTGACACACCGTCTACAATACTTTCCAGTTCACTTTCTATACTATTGTCAATGCCGAGATTCCTCACACTACGGTAGTTCAAATTCATACCTACGTCAATGGCATCCGGCCAGTTAACAATGTGTATAGGCTGGTATTGCCTATGCACACCGTCTCCTGCCTCGTCAAAACTAACTACTATTGTTTTATCTTGTGACGTACATGTCAAAGTTTTGCTTTCGCAATTAATCACTGCACAGTACTTTAATAGCCAATCTAACCCGATAATTACTTCCGTAGTTAAGACTGGCACGACGACAAACTCTTGTTCAAATCGTGCCCCACATATCTCGAAGTTGACAAAAATCTGTTTTGTGACCGGTTTACTGGCCTTCCCAGTAGCACCGATAATTTTCACTCCTGTTACTAGCATAACTACGATGCCAGGTCTGTCTTTCAGTAACTCAAATATTTTTCCAGATACAGCACTCAATTCTGCACCGGTGTCAATAAACACGTTTAGTTATAGGCCGTGCATATTAACAGACACTACTATCTGTCTACACTTGTCCTCAACTGTTTCTTTATTTTCCCACAGTAAATCCTCGTCTATATCCAGGTCATTCCAGAAAAAAACCATCCGGCTTTGATCCTAAATCCGGCTTATCTGGCGGCTTTTTCAGCCTCTGTTTACATACAGTTTTAATTTCAACACGTCTGTCCTGAGGCTTAGTCTGTAGCTTCGCCTCCAATACCGAAACCTTTTCCTGTAACTCGTCAACTAGTAAGTGTTTCTTTGCTATCACTTCACTAATTTTCACCTTCGTTGGTTCCTCTTTGGCCAGATTGATCTCATCTGCCAATCTACCTGGAGGAATGTGCCCAGTAATATCTGCAATTACTTCCTCTGGATCTGTGCAACCCGCACTGCTACCGTCTGACCGTATAACGTCGGCTCTAACCTCATACACGCTGTAATCTACGTGCTTTTCTATCAATCGTGTCCGGCTATCACTAAAATTTTCGTAATCTTTCTCCTTCTCGCAATGCTTAAACTGGAGGTTTGCGTCGGATGGGTCTGCTACTTCTACCACTATAACTTTCGGTAAGGTCTGCCGGTTAGGGCCAGAACTTTCCGTTACTACTTCAACATCCAACTCTTGCGGGACGAAACACGACGAATCTTGCTCGTGCTCCCCATTAACGTCAACTATTTCTGGTAAAGTCTGCCGGTTAGGGCCAGAACTTTCTATCACTTCACAAACGCTATCTTCCTGCGGGACGAGACGCGGCAAATCCTGCCCGCGATCCCCATAAACACTTCTCCCGTACAGGCCCCTATAATCTCTTAGTTCGTCGTATAAGCGACCGAACTGCCTTAACCAGACCTCATCCCTCTCTGCATCCCCTCGCTCGATGACGGACGTGTTATCCGACATCTGATCTTCTCTCAACAATTGCGAATCATTCTTAAACTCAATCTCCATTTCCGCTGTGGGTGTTACAGCTGCCACTTTATAATCGTTTTCCGGAACACTACTTAAATTGTTCTCACTGACAGTGAATGTATTTTCTACTGCCGTGTGTACAGCTGATCTACTACTTGTGGGCGCACTCCTTTCTCTTAACACTGGCACACTCTCCCACCGTTGAATATTCCATACGGAATTTTCGTAACGACGACACCTGGGTTTTCTCCTGTTACTGGGCCTCCAAAATTTCTCCACGCCTGGTCGGCCCCTCACCGGCGCGGCTAATGGTTTCCCTGTCTCGTCCCAGCAGATACGCTCCCCGGATGCTGCTGAGGCGGCTGATCACACCCTCTGGCGTTATTACTATTCTGCGAAGCCCGTATCACGCTGGTATGATACTGGTTTCCGTCATTCCTGTTATTATTTGCATTGTACCGATTGTCATTACGGCCCGAACCACTATTGTTATTGTTGCCAAGATTGCGGTATGCATTATTCTCATAGTTATCGTTGTTGTGGTTGCTGTGGTACCCGTTGTTGTTACCACGGCTTCTACCACTGTCGCGATTATTGCGCCAATTGTCCTCGTCCTCAACTCTTTCCAGGAAATCATTGATTGTCCTGTAATTGCTTCCTATGTAGCGTTTTGTATCATCTGGA